>NC_142053.1:61336222-61662494 GCF_982192425.1 Myodes glareolus | reverse complement strand
GGCTTGCTAGAAAAGCCACAGAAGTTGGGGCAGGGGTCTGGGGTTTTGTCCCACTGTGGGGATCATAGACAGTTGGATGTCTTGCCATGTAACTGGTCCCCTCAATATTGGAGCAAACTGTCTTTCAGAGTTCTACTGTGCCTGCAGGAGGCCATTTTAATGACCCACTTTTTTTTCAAAGTTTATTAAATTATGAAAGTTTCCATTTCCGCCCCTCCTCCCAACACCCTCACACTCCCCCCTCCCCCTCCTCCTCCCCCTCCATCCCTAAGAGCAGTCAGGGCTTCCAGCTCTGTGGGAAGTTCAAGTTCCTCCCCCCTCCCTCCAGGTCCAGGAAGGTGAGTATTCAAACAGACTGGATTCCAAAAATCCAGTATATGCAGAGGAAACAAGTCCCAGTGTCATTATTAATGGCCCACTTTTAACAGTAAACAGATACCAAGAGAAAAGCCTACATAAATCAAAAACAAAAACAGAAGATGTAAATGCATTCTAGGTGCAGTGGTCGTACCAGAGATCTGTAGAAAATTGCATCCTACAAATACTAAATGCACACTTTTATTTTAGCTAGCACATGGAACCGAAAATAAATAATATGAGAAGTTATAAGTCTTAAACATCATACAATTAACATAAATATAAATATCCTTTATAAAGATGATATAATAAAAATAGAATTACAACTATGAAAAACTTTGAAATCTTTGCAATTGTATGGAAATCAAACAACTTATTGTTGAACAAGCAATAGAGTGAAGAAGAAAATGGAATAAAAAGGCTTATTTAAACAAATGAAAGGCAAGGGACAGAAAAGTGACTCAATGTGTAAATGTGTTTGCTATCAAGTATGACAGACTGTGGGACCATATTTCATATAAAATAATTTACAGGCAGGATCACTGACCACTAGCCAGATGCAACCCTGCAAAACAAGACAGCTGCCTGACAAAGGCCAGGATATTGCTCCTTTCTCCTTTTTTAAAAATGTAGATCACCTGGGGAGAGGTGCTTGCTAAAGCCAGTGACTAAGTTGCAGGTGTTTCCCTAGCCCCACATCCCTCAGAAAGAGAATATTAATGAGCTTCTATCTTTGTTTACCTGGGGGTTAAGAGGTGTTTTGTATAATAAATGCAGGTAGATCTTCAGGATGGAGAGAAGCCTGAGATGCCCTTCTGTGATGACTGTGTGAACTGTGTCTAGTTATTTCTCATGCCTCCATACTGGTTCAGATAGGAAAAGATAGTATTCTATGTTGTGGCCCACGGTCCATGACAACAGACTAAAGTTTACACTAGACTAAAAAAAGTAATATTGATAGATTTTTCTCTAAGATATGGATGCTCCCTCTTATCACTTTTCTTCAACATAGTTAAGATCCTAACTAGAGCCATCAGTCAAAAGAAAGAAATAAGATGACTTTCAAATTTGGAAACTAGCTGTTGAAATGTCACTAAAAAAGTCATAATCTTATTTATGGAAATTTTTACCCTAAACCCCATAATCCTTCTTTTAAAAAGTAAGTGTATTCAGTAAAACATTATGATACAGATGAAGATACAAGTGTTAGTATTAGCATCAAAGCCACTACCTATTATTTGAAATCAGGAAAACAATTTATTTAACATAAATACAGAATAACAATGAAATCAAATGTGTTTGCCCAAAGTCACAAGTATTTCTACAATGAAAATTATTTGATATATTAAGAAGAAAAGAAGAAGCAAACTAGTATATACGATTTCTATATATATTGAATTGTAGGATTTATATCATTAGTATACTATTCAAAATAATCAACAAGCTCAATACAATTCTTATCTGAATACCAATATCACTCCACATATATATTTTAAAAGCACAAAAATGTTTAGAGAATAATGCACAGCCACACCAAAATATCTCTTAAATACCCAACAACATCTTTAGCAAAGAAAAAAAAATGGATGGAATTATATTGCTTACCTTCCATTTAGGTCACAAAATTATAATCAAAGCATGATGGTGTTGGTATAAATATAGGCACATAAACTATTGAAACAATAAATAGAGTATATGTTCTTCCACACATCTACTGCTAATATTGTGTTAAAGTGCTTAAGACATGATTGCAAAAGAGCCATATTTTCAATAAATGATGCTGGGAGAATTGACTAGCCACCCCCTCCAAATTCCATGGATCAACAAACTTATAGCTAAAAAGCAATTTAAAGTGAATTTAAAATTGAAGCTATAAAATATCTAAATATGTCGTGGTTGAGGATCTTTCAGAATATTTCACTAGATAAAGTATTTTGAGTCAAGAACCAAAAGCACTGGGAACAAAAGTGGAAACTGACAAATACAATTGCATAAAACTGAAAATCTTCAATACATCATGGAAATGAAAGTCTACAGACTAGGAGAACAAATTCATAAACTTTACATTTAATGAAGTGCTATTATTCATAGTTTATAATGTGCTCAACAAACTCAATGAGAAAAACTCTCAATATAAAATAAGTGATAGATATAAATACGCATTTGTCATAAGGAAAGACATTCTAATGGCCAACATATATATGAAGATATGCCCATTATCACTAATTATCAGAAAAAGACAAACCAAAACACCGACTTTACATACTTTAGTACCATAAGAATATCTTTAACTAAAGAATAAGGGATTGCAAGTCTTGGTGAGGACATTCAGAAAAGGGAAACTTTGTATACATTTGACCATATCAGTGTATCACTTACTTTTCTATTTATGTGGTAAAATGCCATGAACAGGACAATGTCTAAGAACGAGTTTCAAAAGGATGAAGAACATTATGCTAGGTAAGGATAACAGCAAACTGAAGGCATGATGGAAGGATAAGGAAGCTGAGAGCTCAGTTCTTCAGATAAAAGAAGGAAGCTGTGATGGAAAATAGAATGTCTGGTAAGAGTATAAACATTCAAAGCCTTAAATCAGTGATGTACTTTATTAAGACTACACATTCCAAGAGTTCTACAAAATTCCCAAGCACACCACTGACTGGTGTTCACTGGACTAAATTTATGGGGCCATATTTCATTTAAACCACCACAATGTATTAATACAGCAATTACATATATAATATGGAACTTCCTCAAAACTGTTATTAATACTTGTTGATTCTTCAGTCCTATGACTGGGTATTTATCTAAAACAATTGAAGGGTATGCTGAGAAGTGGCTCTACTCTTTTAATTATAACATCACTATTTACAAACATCCAAGAAATGGGAAAGATCTAACTGCCATCTAACAAATGAATTAATATACAACATATACAAATATACAAAGTGGAATACTATTCAGCTATAAAGCAGAAAAAATCTTGTCATGTATAACATTGATATAATTAGTGATCAATTTTCATGTAAAAATATGCCATCCTAAGCATGGTAAAAAAAGTACTGTATGATCTCACTCATATGTAAAATATAAAACAGTTACTCTTAGGAGACAGTAGAGTGTCAATTAAAAGGAAATAGAGGTATTAAAAAATTATGAGAGTAGTGGTTCTATGATCATTACTTTATAGTTAGATAGGAATAAGAACTTCTGGTATGGTATTACACAGCAATGCAATCATAGATAAGGATTAGATGGTTGATATTTTAAAATGCTTTACGTATTTTTAATAATTCCTATATATATATATATATATATAAATGATAAGGAATAAATATTTAAGAAAATTGATACATGTAGCATAATTACAATACTATATAATATATATTTATGAAATGTTATATAATGAATACATTTATGAGAGATTTATGGAATATTCCTTAAATAGGTACCTATTCTGGTTTATGTGTTCTTTAAAATAAACTTACAAAAATAAAATTCACAACCTGCTACATCCTGTTTTAAAAGCACAAATAGACCAAGAGAGTGGATAAATGATACTTTTTTGTTAATTAAATGCTAATTTCAAAAATAGGAACTAAATTGTTAAAGCTGATAATAGATATTTCAAATAGATGCAATACAAATAGCATGCAGAAGGTATGTGGAAAAAATATATACATGGCCTTATGCAACATATAGATATACATTAAATACATTGACAGAATTTTGTTAAAAATGTGAAATCTTGACAATACAGTAGAACATAACCACATTTAATTATTGATGTTTTAAAGTCAAAATACAATTAAGGAAATACAATTAATTAATACAATATTAATTAATACAAATAATTAATTAATACAAATAATTAATTAATACAAAATACAATTAAGGAAATAAGGAAATCAGCCATAAAATATGGCAGAATATTAAGGGACCACACAGAGAAAAGACCATATGAAAATGGAGAGAACAATTGACCATAAAAAAATAAACAGGCTGGCATAAAAAGTGATGCGGGATTCCCCTCTGTATGCTATGAATATGTGTTACTACAATTGGTTGATAAAGTTGTTGCTTTGGCCTATGGTAGGGCTGAATCTAGACAGGCCAGAAGTATATCTATGTCTATATCTATGTCTATATCTATATCTATATCTATATCTATCTATACCTATATCTACCTATCTATCTATCTATCTCTCTCAAGAGAGTAGATTGAGTCATAGGGATGCCATGTAGCTGACCAAGGAGAGAGATGCTAGTAAGATGGAAACTTGCCAGAAAGCCACAAATTCATAGCAATACATAGGTTAATAGAAATGGATTAATTAAAGACATAAGAACAGCTAGAAATATGCCTGAGTCACTGGTCAAACAGTTTTGTAATTACTATAGTTTTTGTGTGACTATTTGGTTAAGATCAGCCAGGAACAAAAAGAGAAGAAAAAAATTTGTTTCTGTTTACAAGAATGAAATTATCCCTACCAACATGTTCTATTGAGACTTTAAGTATCCCAGAGTCTACAAAATTATATTTTTTATGATACGCAATGCATAGTATTTTATGTCTTACATAGAAAACCAATAAACAGACACATGGGAATATACACATAAACCTACTAAAACATAGACAGTTTATTTTAGAAATCAATATGGAAGGCAACTAGTTCATGGAAAAATGGTAAAATCATGTGCATTTCAAATTTTCACGTAAAAGGCTATAGAATATAAAAGAACATAAATACATACTCGATATTATAAATAATCAGGAAAATCCAACATTTTAAATTTATGTGTTGCACATGGAACTTATAAAATGAGACAAAACCAACCTGAGTCTCCCTGCAGTTGGAATGAAAGATAGGAAAGAGAGATGCTGGTTAAGGGTGGAGGTAGTACAGAGTAGACACAAAGATGATCAAACAAAGGATGTATTTGCAATACAGCATACTAATAAGCATACATTATTGAAAGCTGAGAACATAATGCAAAAATTGAATCTCTTATTAAATAATTCAATATCTTACAAAATGTTTCCCTAAGTTCCTTGAAGTTCCCATTGCTAAGCATATCCTTTCATTTGTGTTACAAGAATAAAATTTTTGTTGTACTTGGTGTTTAGTTTCAACTTTCTTCATATTTTAATTAAAATTAAACTCCAATATTTTCTTAAACCTTGCATTATAAACTGAGATGTTATGAAGTAACACAATGTCTCATTTTAAATTTTGGTAAAATAAAAGCCATCAAATTTACTTTTAAATGAATAATCCAGTGAAGTAATAACTTGGTCAGTCATTATGTGATATGTGTCCACAACTTTCTCACTGTTTATTCTGGATTTGGTCTTTGAAGTCATGTAATAATTGAAATTTGTATATATCTAATGTTTTGTGAAAAGCAACTCACCTGGGAACACAGTAGATCTCACTCTATATATGTGATTGCAGGTGAACCAGCTGGAGGTGGTAGGGGTGAAAGTGTAAGGCATCCTTCCCTCAACCCCTCCCCACATCAGTACACTACAGATGAGGGAGGCATCACCAGCTATGACTCTAATGCCCCCAGGGCTGGCTCATCTGTTCCACTGTCTACAGGTTGAACTTTACTGTGGAGCCCAGAAGAGACATAAAGTCTAGTCTGCCTAGTACTGTAGCTAGTGGGGAGTAGTGTTAGGTCCCCACCATGCTGCAGGTGGTAAGGGGTAAGTGAAGGCATCTTTCCCTCACCATATGGTAGGTACAGTCTTCCTTTGTAGTCTCATGTCCCCAGCTCATTCATGCCCCTGTGATCAACATTAAATGTATTATGATGCCCAGGTGAAGTGTGGGACACTCTCTTTTGAGTACTTCAGTTAGTGAGGGAGATAGTACTAGTTCTCCCCAGTGTTGCAGTCAGTGAGGGGGCTGGGAAACCTCTGTACAGTCTTTGGTGGTATTTGGAGCCAGGGAAATGAACACAGACCTTGGCTGTATCAGGGCCATGAACCCAGACATGGGCCCTGGCAGCACCCCAGGCCCAGACATCAACATGGCTCTGGATAACAATCAGGTAACCCACATCAACCCATTCACAGCTTTCACCTCTTCAGATATGCCTCTGAAATCGTTTTGTTGTTTTTGCCGTCGAGTTCTAATTTTTTGAGACAAGGTCTTTTCTATATAGACTAGGCTGGCCTCACACCTTCAATAATCCTCCTGCTATTTCCTCCCTGACAATGAGATTACAGACATATGCCTTCATTTCCAGCCCGTTACACATTATTCTTCCCAGTGATTATCAATGGAATACCAGACCATATAGGCAGGTTATGTTTTCTCCTTTGAGCCCTGGGCAGACTGCTGTGGGCATGCATGTGGGTCTTGTGGTCCTGTACAGACTATCGCAGCACTGGGAAGGACCATGCCTCCTCCCAGGATTCCTGGGTGTTCCACCTGGGAACTGCATGTGGTCTTGTTGTCCCACTCAGTCAATCATGGTCGACCTATTTCTATTTCTATTTTCATGTGTGTGTGTGTGTGTGTGTGTGTGTGTGTGTGTGTGAGTGTAAGCACACAATGGCCAGAAGAGGGCATTGGATTCCCTGTGGAATGAATTAGCTACAGACAGTTTTGAGAGTTCAGATGTAAGTGTTAGAAACTGAATTCAGGTCTTATGAAGAGGAGGAAGCACTCCTAAACACTGAACCCTTTCTTCAAACCCTTGTTTAGTCTTTAAAACTGGCTTTAATAGTTATCATTTTATAAAAGAGTTGAATTCTGACTAGAAAGCTACTGAATGCAATATAGATTCAGTTGTTGTTACAGATTTTAATAGGAAGTATCTAAAAAGAGAAATATCAATATTTAAATTATTAAAGTAATTTTTAAAATTTTTGTTATGTCATTAGTATCACAGATACAAAGTTATAATTATTTGTCACAAAAGAAAAGCAATAATTTTGGATAAAAAGTATTTCATATTGAATGGAAATAAATAACTCCAATGAAACTTAAAGCAAATCTTAGGTACATGTTAGAGATTTCTTTGTCATATGGACATTTGGCATTAGTGTTATATGTTATATGTGCATGATAGCCCAGTACTGTTTTTTTTAGACTATTGTAGCTATTAAACTTAATCTCATAGAGCTACTCCCAGAATTTCTTAAAATGCATTTAGATGTAAAAGTTGAAATACAATATACATACTAACTATATTAATGTTATAAACTATGCAAGCTATACTTTAATAAAAAGTAAAGTCTTCTTTGGATGCAAAAATGTATAGCGTAACAAACATAATTAAAATATAATTTTACCATATACCATATGACTTCTATTTGTCTTAGAATTCCACAGATACATTAGACAGAACAATTTAAATTTAAAGCTTGGTAATTTATTATGAAAACAATTTAAAAATTTACACAAACTATAATACACTCTGAATGGTGTCTATCATAGTTCAAAAGCTCTGACCAAAACTTTTTAAAGTTAGAAAGAATAAGTTAGAAATTATTATTTTCTATTTACAATTAAGCTTGGTAAACTATCTCGTTCTGTTTCATGTTTTATTTGCTTTTGTTGTCAAGTTCTCTTTTTTTTTTGATACATGGTCTTTCTATGTAGACTAGGCAGGCCTCAATCCTTAAATAATTCTCCTGCCTTTTCCTACCTAACAATGAGATTACAGATGTGTGCATTCATGCCTAGCCCATTCCATATTATTATTCTCATGATTATCAATGGAATATTTGTTGTTCACTAGTCTTTTGTAAAAATTATTTTCTTTTTGCACTCCTAGTATCTTAATGTTAACATTTTACTTTAATCTGTTTTCAGGTAAGTATATTTTTTCAAAAGTCCAATACTTGTATACAAAATATGTTAACAATGTGAGATATATTATAAATAAAATCTATCAACACTCAAAAAATTTTAAGGACAAAATACTGATTGAACCCATGCAACTATTTATACAGGAATATAAAAAATCACCTTTTCTTTAAAAAGATATAAAATATATTTAGGAATAAACTTATTACAAAATATTAAAAAAGCACAAACCAGAAACTTTAAAAATATATAACTGTCCCACAGTTATATAAATGGAAGAAATGTAAGATAGATTATAATAATGATCTTCTGCAAAATATGATACTACAATAGTTGGATAAAGCTTGTGTGAGTAAACAATCAATATCTGATTGGATTTAAGACCATTTAAGCCATGCCTGACACTGATAAAGTGGTCAAGAACCTGAAACAAGATTGCCTAGGGACCTAAGGTAAAACTAAATACTATTACTCTGATAAAAATAATGTAGCAATAAAATAACTCTTAATGACATTTCACTACACATAGATCAGTGCCTTCTCAGCCATCATCAGAGAATCTTCCATCAACAATAGATGGGAATAAATGCAGAGATTCACAGGAAGACAACCTACAGAGAGTGAGAGAACTTGGAATGTCCTAAATACAATGTCTCCTTCAAATTCCTCCTCTAATGGCTCAGGTAACTGCAGAAGAGGGGACAGAATGATTGCAAGAACTATCAGGGATGAAAAAAAAAACAAGGAACCAAAGCTTTCTAAACACAACAGTGCTAATGCACAATTGAATTCACAGACACTGAAGCAGCATGCATGGGACCTGCATAAATCTGTATCAGATGGGGTCCTAGTGCTAAGATGAGAAGTGGGCACTATTACCCATCACTAATCCAAAGGCTATATCCCACTGATAATTTCTCATGAAAGGAAAATTATTTTTCTCACTGAATATTCCAAGCACCCTTAATGGCAGGCTCTACATCAACCACTATATGGCCAACAGAAGAAAAAATGATTTTTGGAGGTTCTTTTTCTCATAATATTCAGGACATCTATTCATTTAATTTTAATTTTATTTGTTTGTTTTTCTACTTAACAGGTCCTTTTTTATATATTATGGCTTTCTGTTTTATGAGATTCCTGTGTGGGGGAAAATCTGTATCTCTGCATCTATATGTTTCTTGTGCTTTTTCTTTGGCTTTTTTTTCTACTGTCTGTTTTGTTCTATTCTGATTTGTTTGATTTTTAGCATATTATTATTTTTCAGATATCTATTTGTTTTCTAAAGAGAAACTGAAATGGGTGGATTAGGATGAGCAGGGAACTGTGGAACATTCCAGAGGGACTGGATGAGAAAATATCATACTCAGAATATATTATATGAAATATATATATATATATATATATATATATATGTAAATATATATTCAATGAAATATTAGATTAAGAAAAGAAACAACTAAGAATGCAATGTATATTTACTAAAATGATTAAATAAATCCTGACTACTGGCCAGTTGCATCACCCAAACAAAGTGAGAAAAACAAAGAAAAGAAAGAGATGTTTGTTCTGCAAAATGTGTCAAAGTTCATTGTGATCACAGTGAAAAGCATAAGTGTAATTCTGGATTAGTTTCAAACTTTAAAAAGTAAACAAATACTGTATTTTAAAGTTTGTTTTCCCTGAGAAAAATACAAATTGAAAACTTAAAAAACAATGGGAAAAATTATGCTGGAAATATAAATGTAAAATAAATAAATATGTGATGTATAAAGAACTTTTTGATTTTCATTCAGTAAGCATTCAATAATAGATTAGTCTGACATTCTGAAATTCAAATATAGACAATGAACTAAATTTTAACATCCTCTGAAATCATAGGAAGACAGGTTACCTATAATATTATCTGGTTTTTCTGCATATCTACTGCTCTCAAAATTCAATAAACGTAAAAGGGGAAGTAGTGAGAGTAAACGATGTATATCAATGTCCTCACTTTTGTAAGCAAACTGAATCTAGTCCTTCTTTCCATATAAAGTTGATTATTGTTCTCTCAAGGTTTGTAAAGAATTTTGTTGTGATTTTGATGGAAATTGCTTTGAATCTATAGATTACCAAATTGGAGAAGATAAAAGTTTTTATATGAGGGGGAACAAGAGAGAGTATAAGGGTGGGAGGAAGGGAAGGGAACATAGAAATATGTATAACTCAATAAAAACAATAATAAAAACTAAAAATTAAAAAGATATTATATGAGTAAGGTTAGGTTTTTAATGTAAACACTGAAAAATATCTTCCCCAAATATAATCAGCATGTATTTCATACATAGATTTAGATGATTTATAAAACATTAAGAAGTATTCTAAGTGATATTAAAATGATTTAGGCATTTATATTTTTAACAGCATCTGTAATTTTGAGTTTGTTAAAACAAAATGAAATCAATAAAAGAAATCACAGCAAACCTAAAACAACAGTAAAAATCATGTAATTTTTTTCTTAATGCAATTTTTTCTGATATGCCAGCTGGCATCATGGTGGTGTAGTAGATTTAAATTTGATATGTCAGTGCTTTTTTAAAAAGTTTGCTATACTCTGCTTTCACCCATTGCACACAGCACTGAAACCTGATATTGCCAATTTAGACCTGAAAAGTTAATAGTGGCACTTATTCATCTACTGCAGAGAATTATTGATGAAAAATGAATTTCTCCTAGTAGCATTAAGTTTATATAAACTTTTTTAATGACTTGTGGCACTCTAAACAATATATATTTTTTCCATGTAACAGAAATAATTATCAGGAAAACATCTAACAGAATTTACTTCTAATTAAAAAAAAAATTTCTTAAAGATTTCCATTCTCTAAAAATGTAAAGTGGAGATGTAATGGGGAAAAGGATAAAAAATTAAGAAAAATGACTTTCCAAATCACTAAAAGAAAAATAACACCTTTTGTAAAGATTGTATGTTCTTGTTGTATAAGTACATTTATAAGTTCAGTCTAGGTATCAAGTGATAACCTGGTAATAAGTAATATAATATCCTATTCATGTAAAAGTATAATAGAATATTTTATTATAGATAGAGGATCAATAAGTAAATTGTTAGAATGCTGGCATCCAAACTATAAACAAGTAAACAATACCCTCAAAAATAGCTCGGAGGGACAGGACAACATGGGATGGTAGACAACCTTCAAAAATCAGTTCAAAAGAGGAAAACATAGAGAGTATTTTGGGAATAACTATTACTCATCTTATTAAATCACCATGTGTCCTACGTTCTTCACTTGGCACTTATATAATTCTTCCAAGAATCACCATAATAACAATTAGGAGGAAGTACAGGGCCAAGTGATAGGGTTTCTGTTCTGTAGTAACAAAGCTAGCTGACATGTTAAGGATTTTGAAGTTTTACCCTCTAGATCTGAGGTATATAAAGTATTGGTACTTAAAATACTGAGATTGATATTCATTGTAGCAGCCATAGTTCAATAATATAACCACCAATCACAATGAGTCCAGACTTTAAAATGGGGAACTATTTAAAATTTAATCGTCATTAACTTTAGTAGACTTTTCTCACTGGCTTTCAATGTTATATATTACTGAATATCATAAAATTTCATTAGTTCATTGACGTTTTTGGAAAATGTGATGTAACAAGAAGTTGAAAAATTTTATGCTTATTATCAGGAAATGATAGGAGTAATATACATGTAATGTGAACAAATGTCATAACATAGTATAAAGGACATTGTGGTGATTAGATAAAAGGTATATGGAACTCTAGAAGAAACAGCTAAACATGAGAATGACGAAATTATTTTTCAAAAAGATTTATACATGCTCATACATATTTTAGTTAATGGAAACAGAGAAGAGGAAACTGAGTAAATACAGATTTGCCTATATAATGAGGTGAAGGCGTAAGTCACAAACAATCCCACGCCAGTTGGTAGCAGAGGATGGTTATTTATTCAAAGGGGAAAAAAACTTACAGATTACCATCCCAGACAACAGCCCCTCTGTGCGAACAGGAAAGGAGTCTAGAAGACGGAAGCAGAGCAGGAAGCCAGAGAGAGAGAGTGGAGAACAGCCACTGCTTTTTTAAAGAGAGACCACGCCCCAATGGGCTGGTATCTCTGTGGCTATTGGCTGAAGGAGCGGAAGGAGCTCCTGCAGCATATCCCCCTTTTGTTTAAGTAAGAGAGTTCTAAGCCTACTACGAAATTATATACAATAAGTACAAATCTACGAAATTATATACAATAAATACAAATACAAATATCCTATTCTAACTAGTTTAAGTCTTGTATAACAAATAACTTGGCCAAGTCATGAGAGGAAAGTAACTACATTTATATAATCTTCAATCCCATTGAAGATCTGAGAAGGGAGATAATGTTACCTGAGTAATTAGGAAGTGCAATCAAACAACTTCCAGAACATGTAACAAATCACAGAGACAATTGACTACCTGGGCAAACACCCAATGTCACGTTTGCAGCATTGAAGCAACCAACTTTGGCTACGGCCTGACGTAACTGACATACCATTTTCAAAGTCAAGAAACTTTTCAAAACTATCTTACCCTGTCTTGACAGGATATGACAGTCCTGTTTTATCCATTTATAGATATTCTGTAACTCTGTCAGTAGTTGAGGTATGGGCATTTCTTTACCCAAAGGCCAGTTCTGGCAAGAAGAAAGGCTCCAGGTAGAGTGTCTTTGGTGCTCAACATTCTCTCGGGAATAGATTGGTGTTGCCAGGAGTGATTGTGTCTCCCTACCACAGGACTCTGAATTAGATTAAAGGCCATTTTCTACAGATCTTTGAAGAGGTTGAAGATTATCTATCTATACTGAATATAATCTCTATGTATCTAAAGAATCTGATTAGTCTAATTATAAATGACAAACTGAGATGACTATTGATCAATATAATTCTCAATACCTATCTAACTTAAAGACTGAGACAATAAACAACTGTGCAATAAATGAGGACAATGTGACCTCCAAATATAAACAATGTGCAAGTATACATTGCAATATGGTAAATATACATATATCAATACTATATATATATAGATCAATACTTAAAAATGTTTTAAACAGAGGTAGAAGCATGCTTACATACAATAGTCACCATAATTTAACTTTGTATCAATATATAAGAATTGATACCAATATATTTGTCTAAAAACAATAACTCACAAATACAGATCTATTATCCCATAATCCAATTATCCCTCTTTTTTTTTTTAAAGATTCCTGTCTTTATAAAATTCCTCCCCAAACCTCAACCGTATACTAATTATAACCAACCCCTAAATTATGTCTCTAAACCCAAGGACAAACTTTACTGGGAGAGGGGACGTCGTTCTCTAGAATTACTTCCAGCTGTCATGGGGACGATGTTCTTTCTGGGGGATCCTGTGAAAGTAAAATGATGGTGAAATTTCAAGAACAATATCTTTTAAAATTGCAAATAGTCTCTGAGTATTTTGTGGAGGTCTGGCCAAAATGTTGTACAAGATGTGCACCATTTCAGCTAAACACGTTGGAACCGTCTTGTGCAGATGGTACCCAAAACAAGTCTTGTAGTAGCGTTATCAGTATCATGATGTCATATCAACCAGGTGGAGTTGTTGTTATGAGGCCCCATCTTCTTCCTGGAAACTTAAAATGTCACTGCAGGAAAAACTCATTGTTCATTGTGGAAAACTTAAACAGTAATCATATAGACATATACAGACATACATATATTCAATGAAAGGCATGATAGATATATTTAATGAAAGGTATGATAGATATGAAGAAAAGTAAAGATGTTTTCTAAACTCATATTTCTTTCTGTCCCATATCATGACTCTTGACATGAGACAGAAACTCCAGAAACTCTGGGTTTTTCTTTTAACAACAGGCTTGGAATTAGAGAGGGACTGAGCCAGAGTCCAACTCCAAAATCAGCTCTATAAATTTAGAAATATGATTTAGTATATTTTACTTACAGAACCTATTCAGTTTTCTTGATAGTCCCTATTGGGCCGTTATTTTCCATCTTTCAGAATTCAAATATCCAGGGTCCCTTGAATTTTTCAAAGATGAGTGTTTTCCTGTGGAGATAAGAACAGAACCCTGTTCTCATTCTATATGTTTTTCTTACCACCTGTATGAATATCATCATTGTAGATGAGCTGTCATTTCTCCTTTCCAGGAGGTTTCTCCTCTTCAAATCGAACCTTTATTAATTTTGATGGTATCCACAACTTTTCTTCTCCTGTGGAAACAAGAGCAAACCCCCTTCCCCAATATAGCTCATCTCCTGACATCCATTGAGAGGTAAGCACATCTTTGAAATAAACAGGTTGGTTTAGTTCAGAAGTTTTTTCCATTATCCAATGCCTCTCTGCTGCTGTTGTTTCGTTCTCATCAGCATTAAGAAAATTCAAGGTTAATAAAGCATTATGCAATCTATTTCTGGGGGTATCTTTCGTCCCTTTCTGTTTGTTCAGCATATCCTTTATAGTACAATTTGATCTTTCTATAACTGCCTGACCTTTAGGATTATTTGGTATACCTGCAATGTGTTTTATATTATAATAAGCAAAAAAACGTTTCATTTTTTTAGATACATATGCTGGACCATTGTCTGTCTTTATTTGTGCAGGTATACCCATGATGGCCATAACCAATTTATTGGCCACATCCAATAAATGTGTGATTACTGAATCAGCCCTTTCTGAGCTCAGAGCAGTTGCCCATTGAAAACCTGAATACGTGTCTATGGTGTGGTGTACATATTTTAATTTACCAAATTCCATAAAGTGGAACACATCCATCTGCCAGATTTCATTCCATTGAGTACCCTTTGGGTTACTCCCTGTAGGCAACGGTGTTTGATTATAGAAAGAACAAGTAGGACATCTCTTTATAAGCCTTTACTATTGACACGATGTTTTCTATGAAATTCTGAGGCCTGCAGAACGTTTCCAATCAATAATTGTTCAATTTCAGCGTTACCGTGTGCTAGAGGACCAGGCAGACTGGTATGGGACCGGATGTATGTTATGTACATTGGAAAAAGCCTCCTCCTAATTATGTCCTGTACCTGGATAAACAATGAAGTCAACTCTGTGTCATCTGGTATGAATTCAGTGGTTTCAATATGCAAGATAACTCTTTCTGCATATTGTGAATCTGTAACTACATTAAGAGGTTCTTTAAAATCACTTAACACCATAAGAATGGCATATAATTCTGTCTTCTGGACAGAATTTTAAGGGCTTTGTTCCACCTTAATCAATTCTTCTGATTTAAAACCTGCTTTCCCTGATTTATTAGCATCGATATAAAATGTCCGGGCTCCAGTTATTGGAGCATCACGTACAATTCTAGGAAGAATCCAAGAAGTTCTCTTTATGAGGTTAAATCTATCACTTTTGGGATAGTTGTTGTTAATTTCTCCCAAAAAAATAGCACAAGCTCTTTGCCATGGTTCATTATCTTCCCATAACTTTCTTATTTTCTCAGTAGTAAAAAGCACTATAATTTCTGCTGGGTCTATACCTGCTAGTTGACAAAGTCTCAGTTTACATTTTATAATTAATTCAGAGACTTTTTCTACTTAAGTTTTTAATTTTTTACTTGGTTTATGAGGTATAAATGTCCACTCTAAAATAATATCTTCCCTCTGCATTAAAATCCCCGTAGGAGAAATTCTGGAAGGCAGTATGACTAGGATGGAACTAAGATTTGGGTTCACCCTATCCACATGTGCCTCCTGTAAATTTTCCTCAATCATTGTCAGTTCCTTTTCTGCTTCAACTGTCAATTTTGTAGGACATTTCAAATCTTTATCACCGTCTAAGGTTTTGTTTAAATGAACTATTAGATCAGGTGTTATCCCAACAGCTGGTCGTAGACTAGAAATGTCTTCTAACAATCTTTGGAAGTCATTAAGAGTCTGTAACCAATCTCTCCTAATTTGTGCCTTTTGCATTTGAATTTTATCTAACCCTATTCTGTAACCTAGGTAATTAATAGAATCTCCTCTTTGAATCTTTTCAGGGGCAATTTGTAATCCCCATTTAGGCAAGACTTTCTTTAATTCTTCAAACATACTTTCCAAAGTATCTTTATTTGAATCAGATAATAAAATGTCATCCATGTAATGATAAATTATGCACTTGGGAAATCGCTTACAAATTATTTCCAATGGCTTATTAACAAAATATTGGCACAATGTGGGACTATTGAGCATCCCCTGTGGGAGGATAGTCCATTGATATCTCCTAGTAGGCTGAGAATTATTATAAGGAGGCACTGTGAAGGCAAATTTTTCTCTACCCTTTTCTTGCAAAGGTATAGTGAAAAGCAATCTTTCAAATCAGTAACTATAAGAGGCCATTCTTTTGGTAATAGAGAAGGCAAAGGAATTCCAGATTGTAGCAGACCGATAGGTGGAATTACCTTGTTGACAGCTCTTAGATCTGTCACCATTCTCCATTTACCAGATTTCTTTTTTATAACAAACACAGAAGAATTACAAGGGCTGGTTGATTCTTCAATATGGTTAGCATCTAGTTGTTCTTGTACCAGCTGTTCCAAAGCCTGTAGTTTATCTTCAGCTAGAGGCCACTGCTTGATCCATATTGGCTTCACAGTTAGCCATTTTAAAGGTAGGGCTGTTGGTACCTCTAAAGGTTTGCTATTGGCTATATGTTCTTGTACAGCCTGAATGGTTTGTGATCTTTTTCCATAATATCTCATTATATCCTTCCCAGAATTGTGAGTTCCTGGAACTACAGGAATGTTAATCTGGATATTCCATTGCTGTAGCAGGTCATGGCCCCATAAATTTATTGCAATATTGGCTATATATGGCCTTAGTCTTCCTTTTTGCCCTTCAGGCCCTATGCACCCTACCCATCTTGTGCTTTGTCTTACATGAGATAGGGTTCCAATTCCCAGGAAATGAACATCTACCTCTTGAAGAGGCCAATTCTGATACCAAGATTCTGGAGTAATGATACTTACATCTGCACCTGTGTCTAATAAGCCTTCAATAAAAATACCATTTATACAGACTCTTAGCTTTGGTCTATGATCGTTAATAGAAGCCTGCCAAAATAAACATTTACTCTGTCCTACTGAATTTTTTGACTCATTCTCCACATGTAACTCATCATTTAGACCAGTATTACTTTTTACAGCAGACATTGGAGTTTTCAATTTTCTTGGTGAGACACATTTTCCACTGTATCTGGGAATGACTGGGCCACTTTTGGCTTGGGAGCCTGCGAGAGGCCCCTCAAGGAGTTTCCCAATGGTATCGGGTTGCTTTGTCTGTCTGTTGTTGACCTGCATTCGTTGGACCAATGTCAGCCTTTACCGCATCTCCTACATATACCTGAAGGCTGAGGTCCCCTAAATTGTTATTCCCAGAGGAGATATTATTCCTAGAATTTCTTTACTTGCAATCCCTTTTCAGATGTCCTAATTTACCACAATTATAACACCTGGTAGTTTGATGTCTCCTCATAGCTTTGGAAATCACTTCTCCTACCCAGGATTCATCATTATAGCTAAACGTCTCAACATTCATTGTATGCTGTATCCATTCTTCCATAGGTGCTGATCTAGATCTTAAAGGCCCAATTATCTTTTTACATTCTGTATTTGCATTTTCAAAAGCTAGAGATTCAAGAAGTATTCGTCTAGCTTCTGGGTCTGTTACTCCTATGTCTAGAGCCTTACTTAATCTTTGCACAATGTCAGTAAAGGGTTCTCTCTGTCCCTGCCTACCCTGGTATATGATTCGACCCTTTTTGCTGGATCTTGTATTCTATTCAAAGCATTCAAGGCTGCTTTGTGACATAAAGACAGCACTTCTTCGTCATAAAGAGCTTGGACCTTTGGATCAGCATATGCTCCTACACCAAGAATATGATCTTGGGAAACCTCCACATCTTTTGCTCTTCCTTGCTGTTCCATATGTTTGGATTCTTCTCTGAAATAAATTCCAAACGTCAAGGAAGGTCCATCATCTAAAACTGCAGACACTAACTGAGAGAAATCATGGGGGGTAGCTCTGAAATTAGAAGCCCAAGTCCTTATCATTTCCTTAACAAATGCAGAGTGCAAGCCATAATTAACGACAGCTTGCTTAATTTATTTTAAATCATTCATTGCTATTGGTGTCCATCTAGCTTCTTTAACTCCCTTTGAGCCTTTAGAAGTTGACCCTTTGTCAGAATAAATTACAGAGTATGTCGTTAGAACCCTGGGTAAGCCAGTTCTAACAGCTGGTGGTGGTATTGTATCCTGTCCTTGTGCCTTCCTACTCTGTTCACCACCTCCAATAATTTCTTCAATCATTTCTAATCTTTTTATTATTGTCTCCCTTAAATCCTGAATGTCCTAACCTATCTGTGTTTCTAGGAATTTCACTAAGGTATCAGTTTTTTTTGGTTCCAATTCTGGAGGTACATTCTATCTCTTACCTTATCAAAACTTTGTGGTAACATGTGGACGTCAAATTCAACAGCCTGAACCCTTTCAGGTAACTTTCTAGTACCCATGGATATGGAGTCAATTTTGTGTATCATAGTATCCACTTGTTCAGATAACCCCTGATTTTCAATAATTTTAATCCTTTCAACTAGTTGTTCATTATTAATCCATAAAAATCATATCTTCCTTAATGATAAAATATTGAAAAGAAAACTGAAACCTAGTAACAAGTAAATTAATATATCCCCATAGTCATATAAACCTTGCATGACATAATCCATTATATTAATAAAGAAAACAGTAAAATTGGCATTGGAAATAAAAACTGCCATATTACCTCTTGTCTGGTAGGCGGTGCTGTTGCCAAGTCGAGACTAGAATCACTGCAAAGGTGACGGAAACGGGGTCCTGTTTCAGTGTCTGCCTTAGTATTTGTTAAAAACTAGGAGATATAAGTTGCTCAACAAAGAAAATGTAATTAAATCAATTCAATACACGGAACCAGAAACCCAGAATCCAGGGGTAGAAAAGAGTAACCCGGAAGCCGCGTATGCCTCCACGTGACTGAGTCGCCCTGAGGGATTGCAGCTTTTGGCAACTGCTTGCTTTCTGATTCACGCCACTCAAGCGCTGCACTTACAAGGGAAATTTAAAAACAACTCAGAAAAGAGCAAACCAGGCAGGCAGAGACTGTCCCGAGCTTGTGGAGCTCG
This sequence comes from Myodes glareolus, assembly GCF_982192425.1. Taxonomy (NCBI): domain Eukaryota; kingdom Metazoa; phylum Chordata; class Mammalia; order Rodentia; family Cricetidae; genus Myodes; species Myodes glareolus. Next base: position 61,643,081 of record NC_142053.1, on the reverse strand, counting down.
GGAGGCATGGGGTTTAATTGAACACACAGAGGGCACAGGCTGCAGCTGAGGGAGGGCTTGTGACTAGCCAAGCTGGCAGCAAGCAGTTGAGTGGGGGGGAGGGGGGTTCTACAACCAAACATGGGGCACCAGATGAAGGCATAAATCACAACCAATCCCATGTCAATTGATAGCAGAGGATGGTTATTTATTCAAAGGGGAAGAAACTTACAGATTACCATCCCAGACAACAGCCCCTCTGAGCAAACAGGAAAGGAGTCTAGAAGCCGGAAGCAGAGCAGGAAGCCAGAGAGAGAGTAGAGGACAGCCACTGCTTTTTTAAAGAGATACCACGCCCCAATGGGCTGGTATCTCAGTGGCTATTGGCTGAAGGAGCGGTGGGAGCTCCCACAGCAATGAGGAAAGTATGACAAGTAAAACAAAGGTATCCTGTCAGAAATGATATTAGTATAAATTATTTCAAATTAAAGTAATCCTGAGAGGTAGTTGATGATATTGAGAGCACAAAAGTAGCTTAGATAAAATTAAACTTGAATAATGCATCTAAACTTCAAAATAGGATAAAATCTTTGTCTAAGAAGACATAATTCTTACTGTATTGCAAATTATGCATTTAGTAGAAATCCTGTAACACCCTTGTTTAAAATATACTGTTAATGATTTCTTTCAAAGAAAATTTTTGTTATGTTTTCTTAAATATTAAAATTCATTTTTATAAGAGTATTTTGCCTGTATATATGTCTGAGCAACATATGTGTGCTTTGTTCTTACACACATGCTGAAACAGAATATCAGATTCCCTGTAACTTGATTTAAAGATGATTGTGAACTGCCCTTTGGGTGTGGTGAATCAAACTGAGGTCCTGTGCAAGAGCAGCAAGTACTATTAATCTGAGCTATCTCATCAGGCCCATTTCTCATGTTTTTTTATAGATTAAGGACCATTATTTTTAATTTTGCTCCATAAATATAAATAAAATTAAGAAAGTTTGTATATAAGCACACAAAATTTTAAAAGTTATAAAACCACTGTGGTTAGTCTTTCCCAAAAATTGCTTTATAATTACTTTTCAAAGTTTAATTTGTATTTTATACAAAGCATCTATATCTGCTTTTAAGGGTGATGTTTATTTTCAATTAGATTAGCTTCTTTCCCCATTTGTAAATTTTAGGAAAGAATAGAATTTTTTTTTGATTCTTTTCACTTCAGTGAATTCTGATATACCAAGACCTCTAGTATGATGTTGATACAATATAGAGCTCCCAGTTTAGTCTGTTCTATTTCTTAAAGATATAAATTGACAAATCTAGTCTGTTTTCTGTTTCATCACTGTTGATAGAGTTGTTAGAGATTACAAAATTGGTTAGTCCATTTCATTTCTTAAAATTATAAACCCTTGACAAAACTAGTCTGTCTTGTGTTTCTTTACTGTTGATATATTTGCTAGAAATTACAAATTAAAAACACTGTCTTCAGTAGCCCAAACTCTCATTTCCCCAATAGCTTATTTAATCTGCTTCACTTAATCTATGTTGTCATATATTACCTAAAATGTATAATTAAAAAAAAAACTATAATCCTTTGGATTCACTCTTTGTTAAGATCCAGCTACATCATTCTTGAGCACATAACCAAAAGTTACTTCATTTTACCATATAGACACTTACTCAACTACCTTCATTACTGCTCTATTTATAAGATCCAGAAATTAAAGTCAAACTAGATGTCCCTCAACAGATGAATTGGTAAAGAACATGTGGTACATTTAAGGAACTTTTTTTAATGCTCAGTCATTAAAAAAAAAGAAATCTTGAAATTCATCCTGAGTGAAGTAAAACTCATCTTGAGTAAAGTAACCCAGACCTAGAAAACAAGTATGTTATGTATTCTCTTACATATAGATAGTAGCTGTTAGGTCAATGATAAACAAGTTTCAATCCATGTAATCACAGATGGATAGGTATAGAGTAAGGGTCCACAGTGGGTGTAGGGGGCAGACAGATCTCTCTAGAAAAGAAAAAGGGGTAGTAAATAAGCAATATTTGGAGATACAGTTAAAATTTAGTTCCATTTGAGGGTTAGTAGGCAAACTTAATACAACAGAAGCTTTCTGATATATTTACATACATGATGGTGATCTACATGAAATTGACAATGGGGAAATCAGAACCACAATTGATCATCTCTTATTACCAAATTAAACTTTAAGTCCCAGTATTGGGTTACATTTAATTGAGTTGTTGGGCTCCCATAGAAACCTGACAGCTCCATTGCTGAAGACAACACCTACACAACTCATGGAATATATAGAAGTTGAGTTGCCTACATAGAGCCTACTCTTCTACATGCTAATGTCTTTGATAACGAAAGCTAAAGTTCATGCTACTAAAAGAAAAATATAAGCACACACTCAATCACAATACATATAGTGATGTCCTGCCTACAAGATATACTTGTAAAACAGTACAAAGTTTATAAGAATAACCAACTAATATCTGATTTGATTTAAGACACACTCCAGATGATGGAATTCATATATGACTCATCTTGGATGACCAAGAACCTGAGACTAGAAAACACAGAACCTAGGTGGAAAGTAGAAAAACAACAAAATGTAGCAATAAAATGAATCCCAACAACATTCTTCTGCACTCATAGATCAGTACCTTGTTAATCCATCATCACGGAACATTCCTTTTGCAGCAAATGGGACAAATAGAGCCACCCCCAGCCAAACATTATGCAGAGAATGACTGAACTTGGAACACTCAGACCTAAACAGGGTACATCCATTACATCCCTCTCCTCAGGGCTCAGGGAACATACACCTCTTTGAAGAGAGGGCAAAAAGAATGTAAGATGCGGAAGGGAATGGATAACACCAAGACAACAACTCTCTCTAAATCAGCACAATCAATGTGCATTTGAACTCATAGAAACTGAGGAAGCATGCACAGGGCTGACACAGTTCTGCAACATTTGGGGTCCTATAGCTGAAAGTGGAAATAAACTCCCATCCTTAAACAGAAGCAATTCTCAATTGATAAGCACTTAAAAAAAAAAAAAAGCTTAGTTTCCTTCAAGGAAGTCTCACAGGAAAAGGAGCAACTCTTTATCTTTTAAATAAAAAAATAATAATCTTTATTCTGCTTGTGAAAAATAGCTAGGATTTTTAAATCCAGTTACTAATAATAGGAAATGAGTAGTACATGTTTATGGTTACAGATAAATTATTCAACTGTCATAGGTACCTACTGATTATTCATCATCATTTAAAGTCTAAACTTAAAGTTATATAATGCCATACATTATACTTAGCTGTCATGAGTATACTATGTAACCCAGATTCTATTGTTAACATATAGAAATGTCCCATTATTGTTTCAATTTACATGAATTGAAACAATTTATTTTTCAACTTATGAATCTTTGAAACAGCTCTTTGCCATGCTAATGACTGTAAACAGAAATTGTACTTTCATTTCCTGGCTGCCCTGGACTTAATACTCACACAGAAACAATACTAATTACAACACTGCTTATCCTATTAGCTCAGGCTTGTTATAAAGTAGCTCTTATGACTTAAATTGACTGATGTGGGTTGTCCTTGCATATAGGTGTTTTAAATAAAGATCTTTTGGCCAATGGCTTAGTAGAGTACAGCTAGGCAAGAAATGATTATATGATTATATATACATATATATATATATATATATATATATATATATATAGAGAGAGAGAGAGAGAGAGAGAGAGAAAGAGAGAGAGAGAGAGAAGAGTAGGGAGTAGGTAGAGTCAGAGAGATGCCATGTAGCTGACGAAGGAGAAGGACGCATCGGATCCTTAGGCACCTTACCAGTAAGACACAATCTAGTGACAATACACAAAGTGATAGAAGTGGGTTGATTTAAATGTAAGAGCTAGCTAGGAATATGCTAGAGTCATTGGCCAAGAAGTGTTAGAATTAATATAGATTCTGAGTGATTATTCTGGTCTGATTGAAACAAACAAGTAGTCCCCGCCTATAAAATGGCACCTATACATTTGGGGCTAACCCCCATGGCCAGTCACACACTTCTAGTCCCATTGCTTTTATTCCCACTCAGGTTTGGAATGAAAGTACCTGAGAACATGCCTGCCTCTCAGCACCCCTGCCTTATTAAGCAGCTGGATCAGGTCTGCAAGGCATGCACAGGCAGGAAATCATGGCAATTTCCACCACCATATACAAAGATATTTCCTGGCCATACAGCATGCTGCATTGCAGATTGAGTCTTTACTCAGACTGAAAGGGTTTATGACAATTTTATGGTATGGACTACTTTATGTTATACTGTATGTCCTGGACTTTCTGGAACCACACAGAAATGACTGATGAACTTGATTAAAGAAGGTAAGAACCCTTCAGGCTTTCTTCTTCACAAAAGAAACTGCCAGACATTCTATAGGACACAGAAGAAACAACTGACAAATTTATCAGTGAAAGGCCAAACAGATCATCAAATTTCTTGCTTCATGGAAAAATGTACCAGATACTATGGGCCTGTAGGCTTAAGATGGATGGCCCAACATTACAGAAGAACTTTCATTGACTGTCCAGACAGGGAGATGTCTCTTTCATTCTAGAACTTTGGAAGTAGCTTACAATGCACTTTGTGTTTACATAGATAATATTATATCTTTTTGGTGTCTTTGCTGAAGTTAAAAACAGATAGTTATAGTTTTTCCTTAGTTATGACAAAAGATAAGTTATATATAAAATTTTAGACTTACAAAAATAAGATAGATGACAGAGTATTTTCCTTAATTTGTCAAATAAAATAAAAAGTAAAGGGACTAAATATTGTAACTATAATTCTTTCTTGATAACTGTGTTGCTATATGTAATTTTACTATGTTAAAGTTAAAACTTTCCTTTTTATTTAGATAGTAAAGGGGAGATGATGTTAGGTGTCCTGTATGCATATTACAAATACAGCTGTTTCATCCAATGGTTTATCAGAGTAAAGCCAAGTAGGACATCCAAGCAGGTATATATTCAGAAAGAGATTCCATATGGCTGATGATGAAAAAGGGCTGGAACCTTAAGAACCTTACCAGTAGGGAATACATTAGAGTCATTGCCTAAGCAGTGTTGGAATTAATAAAGTTTCTGTGTGCTTATTCAGGTCTGGGTCACTGGAAACAAATAAGCTGTCACTACATGCAATTAACCCATTTCTATTTGGTATAGGAAGTCCTTCTGTTTCTATTTGGTATAGGAGGTCCTTCTGTTGATGTGTTGCTTCCATTCGTTGAATAAAGAAATTGCACTGGCCTTATGATAGGGCAGAAAGTATGTAGGTGGAGTAGACAGAAATAAATGCTGGGAAGAAGGGCAGAGTGGTAGAATTCCCTGGATCTCCTGCCAGGGACAGATGCTGGTTAAAATCTTGATGGTAAGCCACAGTTATGTGGCAATACACAGACTAATGGAAATGGGTAAAATTAAGCCATAAGAATTAGCCAATAAGAAGTTAGAGCTAATAGGCCAGGCAGTGTTTAAATGAATATAGTTTCTGTGTGATTATTTCTGGTGAAAACTAGCTGGGTGACTGGAACAAGGGGCCCCACTCCCTGTAACATCTATTAGTCTATGTATTGTCATGTGGCAATAGTATTACCTTATTTTCTACATGTCTTGTTTCCTCAGAAGATGCCTGGCATCTGCTTGACTCCACCTTCTCTCTCTCTCTCTTTCCATACATATATATACATATATATATGTATATATATATACATATACATATATATATATGTATGTATTTACACCTGGCTTTACTCTGCTAAGCCATTGGCCGAAACAACTTTATTCCTCAACCAATAAAAGCAGTGTCCACAGATCATGCCATCACCATATATATAAACTTAACTTTATCTCCAATAAGAAACAAACCTGGATGGCTATCCCTGTCCTTCAGATCTTTCCTATCACACCATTGGAACACTCGGTTTCAAATTATGTGCCACAGTTTAAGAATGTGCTGAGTGTCCATTTGTCTCCTGGAGATCATCTGGAAGAACACCACTCTTCTAAGCCGCTCTACTGATCGTTCTCCTATCATAGAGGTGCCAATGAAATCCTTGATTGAAAATATGATAGGAAGATAGACATGAATTCAATGGATATATTGCATGGCTTTGCATATTTTTTTTTGTTTTCTGAGGTAGGACCCAATTATTATCAACTGGAGTGATATTTGTTCTTAATGCTACACCCTATTCTGCTCTACTTTGCATGGCAGGATTGTAACATTCTTTAGATCTTTAGCTGGTAATAACATTTACACTGTGGTTTCCTTTTCTGAAGATCCATTATTTCATCTTGAAGGTTTTTGTTTTCCTATTGGATTTTTTTCCTTTGGTAGTCATGTCTCTTCCTGAAACTTGCGCCCTATTCTGGGCCTATTCCTTCACCCTCTTCTTAGTCAACTCTTTCATGGGCTCCTGGTGACTTTTCTCTTTCTCTTCTACCAACTGATCTTTCTTTTTGATTTATTCCAGTATTTTTGCTGTAACCTGTACAACTTCAGTGTTCCCATGTTGTACTTAAACAACGTTTTACTGTCTTTCAATGAAGTAACTCCTTAAGGGTAGACTTCATACCTTACAGTAGATGTCCAACAGAAAATGAACTCAATAATATCACTGGAAGTACTTTATCTTATATTGTCTTATCACGTTGCTTTCTTTTTTGAATTTTATCTTATTATTTTATTAAATATAAACAATATAATTACGTATATATAAGTCATATACACATATATTTTCTATTTCTACCCTAGAGTTTCTTAGTGTATATATCTTCCCTTTTAGTATTTTTATGTGAATCATGAGTCTGCAAATCAGTGAATCTCTATTTCTCATAACTTTTCTTGGGCTTTTTCATTTCTATTTGTTTCCTTTGTCCAATTCTGATGTATTTTTATTTTATCTTATTATTCCACAGAAGTCTGTTTGTCTTCTCATGAGAAGCAAAAATGGGTGAATCTGGATGGGAGGGCAGGAGGAGAGGAGCTGAGAGAAGTTGAAGGATGAGAAATAGGGTATATTATGTAAGAAAAAATCTATTTTTAAAGAAGAAAATCTATTAACCTTTCATCCCAATATTTTGTATCCTATATTCTACCTCTATCTATGAGCTTACCCTGATTGCAACATTTCTTTGACAACAGAATACTATGTTTCCAATACACATCTTTCATTCTTTTATTTCTCTCACTTTCCAGCTGAATTTTTTAAAATTATCTTAATTACTCTAATCAATGACTTTATCCTGTGTTAGACTCTGTGTTATAGTGCTGACCTGAAAGGCACATTTGTGCAATAGTGGAAAGACTATATATAGGGATAACCACATGTTCTCTTGTTGAGTTTTGATTCCTTCTACACTTGAACTAATTTCTTTCTGATACACTAAACATGTAAAAACGCTTAGCTAGGGAAATCATAGGCTTTAAGAGAGTATTTAGTGATGTTTTTATAAATGGTCACATTATTAAACTACCTTCTGAATATCTATGTTTATATCTAAAGAATGATGAGAGTGGGGATTTTTTTCCCTCTGGGAAGATCATAACAATTAGTCAAATGGTCAGCCTTTAAAACATGTATGCAGGCACTCACAGAATGAGTGGCTTGCATTTACATATTTAGGAGTACATATGTATACAAAAACAATTGATGAAAAAAGCCATGAATTTGAAAGAGAGCAAAGGGGTATACATGTGGTGGTCTAAGGGACGGAAAAGTTCAGTGGTATTTTATTTGTATTTTAATAAGTAATACTTGCCTGACATTCAGAGGGTAAAACAACTGTACTGATCAGCCTTACATACCAGACAGTGGTTATAGACACCTTTAATCCCAGTAGCCACACTAGATTGCCATAGAAACCAGGTGATAGTTGTGCACACCTTTAATTCCAGCACTAGAGAGGAATATATGAGAAGAGGAAACAGTTTTTCACTCATAGTCTCATTCTGAGATTCCTGGAGGCAGGGTAGCCATTTTGGACTGACATAGAGGTAAGAGTCAGTGGATGGCTGTTTTGCTTTTCTTACCTTCAAGTTAATTCCCAATTTCTGTCTCTGGGATTTTATTAATCATGCTCCATAAGAGGAAAGGATTATTGTTGTAATTTATGATAATATCATCATCATCATCATAAGAAGAAGAATAGGAATCATTTGGGCAAAAATGTCTGAGACACTTGTCTGTCATTTATATTCTTTATTCTGTTATTCTTTTTCCTATTCCCCTTTCTCGTCTTTTCTCTTATTAGAATGAAGTTGATGATATATTTAGCTTTCAATATCCTGTGGTGAAATACTCAAATTCCTATTTTTGAAAACAAGCAATAGAAACTGGTCAGATCATTTGGGGCAACACCTGTTGTGGTTGAAGAATGCACCTGTTCTGATTTTGTCATTGAGCAGAAATGAGATAAATATTTGGCTATGGTTTGGCTGGCCAGAAGTGGGGTATAGCTCCTGTTCTCATTTGTTGTCTTTCATCTCTACTTATACCACTGACAAAAACATCACTACATGGAAATAATATAAAAGGATATGAATGAAACTGACAGGCATCTGCATACCATGTGGGTAGGCCAAATGGAATGGCCAATTCACACAATTCATCCTAGATTCTGCAATAAGTTCTATTTCAAAAGCTTCTAAACTGGCAGCTTGATTACACAAGCCATTTCTTACTATACAGGAGCTCCGTTGGCTCTTTTCTCTCTAGTTGTCATCTATGATCCTATAATAAACCCCTTTCTAAAACTAATTCTACACTTCAAATTCTTAACATAAAGAACCCAGAGATCACTGGACCAGGGTTTCTCTTGGTACTCTGAATTTTCTTGAACTTTAGTACTCCCAGTGTATTCACCTAAGTGAAAGCTTCTCTCATTCTCAAGGACCACTACTTTTCCAAATCTTTCTGTTGAACCTTATTTTGTCATAAGGGTGTATAATATCAGTGCAAAATTGAAATGTATTTCCATTTTATATTCATATTCTTTTTATTCTCATGTACCCTAAAGTATCCAAATATCATTCATTTATAATATAATAACACAAAATAATGCTATAGAATTTAAAATGAAACTGCTTATTTAGATATTAAACATTTACCAATGAACACTATTGATTTCCTTACCCGAATTTGGTCTTATTACATTGATCTCTGCTTGAATTGTTTGTTGCAATGACTAGAGACAATCTTGACAATATTCTTACTGATGCCAAAATCAATACAAGCCATTTTCTTTCTTAGTTTATTATGTAGTTCATTCAGAGCCTGGGCCGATAATGTTACTCAGTTTATTAAATGTGTATTCAACAGATTTAAAGTAAACAATATATTACTACATATCAGTAGTATTACCTCCTCAGGTTTCATAATTTAGGGATGAATATGTATGCATGCAATTAATTCAATTATTTTAAATATTCTTGCATATTATAACACATGTGTAGTTAATGACATGTAGTTGAATACAGCAGATCAATGGTAGTTTATAATGCTATGATTGGGTCATTCTCATCTAGAAAATACATTTTGAAATGTTAATTTGAACATTTGTGGATTAAGTCAATACTTTCATTTTAGAGCTGTAGCTGTTGAGTAAAATCTTAAATCTTACATGGACATATTAGGTTACATGTTATTATACTACAAACTTAAAGAGCATTGAAATGGTGCACAATAGTTTTGACTCTATAGGTATACTATATTGTTTTATCACTAAAGAAGACAAAATAAATCTATCTTATAATAAATAATGTTACTAGTTCTAATTATGAACCTCTAGAATAAATATTCTAAAACATTGAAATTTCCTGAGTAATAAAAAAGTATTTCTTATTCATGGTAGTTTGCTAGGTCTATACTTGAGCTTGTGGTAATATAGTGATTACAGATGAGCTTCAGGATAGTTAGAGGATGGGATGTGATTGCGCTGAAAGAAACAACCACTTAATTAAATGATTGGATTTTGAGTCTTACTTTCCAAATTCAGAGGAAGGTGTTCAAACTCAGTTTAAAAATATGACCAAAAATTCAAGCGAACTTGTATTAATAGCTTATTAATATGTGAACACTTAATGCTTGGGTGAAGTTCATGGGTGGGAATTCACATGAATGTGACAGGACGGTGATCCATTCTGAGAAGAGAAGCTTTCCATTTCAAAACCTTCGAGACTATCTTTGCATTAGCCTGATCATAATTTGTATTTTCAGAATAAAACTGTAATAAGTAGGATTTCTTCTAGCAAGTTATAATATTTGAGTGAATAGGAAGATCTTGTAAAACCTCTACCTAATTTGGTAAAAAAAAAACAACAAATCCTCATCACCAAGCTAATGAGTGGAATCTACAAAGAGAGAAGTCTTGTTTGTGGAGGCCTCTATGCTTAAGTGATGAAATTTAATTTAATTCATTGTATTTAATGTCAAAATTATACTTCCTAGATTATAATCAGTTGTGCCACATAATAAATACTACTGTATTACTAGATAAAAATGAATAGAAACTGAAATCACAAGCAAACAGAAGCAGGGAGAGAATTTAAAATTGAGGATAAATTATTTCTGCATTGTAATATGAGAAGGTATGGGGACAAGCTTCCCACTACGGTTGGCAAATGTACAGTGATTTTTTTTAATGCAAAGAATATGTTATTAATACATTATTGTTTGGAAACTAATTAACTAAATAATCAAAAGTAATTGAGTTAATTAATAAATAACCAGAATATTCTTATACCTAATAATATCACCATATATTGGAGAAAAGGCAGTCTCTTTAAGAAAAGGTTCAGGGAAAAATGATAGTCACACAAAACTAGATCATTAGCTCTCATTGCACAAAAATCAATACAAAATGGATAAAATTCTAAAATTGACAGTCACCCAAAGTTCTTCTGTACCATTTGGGTATCCATCTTCAGCCTATAGGCCCACAGTATCCAACATGTAACACCCGATTCTGTGTTAACCCCTCAGTACAGTTCGTGGGCCACTGTACCATACGCAAGTTGGGCAAAGGCCTGGAGATTGAAAGAAACACACAAGAGACCTGGGTCATTCGAAAGGAGATCAGCCGAATGTCATTTATTTGGCTTTGGAGAAATACTATTATACCTGGCTGCTGCAAAGGGATTACCTCCCAGACAGGGTCACCTGGCTGCTGCATAAGGATTACCTCCCAGGCAGGGTCACCTGGCTGCTGCATAAGGATTTCCTCACAGGAGGGTGGGAAATTACCATACCAAAGATGAAACAATGCCCTTCAGCTAATCACCAGGCTAGGGCAGAGGGAGCATAGGAACAAACAGGATACTTTAGCTGGCTGACCAGAAACTGTCCTCAAGATGCACCTCAAAGAGGAAGGGTAGACCGGGCCCTACACCGACAGACATTTTCATGAAGCAGGAAATTTCAAAGACAGTTCCACTTGTATTGGCAGTTTGTCAGTCACTTTCTTCTGTGTCCTGTAGAATGTCTGGAAGACTCATGAAGCAGAATCTCTGAAGGACAGTCTCACTTTTAGGCAAGTTCAGCAGTCATTTTTGTGTTGGTCCTGCATGTTCAGTTCACACAATATAATATCAAGCAGTCCAGGCAAGAGAGGTTTTTGCCCAAATTGCTAACAAACATCATATGGAGCCTCTTCAATGCCCATCATCCTCTTGAAGTATATTGGTGCTGTCAGAAGTATATGTGTCTCATTGTCATGAAAAGTCCTAAGTTAATAAAATATTTTAAAAGTTGCTTACAATGCACTTCCTGTTTACTTAAGTAATATTATATTCTTCTGGAGTCTTTGATGGAGTTGAAGAATAGACAGTTATAGTTATAGTCTTCCTTTGTTATGATAAAGAAAAAGTAGATATAAATATTGTAACTGCAATTCTTGTTTGATACCTGTCATGTTATGTGTAATTTTACTATGTTAAAGTTAAAACCTTCCTTTTTATTTAAATAAAAAAGTGGAAGTGGTGTGGAAAGTCCTTCTGTATATGTGTTTCTTTCATTGATTGATCAATAAAGAAGCTTTTTAAGCCTGTGATAGGGTAGAATAGAGCTAGGCAGGGAAAAATAAACTGAATGCTGGGAGAAAGAAGGCAAGTCAGAGAAGTCATATAGTCCCACCAGAGACAGATGCTGAATGGAACTTTACCTAGTAAGCCACAGACACAAGGTGATAGACAAATTACTAGAAATGGGTTAATTTAAGGTATAAGAGTTAGCCAGAAATACGTTTAAACTAATAGCCAAGCAGTAATTTAATAAAGTTTCTGAATGATTATTTTAAGAGTCTGGGTGGCTGGGAAATGAATAAGCAGCCTCTGCCAACATGAGAGTACATGCCAGAAGTAAAAGATATGTTCCAGATCAAACAGCTGTCTGCCTAGTGTTCAGAACAAATGACTTATTAAAAAAAGATGAAATTCCTTCATAAAAGACAGAAAACTTTGAAATTTTCAGACAAAAGCAAATATAAATAATTCAAGACATATTCCTATGCAAGAGATTTCTGAAAGAAGTAATTTTGAGAATGGACAAATAATATTACATGAAATTGAGACATCTATACAACAAAGTAAACAACAACAAGAATAGGAGAAGTATCTTTGTCAACTGCACATCAGATATATGTGTAATACTGATATCTTTCAGTACAAAATGTGAAAAATTACAAAATGCAAATACCCCTCAAAATGAAATATTCTAAACAGTAAATAAACTAACTAACTGAATATTGAAAAGGGAGTTCTTAAAAGAAGAAACAAAAAGATTAATACATTTTAAAATTATTTTTGTTTGTTTATTTGAGATGGGGTTTCACTGTGTAGCTCTGGATTTCCTGGAAATCACTATTTTGGCTTTGAACCCAGAGACCTACTTGCCTCTGCCTCTCAAGTGCAGGAATTAAAAGCATGTGCCACCACTGCCTGGTACCATAATCTTTTTAAAAATCATAAATTATACTTTGCATCAGAAAGATACAGACAAAAACTGCTTTGAGAATTCTCATTTTAGTTAGAAAGGCTATCTTGAAAAAACAAATTAAACAAGGAATTTTGATGTATGCCTTTAATCTAAGCACTAAGGAAGCAGAGGTAGTCAGACCTTAGTGACAACCAGAACAGACTTGTCTACCTAGGAACATAAGGAGTTCCAGAACAGCCAGAAATACAAAATGAGACCCTACTGCAACAAAACAGAGAGAAAGAGAGAGGGATAAATTCCAGTGAGATTATAGGGAAAGAGAGACCTTTCCTAGTGGTGAGAATGTCATCTTATACAGACACCACACAAATCAGTTTGGGAACTCCTTAAGAAAAAAAACTGAATAGAGCAATATCATATGGCACAGCTATACCACTCAGGTATATACTTGCAGGACTTTAAGTCAACATATGAGGTGATCCTGGGACATCTATGTTTATTTGTTGATTGGTGCACTATTCACAAGAGCCAGGAAACATAAATCGGATGCCCATCAACAGATGAAAGGATAAAGAAAATATGTTGTGCATACACAATAGAATTTTGTGCAACTGTAAAATCAAATGAAATCACATTTGCAGGAAAATAGACAAACTGGAAACCATCATGTTAAGCAGATAAGCTAGATGAAGAAAAGCAAATAATGTGTGATTTTCCATAGGAAGAACAAAAATTTTAAAAGTCCATGTGTTTGTGGGTATATAAACATATATTTTTGTAGGACATGAGTCTACAAAGGTGATAGTATAGGATGAAGAAGATATATTAAGGAAAGTAGGAAATGAGAGTGTCTCATTTATACATGTAACAGGAAAGCAGAAAGTGATTTAGCTGGTAGAGTTCAAGGTGTAGGGAGCACAGGTAGGGTAGCAGAGGAATGGAATTAATGAGACAAATATATGTATGAATATAAACACATACATCTAAAAATGGGTTATAAAATATATTGCTTTGTATTCCAGGACAGGCAAGATGTCTCAACAGAAAAGGTTTTTGGTACCAAAACTGGTGACATGAGTTCCATCTCTGAAATCGGTATAGTATAACTAAAGAACCAACTCCTTAAAGTATTCCTCTATTTTCCACTTATACCATGGTGTATATGTGGTGCACACATTCCAATATACATAAGCACATACAATAATTAAATAAGTAATGTAATTGAAATGATAAATTGTCTATTAAAGTGCCATTTCTCTACAATAATAATGAACAATGTAAGCAATGACTGAATAAAATGAAGGAATCCCATGAGAACAAATGATAAAGAGATATTTCTGAGACAGGAAAACTATATTATATTTTCAGTTTCATTTAGACAAACTCTGAAATACTATATCAATATAATAATTGATAGTGCAAGTTTGGGAGCAATGACAATCGCATTCATCCACTCTTTACCACATTTTTAATTCATCTGTTGGACCAGTGGTGCATTTTTCTAAAAGCCTTCATTTTTCAAAATAAAGAATTGAAAATTCTAAACAATGAATATAGAAGTATGAAACACTGTATTATAAATTCCAATAAAAGGAAAAGTGGGATTTTATTTCATGATAACTAAACATAGTCATTTTAAAGCCAAAAAAAAAAAACCATAGTGATCTATTTGGCTTTCCGGAAATACTTCATCTGCAACAACACATTTTCATTTTCAATTTCTATACTCTGCAGCTTTTCCTATGGAATCCTATGAAAAAGAAGTTTGGAAATTTGTTGGAGAAAGGCCACTTGTTGATTCTGGGCCGCTCAGCTATCTTAGACCCAAAATAATCACTCAGAAACTGTATTAATGAAATTACCGCTTGGCCCATTAGGTCTAACTTCTAATTGGCTAATCACTTACATATTAATTTAACACATTTCTATTAATCTGTGCATTGCCATGTGTCATTGACTTACTGGCAATGAGTCAGGTTAGACATGTGTCAGCATGTCTAACTCTGATAGTGGATCCATGTCTTCTCCTAACTCCACCTTCCTCCCCACATGGTATTGGCCAAGCAATTTTTCTTTATTCATTAACCAATAAAATCATCACAGAGACAGGAAGACATTCCACAGTTTTTCCCCTTTCCTTTTTAAACAAAAAGGAAGGCTTTACCTTTAACACAGTAAAGTTACATATAACAAAACAGGTATCAAGCAAGAATTACAGTTGCTATAGTTATATACACTTTATCTTTTACTATACTTAAGGAAAGCTTTAACTATAACAATTTATTCTTCAAATTCGTTAAAGACACCAGAAGGATATAATATTACCTAAGTAAACAAGAAGTACATTGTAATCAATTTCCAAAACTCTAGAATTGACAGAGACATCTCACTCACCAAACAGTCACCCAAAGTTCTTCCATACTTTTGGGGTATCCATTTTTGGTCTACAGGACCATAGTGTCCAGTAGATTTTACCTTGAAGTTGGAAATTTCAAAGACATTTCCACCAATATTGGCAGTTCGTCAGTCATTTTATTCTGTGTCCTGCAGAATGTCTGGCAGACTCTTTCATGAACCAAGAACTCTGAAGGATCGTCTCACCTTTAGGCAAGTTCGACAGTCATTTATCTGTGGGTCCTGCATGTCCAGTTAAGCAGTTCAGGCAAGAGTAGTTTCTTTCCCATATGTGTAAACAACTCCATAAGGAGCATTTTTGATGCCATCTTCCTCTTTAAGTAGTTGGCACTGCCAGGATCAGATATGCCTCATGTCATGAAACATCCTAAGTTATTAAAACATTTAAATTTCATAGTCTAAAGGTTTCTGAAAGATTTTAAGGATACCTATCCATCTGAAATATATTTTTGTACATCTATAAAATCTAACTAACATGACTACAAGCTTAGCTATTAAAGATGATTATCTATTAACTTTTAAATGACATTTTTAAAATGAGCTGCACAAGCACAATACCTTAATCAAAATCAGGCAAACATATACATATAACAAAATTGAACTTAAATTTGTATCAATAAACTAAAATCTATACCAATGTAAACTATTCAATCTTGGAAGGTGATGTGGGAGTTCCCTTTGTGTGCTGTGAATACCATTAATAAACTTTTTTGGACCTATAGTAAGGTAGAACTTAGCTAGGTAGGGAAACAAAAACTGAGTGCTGGGAGAAAGAAGAGCAGCGAGAAGCAGAAGGAAAGAGAACGTGAGCAAAGAAGGCAAGACCAGAAGGAACTTTCATCTGACGATGGATAGGGATACAGACGGAGACCCACATTGGAGCACCGGACTGAGCCCCCCAAGGTCCAAATGAGGAGCAGAAGGAGGAAGAAAATGAAAAAGGAAATCAGGACTGCAAGGGATGCGATCACCCACTGATACAAGGGGACTGATCTAATGAGAGTTCACCAAGGCCAGTTGGACTGGGACTTAACGAGCATGTGATCCAACCAGATTCTCTGAATGTGGCCAGATTTTCTGAATGTGGCTGGCCTGGAGTCTTTCTGAAAAGCCATTGACAATGACACTGGGACTTGTTTCCTCTGCATATACTGGATTTTTGGGATCCAGTCTGTTTGGATACTCACCTTCCTGGACCTGGAGGGAGGGGGGAGGAACTTGAACTTCCCATAGGGCTGGAAGCCCTGACTGCTCTTAGGGATGGAGAGGGAGGAGGAGGGGAAGTGGGGGGAGTGGGAGGGTGTTGGGAGGAGGGGCGGAAATGGAAACTTTTATAATTTAATAAAATTACTTTCTCATAAAAAAAGAAGAACAGTATCAGAGTGATGCCTTGGAGCCACTGCCAGAGTCAGGCATGCCGAAACATTACCAGTAAGCCACTGCCATGTAGCGATACACAGATTAATGGAGATGGGATGAATTAATATGTAAGTGTTAGCCAATAAGAAGCTAGAACTAATGGACCAAGCAGTGATTTAAAGATTATTGTTTCTCTGTGATTATTTTGGGGCTGAGAAGCCAGGAACTAACTAGTGCCCTCCTCCAACAGTAATTGAATGGTAAACAGATATATCACGAATACTCAATCTCTTCAAAATTATTTCCTCAAAATATTTTGTTATTCTGTTGAGCTGTTCCACTACTGCGAGACTATTGCTATAGTGAAATATTTCTAACCAGCAATTTTGATATATGAAATAAGTAGCTTTTTCTTATTAGTAGTTTGAGTTTTCTAGATTCATGTGATTTCTTTTGAATTAAAAAAAGCAATGCATGAAACAATATTCTACCAACAGTTGAAATGGTACTATACTAATAAGAAATTCAAAGTAAATCCATTTTGTATTATTTTCATTGAATACTTAAGGAGAAATTTCTTAATTTGCATTTTATTTTCTTAAATTATATAAAAATGAAAGGAGAGTATTGCATTATATCTCACTATTTTCTCTTGGTGAAACTTTGAGTACAATTTCGCCCAGAATGGAACAACTTTTGAGTAAATGGTATCATGTGTCCTCTTGATATTTGGGCTTTCTCTGCAATAGTTTATAATATGTAAGCAAACAATGACAACTTAAAGCCCTATAATAAAATATTTCTAATAGTAATGTTAAAATTAAGAGTTGAGTACTTTGAAGAAAGTTCTATACAACATAATATTTGTTATTTTAGCATCTAACCAATAGATGACACCAGAGGGTAAGAATTGCAATCTTCTTTTATAAAATTGGGACAATGGTAGTTGGATTATGATATGTTAACTACAAAATCATACAAGGTGGTATCTGTGATGAGTGGAGAGTAGTGCATAATGAACATCTGTGAAGCATATTGTTCAAATAGACAAATTAGTGTGTACTATATATATGTATATATACATATATACTATATATATGTATATATACATATATATATATTTGTATATACGTAAATGTAAAAATACACATATGCATTTAAAATCCTTTAAGAATATTTTTGTCAGGAGAGTCAATACAAATAGATATAAGCAACATGATAAAGAACCAGAAATATTTAAATCATATGGATTGTTAAAAAAAAAAGTTGTCTTTACCTTCAGGGTTTCTTGATTTTAGCAAAAGTGTATCTAATGTCCAAAACCACAGACTCAGAATCAAACTGAAAAGTGGCTAACACTCATAATAAAATATAGGCCAATAACCAATTGCACAAATTAAAATTCAAGTCAATAAAGTAATATTCATTTATAGTATATAAAATAGGAAATTAGTATGAATTATGAAAGTGAACGTGGACATTTTTATTACATATTAATAATTAATAAATATTTATGTAGCACATAGTGACATTATTATTTATTATTCCAATGGGCAACAATTAAATTAAATAACTTACCCATGACCTCAAATACTTAATTTTTTATAAAAAGCACAAATAAAGATTTCTCTTATGTTGTTTTTAAAATGTTTTATTTTATTATTATCTATATTCATTATTTTACAATAATCCTTTTAAAATTCCCACTGTATAATTGATAATCACTACTTTTTGACCATCATCTCTCATAAGTATTTCAGATACAAATTTTTCTTTAGATTTATTTCTGCATACTATTAGTTATACATATTCTTTTATGTGGAAACACTTAAAATTTGATCAGTATAATCCAATTGTTTTAGTTTTGCTTTTATTACCTCTGCTTTTATGGTCACATCCAAAACTGCCATAATAAAAGTCAATGTCTTTCTGCTATTTTCCTGGTTTTTAATGGATTTATAGTTTCTTGAGTTATAATGTTTTAAGCTTTTAATATATTTTGAGTTGAGTTTTATGTATGCTTTGAGATAAGAATTCAAGTTTATTCTTCCACAAGTATGTATATATTTTTTGCAATATAATATATTAAAGATAATGTTTTTTCTCATTGCAGAATTCCATTGATTTAATATTATCTATGGATTTTTTGGTGGTTTCATTATTCTGAGGTAATTTCTTTTATGCCTAATATAAAATGAATATTTACCATGAATGGATAATTAATTTTGTCAAATGTTTTCAAAATTTTACTCAAATGGACTTAGGGATTCTTTCTTTTCTTCAGTTTTTGTGACTCAACATACTTACTCACTACCATGTAATGAAACATCTTAAACTCTTATATGAGTTATAATTTTGATGGTTTTATGATTTTTTGATGTATATATCAATTTAATTTGCTGGTATTTTGTGAGAGTTGTATCATATTCATCATGGATAGCAGTCTTTAATTTTGATGTTGCTGTAATGTCTTTGTCAGGCTTTGGCCTATGGGTAATTCAAGTCTCTTCAAAAGAGGTTAGAATTATTCCCTCCTCTGCTGTTTCACTGAAAAAGTTTGAAGGGAAATGTTATTTCCTTAAATGTCTGCCAATATTTATCATGATGCCATTACCTAACTATTCATGCTCATGTCTATTTGCATCTACATGTGTTCTTAAAACTTAGCTCAGTCATTTATAGACAATACATATCCAGAACTTGATCAGTCTGATAGAACTCTTGCATTTCTCTGAACTATGCAGGCTTTGTAGTCCATGAGTAGAACCTTTGAAAATCTTTGAATTGACATTGTGATGGACAGAAGTCATTGTTTAACCTTGTGTTTCAAGCCACTCTAGGATATCAAAACCAAGATCTCTTATGGTGTAAATTTCCTTGCTTAGTTTGAGTTTTTAAGTGGATTTATTTTTATTTTTCTAAATTAATCCACTCTTAGACTTCTTATGCCAGGCCACTGTGGTAGCCTCTTTGCTTAATTGTGATGATCATCAACATGTATTTTCTTTTCTGGGTGACTTTATAGGAGTAGGCTTAGAGACTAGATAGGGAGACTGTCAGTCTAAAGAGTTGGTCTAGGTTGTAGTTTCCCCTTTGTTTTCAAACAGATCCCATTCAGATTATGAGATGGCATGTAAGGTTGAATGTATCTCTAGCCTTGTGAAAAGTCTGGAAAGACCACAGAGATAGTATTAAGTTGTATATTGGCAGTTATTATGAACCCTATCACCTTTCTTTGTCTCTTATTGATACAGGTTACTTTTCTATTCCAATTTCCTTTGCATTCTCTGTGTATTGAATCTAGAAAGCTGGACAGTGGTCATGGCTTTAATCCCAGCACTTAGGAGGCAAAGGAAGGCAGATGTCTGTGAGTTTGAGATCTGCATGGTCTACAAGAACTAGTTCCAGGACAGTCAAGACTGTTACACAGGGAAAATATGTCTTGAAAGACCAGAAGAAAGAAAGAAAGAAAGAAAGAAAGAAAGAAAGAAAGAAAGAAAGAAAGAAAGAAAGAAAGAAAGAAAGAAAGAAAAAGAAGAAAGAAAAAGAGACAAGGAAAGAAAGTTAAAGAAAAAAAAAACTAGAGTTGTTTTCTTTGTAAGCATCTTAAAATGCTATGAAAGCCTGACAAGTGCCTCTGGTTTTCATTTCCCTTTGTAAAAATTGTACCTAGGAAAATCTTCTTTATTTGGTTTGTTTAACTATCTTGAAAGTTTGGGAACAGTTATACAGCACAAATAGAGTGAAACTATTCTTACTTTTATTCATATTTCATTCAGTCAAATGGCTACCTCACACTTGTTTTCAGGTATTGTGCCTTTTCTCATGGACAGTCTAGTCTGTGGATAATTGCTGGTTGAACATACTGGGAAAGGATGTTGAGTCTGAGAATTCATATTATTCAGTTATTATACCTTTCTGAAATATGAGCTATTAGCAACAAATAAATTTTAAAGAAATCCCATACATATTTACTGTTGCTTGCTGATTCATTTCTGTTACTTGTAAGTTTCAAAAGAATTCCTCAAGCTTGTTTAATGTGGATATCTTTATAAACCCTGTATATATAAATTCATGTTAATAAGTCATAAATGATAGGAATAAATGAAATGGAAGCCATTTTTTTCTGTAACTGTATCAGACATTACATGAGGTATTTTCAGATATTTAACTTTATTCCCCAAAATAAATTCATCAGGAAGGTGATTTTGTGCCCATTTTTCAGATAAGTAAAATAAAATCAGAAAGGGTAACAATTTTGCTAAAAGTGTAAACCAAATAATTGCTAGAATTTACACTCCAATTCCGCTAAATATTTGGGAGACACAATTTATATTACCATTTTAACTAAAACCCACCTTAAAACTCAGTGCCCCCCACACAACCCCATATGTTTTAGTAGTTGATTGAAAAGATGAAAAATGATTAGCTTATTATATGAATTCATGTTCACATGTGAAGTAATTCATATTATTTACTAGAGAATTAAATTAGATATGTAAAGATTAAGTACTACACCTTTGCTAGGTAAAATAGCCATCCTGTAATCGTTGCAAGTCAATTTTATAGTTATAACTAACTTTTTTATAACTAAAAAAGTCTTTTAATTATAACTAACTACTTATGTACATTTATTAATGTAATTCTGCCTCACTAAAATTCATTTTTCTTCTCATTAAAATGAAGGAGTGGAAATATATTGGCAGTTTTCAAAAACCTTTAGCATTAGAAAGAGTTTTCTATTAACAGAAAAATTAAGTGAAAGTGTAGCATATAAAATAAGTGAAGGTACAGGTTGTGGAGATTCCACAGATGAGATTCTGAACTTCCACTTAATCAGCTTTTCCTTCATAATTCTTTCCAATAGTCCCTGAGGCTGTCTACAGAGTTATAGAAGCACCACACATGATTGAAAGAAGTAGATATGGACCAAACTATTAAAAGTAATGGGGGCTGTTTTTATGGAGTTTTAAGTTTAGTCTATGAGGTTCAGAATCTCCTGAATGGAGTGTGTGTGAAGGAACAAGACAGAATCTGATATTCAAAATTAGTCTATATGACTAAAATACCTCAGAAATCCAACATTTTTTCTTTGTCTTTTATACAGCTAAATAAGGTCTCCAGTTTTCTTTCTTTTTTTTCAAAGTTTATTAAATTATAAAAGTTTCCATTTCTGCCCCTCCTCTCAACACCCTCCCACTCCCCCCACTCCCCCTCCTCCTCCCTCTCCATCCCTAAGAGCAGTCAGGGCTTCCTGTCCTGTGGGAAGTTCAAGTTCCTCCCCCTCCCTCCAGGTCCAGGAAGGTGAGTATCCAAACAGACTGGATCCCAAAAATCCAGTATATGCAGAGGAAACAAGTCCCAGTGTCATTGTCAATGGCTTTTCAGAAAGACTCCGGGCCAGCCACATTCAGAGAATCTGGCCACATTCAGAGAATCTGGTTGGATCACATGCTCGTTCGTCCACCTGGCCTTGGTGAACTCTCATTAGATCCGTCCCCTTGTATCAGTGGGTGACAGCATCCCTCGCAGTCCTGATTTCCTTTTTCATTTTCTTCCTCCTTCTGCTCCTCATTTGGACCTTGGGGGGCTCAGTCCGGTGCTCCAATGTGGGTCTCCGACTGTATCGCCATCCATCGTCGGATGAAAGTTCCTTCTGGTCTTGCCTTCTTTGCTCACGTTCTCTTTCCTTCTGCTTCTCGTTTGGCCCTAGGGAGTTAAGTCCAGTGTTCCAATGTGGGTCTCTGTCTCTATCTCCATCCATCGCCAGATGAAGGATCTATGGTGATAAGCAAAATATTCATCAGTATGGTTATAGGCCAAGGCCGTTTCAGGCACCCTCTTCCAGTTTTCTTGAAAATAACAGATGGAAGTAAGTGCAACCATATCCAAGAGTAGTGTTATAATTTGGAATAGAAATATATACCCAAGAGTCCTTGTATTTAATCCTTTATCCATACTGCAATTTTTAGAGAATGCTGGTCACAGGGGATGTGCTTTTAATGACATATCCCAGTATGGTCAGGGAAAAGGAAATACAGGTAAGGGAATGAATGTTCCAATGACACTATGAGCTTTTATCCAAGAAAAAAAAATGTACAGAGGGGGTTTTAGTATTAAATCCAAAACCCACTTCCTTGCAGGCTAGAGTAGGTATAACGTAAAAACGGGAATGAAGTTTTCCTTGTCCCACAGTCACTGGATAGGGAAAAACAAGGAATAGTGTTTAATGAATGTCAGGGAATTGCTAAAAATTTCTTGTTGCTGTCATAACTATGGATTGATAAGTATTTGGCAGGGAGGACCAGAGTCTAGAGAAAGGAGTTATTTTAGATCTGGAAACCAAGCTACTTTAGTTGTGTAAACTGTCAGTGCAAAATGCCATAACCAGGGCTAATAGTCCATTCTGGTAATGGTGAGGTAATCTGCTTTCCTTGGTCATGCCTCTTTTCATAAGGGACTGTATTAGCGCAGGCCTGGAAACAATAGCCATAAGCAACAATGGACTAAAATATCTGAAACTACAAGCCCATTAACCCTTTTCTTTTTTAAGTCATTCCTCACCTCTATATATTTTGTCACACCAGCAGAAACATATCTGAAACAGAAAACTAATACCCAGAAGTTAAACTATCCTTGGGATTATATCTGACAATGTGTAAGACCCCGCACTTTTCTGTGGATACCCACACCGAATCCAGGCGCGCACTTTCCTGAACTCGGGCCCACGAGAATGGACGATTGTCCTGAGGGTTAAAAGAGACACACACAAAAAGAGACCTTTGCTCATTTACCAGAGTAAATGGCCACTTTATTAAACTCAAGTCAGGTATTTATACCAGTGGGCAACCAGGATCAAAAAGGGCAAGGCCTCCTCCCAACAAAAGCAGGAAGGAGAATAAAGGCCCCAGTAAAGGAAAACTCCTCCCACCCAGAGGGGGCTGGGGAAACTGGCCTCTGTGGGAGTTTTTCTCCAGGCAGGCGGTCGAGGGTTCAAGGCAATGTCAGACAGGTTAGATGGGCCTTGGTGCCTGAGCTTCTTTGAGGCAGGTTGAGAAATTACCATTTTAAAGTAAAATAGATCCCTCAGCCTAATGTACCAGGCTGTAGCAGAACCAAGGACGGAACTAGCAGGAAGCTTAGCTGGTTAGCGTAAACATTATTTGCATCCAGTATTTTGGCCTCAAGGATCAGGGAGGACAGGGTCCCACAACAATGTGTTTTAGATGCCTTTGGAACTTCTTTGTAAGAAGAGTTTCAGAATTTCTAGAGATTCACGGTAGGTAGAGAAGTCCCAGAAAACTGTGTTTTGAACTTAATGGTTAATTTTTGTGGAAGCTCAAAACATTATATAATATGTATTTGAATGTATACTTTTACATTTACATTCTACTAAAATGTTTGTTTATATTATGCCCATATTATAACACTTTGTATGAATCAAGTGTAAAGATTATGGACAAAATAATCTGATTATAACATTACAAAACAACATTTTGGTAATGGTATGATTTTTGTTGATATGATTTCTTTTACCCAGATTTACAGTGAGACTTTATAGCCAGTAAAGAACTGAGAAATTAAAAATATTTTGCTTTTAGCCAGAAAAAGGCCAGCATTAAAATTGCCGCAGTGATTTGTTCAATTAAAAAGACTCTAAGCATTCTGAGATACCTCAATCCCTACCTAATTTCATGTTCAAGGCTATACATCCTGAAATTTCTGTGAAGGCACCTTGCACAGTGTTGCCTAGGGAACAGTTTCTTCAAGAATCATTTTCCTGTGCTCACACATCCAGGCAAACAGGTTATTGCATCTAAAAGTGAAGTGAATCTGACTGCTGCTTATTGTTTTGATATATGTTGGCACCCTACACATGATATTAAATTTCAGAGAAACATGTTGAATGAGTCATATAGTCATGGATATTTTTACTGAGGTTTCCAAGGAAAACATGCAGGATGAACAAGCACTGATAGTGTTACAGTTCAAGAATACAATCCATGAGACTGTGGGAATAGTCTGAGCTGTTTTGGAGGACTTGGGACCTTATTGCAACTAGGATGTGGAGTATGTGCAGCAGACAGCTTCTGCTCAAGTGGGTGGCCATAAAAGCAATGTTGTATTTAGTTGTTAGTGACAAGACTAATACCAACTTCGTGGCTCTGCCTGTTGGTGTCACCCCTCCAACATGACAGAAGTATGTTTCTTGCCTCTGCAAGCCATGTTCACCACACCCGTACCAGGGATGCAGTGGGTTTATGTCCTCATCAAGCAATGTGTAACATGCTACTCAAAGATCACATTTATGTCCTCCATAGAAATATCTCCCAAAAGAGCCAGAGTTATTTGTGCCTGTACAAACCAGGGAGCTGTCTCTTAAAGAAGCTGCATCTCTGTTTGCAGCCAGCAAACAGCCTATCTGGAAAAAAAAAATGTATCCACCAAGAAACTAAGCTTGACTCACATTTTTTGGGGGGGGGGGGTCTAGAAGCGCTCTTTTTTTTTAAAAAAAAGAAGAATTTTTGTATCTTAAGTGGATCCATGCTCCAGACCTGGGCAACATTTTATAAATGGAGATTGCTCCTACCCAGACACTAATAATCACAAAGAAACTATATTAATTACAATACTTATTGACCAATGACTCAGGCATATTCCTTGCTAGCTATAATATTTTAAATTTACCCATTTCTATTATTTTATATTTTACCATGAGGTTTGTGGTTTGCTTGAGGCTGTTAATTCTTGGGCAACTACATGGTGTCTACCTCTTTGAGAAACTACATGGCATATCCTTGACTCTGCCACCTCTTGCTTTATATCTCTTCTAGCATGGCTATATTTTGCTCTACCATAGGACAAAGCATCTTTATTCATTAACCAATAAGAGAAACACATATACAGAAGGACATCCCACATTCGAAAATATTTAGATAATTAGATCATTTATCATCAAGGGTTTTTTTTAAAGAATAGCAATTTTATTGATGTTCTATTGTAGTAACATTGATTAAAAAGTCAAGCAAATGCTCCCATTATGATTTTCATTAAAGACATTGTGGTTGAACAATGCAATTGGATTGTATTATTTTTCTTTCTTAATTCTTACAAATATTTATATTATACTACATGTATTTGTAATTGTTTCTATATATTCTACTAGATTTGTAGTTATCTAATTTTACATGCAATTTTTAAATAATAACTAAAAGTTTCCATGATGTTCCTCATCAAGTAATAGAGCTTGCTGCAAAGACTGGTACTCTGATTTTTTGGTTGAAACTCACAGGGGAAGAAGAGTAACTCTTGAAAGTTGTCTTCCGATCTCCTCATTCTCACTGAGGCCTGTACATTGAAGCCATGAGTGTGCATGTGCACACAGATGCAGATACAAGTATGCACAATAAATGCAATTTTAAAATGCAATAGCTAGTGTCTTTTTTCCTCTGGAAAAGCCCTTCCTGTTACTTTCCTTCTGTCTCATTCCAAAGTATTTGTTCCATAGGCTTGTTGCATTCATCATGTGGAAAATCCTTTAACTACATTCTTTACACATGGTCCATGTTTCTTATATCCCATTTATTTTCTATAATTTAATATATATATATATTTAAGTTTCAGATAGAAATTTTGATAAGTATAATATATAGAAATAAAATCTTGTTTGGCCAGGTGCTGGTGGAGTATGCCTTTATTCTAAGCACTCAGGTGGCAGAGGCAGGTGGATCTCTATGAGTTTGAGGCCAAAGTGGTCTATAAGAGCTAGTTCCAGGACAGGCTCCAATGCTATAGAGAAACCCTGTCTCAAAAAACTAAAAACCAAAATAAAATAAAATCAAGTTTTATGCTTTATTCTTATTTAGCTTTGGTATAGTCTATATGGAATGCTATTTGCATCTGGCATTTGAATGCATTATTTCTACATATCATTGTTATGTCTCATTTTTAATATTGTGTTATTTTTTAAAATGTTCACTGATTTTCTACTAGCATTTTATATATGTGACTGTGACTTTCTGCTTCATGTGTGCAGTTGAGATATAATCAGTCAACTTCCTGATTCTGTTGTCAATCATTATAGAACAGTTTCAGATGCTAAAGTAAGTAAGCATGCAGAGGTGAAGTTTAGCAAAAAGTATAATTAACTATATTCCCATGTACTAAGCCCCTGAAAAAATTTATGCCATAGGTGAGAATATTCATTTCTGAATAGTTGTTACCATTTTAAGAAAGTATTTCCGTCAAAACTATTGAGTTAAATTAGAGATTTTGGAATTTAGTGGTCTCAAGATACACTTTACAAAATGTGTTCTGTCTGTACAGCTGCATTAAAATTTCTGTCATTGCCCTTGACATTGGGTATTAAGGACAGTTTTACCAATTGATAAAACATCCATATAATTCCAAAAATTCATCCCAGAACTATAACTGATAATTAGACTAGTGAAATAAAAATCCAAAATTATCTTTAATTCTTTTCATCTTCACTTCATTTATAGATCCTAATAGTTTTCCTTCCCTATGTATCATCTTTATAATTTCTATATTTCATGTTTTAAAATATTGAAAAATGTATAGAAATTATATTTTTTAAGCAACATTCTGACCATAAAAGCTATTCCTCTAGAATGCAATATGTTGCATGTTGTTTTCTATAATTTCAGTTTCAAATTGAGACTTTAAGATAAGATATGAAAATAAATGACAAAATGTTCTATTCTATTTAATTTTCTGTTCTGACTAAGCAACATTATCAATTCAAGAGCAGAAGAAGACAAAAGAAAGATGGACAAGAAATAAGTAATTCAGTTCTCTGTGAATGAAAATAACTGACACAATTGCAGATACTTATGTCAACATAAAGTTGAATTTAACAGGACCCTTTGGAATTCTAAACGCTCTGAAGACTGAATCAATGCTTGGTTATCATTCTCTTCCAGGGAAGTTGTCAGTATTAAAATGTGAAACACAGGTAGGGATATAGTGTCTTTAGTGATCTATTTGCATAGTAAAAATTAATAGCCAGTTTCATGTTTGTGTCCAGTTCATTGACTATCCATGTAAAATACTGCATCATAAATTTATTGTCCACACATGGTAAAATTACATTTCTATTATATTATATAATATTTGTAATTCAATAAAAACTGGCATTTGGGTACCCAGTAATAACTGGACTGAAGTTTAGAATATTTCTTTGGTACTTATATTTTAATAGTCATCACCAATAAAATACAGTTTCTATTTGCATGTGGTCAAGTCCTAATAAATCTTACATCATCTCCTCAAGAATATTTTTTCAATGATATACTTTTATCTAATTCAAACTCAAAAGTTGTCTTAATGCAGTGGACAATATAATTTGACTTCTATTAAAATTGAAATACCTACTGATTTTCTAATACAGATAAAGGAAAATAGTCAGTTTATTCATATGTAAATAAAAAAGAATATAGTTTAAAATTTGTAGACTACTTGAATAAAAACTGCATATATATTAATTCAGAAGTGTTCTAATATTTTGTTATTAAATATTAACAGATTATGTCTGTCTCAAGGATTCAGAAAATGTTCCAAGCATCATCTTAAAATGAACTCTAAAACAGCCACTTTATTCATTTTATTTATAACCATACTAATTTCTGAATTTGAAAAAATATACCAAAGCAAACTAACACAAAGAAGATAGTTAAATCATTGTGTGCAAGGTATCATTTTTCTCTACATGCATACAATTATCAAATCTCAAAGAAAATATTGGATCATCACAGTGATCATTATAGTAAGTAAAAAAGTGAATAAAGAGTGGAAAAAGTTCAGAACCAGAGAATGTTTCTGTTATGGTTAATTAGTTATATGACTATGAAAATGTTATTTATATTAATATTAATAATTTTTTAATGAGGAAAAAGGCACATATATGATTATATATTAAATAAATTGAATTTTAAATTTTTTTCTAATGATCAAAAATCAAATTCTTAAGAAAGAAAATTTGACAATCTTTGTACTCCCCACACAACATTTATGAATCACTTTCACTGTTATCATCCCCAAAATTAACTAATTCAATTGTCTTAGAAAAGTGCTGATATTATGTGCACACTGCTCAAGCAATATTTATTTATAAACAAAACAGATAGCTAATTTTAGAGAATATGCTTAGGTAGACTTTTAATTTCTTATCTTAAAATGTGTATTATTTTTTTCTTGCCAAACCTGTACTGTGTGAATTGCAACACTTTTTACTAAAAATACAGCATAAGAACACTACCAAATCCTTAAATCATTACTACTTTACCATTATGATATAGATACCACTGAAAGGAACTGGATGTATTCTAGAAAATATTGTTTCTATACTTATTTTTATAAAAGGATATTCAAAAGAACATGTATTGAGCATCATTTCTGCTTCAGCTCTCTGTAGAAGAAAGACCTAATCTTAAAATTCTAGATATATTATTTGACTTTTATGAACATCAAATGTGAGCATCAATTTTTTAAATGTTAGTGAAAATTGGATAAGAAACCACATCTCAAAGGATAATCACCAGAGTTTGGAAGAAAGCTATTAATTTCTTTCCCATTAACACCTGGAATCTCCATTCACTGTTCATATCTATTTATCATCTTTTCTGCTTCAACTATGCCCATAAAAATAATTTCCTGAGTAAGAGACTGAAAAGTATCATCTTGTAATTTATATGCAATTACTTATGAATGATTCTGCTTTATTAAATAGTACTCAATTTGAGGTAACAAGGTGGCTACCAATAAAAATTATGCTAAATGACTATTAAAAGCTAAAGCTCATTTGTATATATTTTACAAGCACTTCAGTGTTTATATTTTATCCTTTATTATGTAAGATATTAAAGAACAAGTCATAGAATCTTGATATCATGAATAACCTTGAGCCACTACTAGTTCTTCTCCTTCTCTTCAGTCCTTGTTATACTTTACCTGCCTAGATGTTTTCCTTTGCACAAAATAAGTTAATTTCCTACATTTTAAACACAGTGCATATTTGACAAAGAACTAACAAACATTTAAACTATACACTTGCCTGTGTTTTCTTTTTATAATAGTGCCATTATGAAATAAGCACTTTTATGTGTAATGTAAAATACTTATTTCTATATTCAGATGTATACACATATTGTAACAAGTGTCTGTTTTTCTTATGTAGAAAGATATTTGTGAACATATTTCCATTAATTTAAAAATTGCTATTGTTGTTAGTTCTCCCTGAGTATCCAGCTGCATGGATTAACTATAATTTGCTTATCTTTTTCTCTATTTTTAAACATTGTAACTTTTAATTTTTTATTACTTTCTATGTTAGAGAATGTTTCAAGGAGAACCCTTGTGTTTATGATTTAATAATTCTTTGAAATTATGTCTAATCAATAGTAAGGGAGATTCTTTATTACCTATTAACAGCCAAAATTTTTGATAATGGTAATATTGATTTTGCTTATTTTGTAAGGCATGTCATGGACAAGGGATATAGACAATTTATATAGTACTTGTCTAGTATATAAAAGACTCCAGATTTAATCTCTAGTATTCCTTAAACTAAGTGGAACATATATATAATCTTAGCCCTAAGGCAGTGGGGACACGGAGATTAGAAATTCAAGGTCAGACTTGATAGCATAGCCTGGTAAAAAAAATAAAAATTACAACAATAAATGGCATATTATTATTTTTGTATAAAATAATTTGATTTTGAATATCATTGAATTGTTTGTTAGCATAACAATAAACTGTTTCACAGTTGTTTTTCATTGCCCCTCCACATTCTTATTTTAATTGTCCTTTATGTTCTTAGTACTTTTTGTGATGTTTTCAACCCTTGGCACTATGAGAAAAAAACTCTGTGCTGTTAAATTGTATATCACAATATGACAAAAGCCTTTTTCATTTATATTTCCTGAAGACTAATGTTATTCATTTTTTTTAAAAAATGCTCATTTTGTTTATTTCTACATCTTTTTTTACCTTCCTTAGCCTCATAAAATTTTAGGTCAGATCCCTAGTAAACAGAAATATAATTTAATCAAAATTGTTTGAGTGACTAACAGAGATTGAACCTGATAAAAAAACAGATTGAGTCCTATAGCTATATTCTGACATCCAACAAGAAACATGTCTTATAAAAAGTATGTAAATGTTTGTCACAGAAGGCACAAAATCATGTCTAAGAAGAATTCAGGAAAGAATTCAGGAAAGAGAACGTGAGCAAAGAAGGCAAGATCAGAGAGAACCTTCATCCCACGATGAATGGCGATACAGATGGAGACCCACATTGGAACACCGGACTGAGCCCCCCAAGGTCCAAATGAGGAGGAGAAGGAGGAAGAAAATGAAAAAGGAAATAAGGACTGCGAGTGATGTGATCACCCACTGATACAAGGGGGTGATCTAATGAGAGTTTACCAAGGCCAGTTGGACTGGGATTGGTATAAATTTTTAATTATATATGATAAATGCAATATAAAAATCTGGATGTTTTAATGCATATAGCTAAAATAAGGACATTATGAGATCACACATAAGCTTATTATCCATGATTTTGGTGATAAACTCTTGGGCAATATTATTCATTTCACATATTTCTGCATTGTATCAGAAGCCAGCCTCTCAAGCCATAATAGCAACAGAATCTTCAGACTGGCTGAAGATAAGAGCATAAGAGCAACAGAATCTTCAGACTGGCTGTCTCCAGAACTCAGGATATTCTGATATTATGCTGTTCCTTTTTTTGTAATTTGGAGGATGCCTGAATAGAGATGCTAACTCAGGCCTACTTGGCAGAGGTGACAGAGCTAGCATACAGAGCAGGAAGATATGACAAAATGAACATAGAAAGGTGAAGTCAAAGGTGTAGACATGACTAAATCTCTTCACCTGGTTACCTAGGAAACAGAATGAATGCTAATGATCTTCCCCTTCAGTTTACTTTGGGGGATAAAAAGATGTTTAAAAATTGTCCAAACAGACTATAATTTTTAAACATCTTTTATCCCTCAAGGAGGGGGAAGGGCCTTGGACTTCCCACAGGGCAGGGCACTCTGACTTCTCTTAGGACTGAAGAGGAAGGGGAAGAGGGAGTGGCGGGAGTGGGAGGGAAATGGGAGGATGGGAGGAGGTGGAAATTTTTAATAAATAAATATATTAAAAAAATTAAACGCACATGATTATCAGGATTTGAATGAACCCTGAGACTCCCTTCCGATATTACTGTGTGAACTGTGTCTCAACTATTCTTGTGAATCAACGCTGGTACAGTGAGAAACTTTATATTTGGGTTCAGGTCACAACATAGTGACGCCCAAAGTGAGGCTGACTGCGAAACCCTAAGAAGGCAGGAGAAGTGACCAGAAGTATGGATGTGAACATGAGGAATCGGCGAGAAAAAATTTTTTTTTTTACCACAGGTAGATACAAAAAACAAAAAACAAAACAAAACAAAAAAAAGAGATCAAGAAAAACCTGTGATCCAGCCTTCCCTACCCATACACTACTCTATTGTGTAAATGTACCACATTGTCCTTATCTATTCTTTAGTCAAAGAACATTTAGGTTGTCTCCATGTTCTGGCTATGACAAACAATGCTGCTACAAACATAGTTGAGCACATTTCCTTGTGGTACAATTGAGCATCCTTTGGGTAAATACCCAAAAGTGGTATTGCTTGGTCTTGAGGTAGGTTGTTTTCTAATTTTATGAGAAATCACTCTACTGAAATCCAAAGCAGCTGAAGTACTTTTAATTTTTAAATGATAGCTTATGAAGGTAGGCAATATGTCATCTTGCTGATTTATGTGTGTTCACAGCTATGGTGAATTTATGTAACCATAGTAGGTAGCTTGTAAGTAATTCTCTATATTTGATCAATCCAAAGAAATCAGCATTTTGCTGTGCTACTAGAAAAAACAAAAAAGCAAAAACTAAGTGTAACAGCTCACAAGGAAAATGAAAAGTGTCTTTGCAAGATGACAAATCTCTTTTCATGTGTAACAACCAGTTTGTCACTTTATCTTGAAATGCATATTTCAAAGTAAATCTAGAAACTACTTTTCTATTGGAATCAAATACAATACTGTATCCTTTAGTAGTTAAATGATACCAAGTCATACTTTATTCAATTTTCAGAAAACTCAATCTTCTTAAAACATAAATATCCCCCAAAAGCAGATTCTAAACTTTAATAATTATTTAAATCAGGTTGTCACAGAAAATGTAATACTAAATGAAAACAATAAATTGTCATTCAGAGTAGAAAGAATTCAATTTGGGAAAGAGAGATGGCTCAGCCTTTAAAAGTGCATACTGCTAAAACAGAGAACCAAAATTATGTTCTCTGTCAGGTAGGTTTCTATGGCAGATGGCTTGCAAACAACTATAATTACAGTTCCAGAGTATCAGAAACCTCTGGTATCCAGATGTACCTGTACTCACTTGTACACTTACTGTCTGGATTTGTTTCAATCTGACACATGCTAGAGTCATCAGAGAAGAAAGAGTCTCAGCTGAGAAAATACCTTCATAAAAATGGGATTTTTGATAGCCTGTAGGGCATTTTCTTAATTAGTGACTGATATGGAAGGGCCAAGTACATTGTGGGTGGTGTCTGAGTTCTATAAGAAAGCAGGTTGCTTAAGCAATGGGGAGCAAGCCAGTATGGAGCACTCCCTCATGACCTCTGCATTGGTTCCTGCTTCCAGATTTTTGCCCTGATTAAATTCCTATCCTTACTTTCTGAAATGATGAACAGTGATGTGACATTTTAAGCTAAATAAACTTTACCCCTCCAGTTTGCTTTTGTTCATCGTATTTCACACAACATTAAATAGACATACCTATATATAGATACATGCACATGCATAAATAAAAATAAAAATAAAATATTTTTAGAAGGAATTTTTTAAAAATAAGTACAGTGCAAATGCTAGAAAGATAGAGTACTTACCACACATATTTGAGTTTAGCTAAGATTATACTGTGTATTTAGTGTGTTGATAATTTGGATACAAAAATGTGGTTTAAACATATTTCTAGATCACATTGGCTTCAGTTTATGGGATGGGTTATGGATTCTGTTGGATCCAAGGTATTGTAGGAGGCTCGTTGTTCATCTCCCAGCTGCCCAGACTTGCTAGATAATCAGACAGAAGCTGTATTACTTAAATCACTGCTTAACCTATTAGCTCTAGATTCTTATTGCTTAATGTTTACGTTTTAATTTAACCCATTTCTATTAATCTGTGTATCACCACATTGCTGTGGCTTACTGGCAAATTTTTGACATTTCTGATCCCGGTGGGGCTACATGGCATCTTCTTGATTCTGCCTTCTTTTAGTTTTTCAGTTTAGTTTTCCCTGCTTAGTTCTACTCTGCCATACCAACAGACCAAAGCAGTTTCTTATTCATTAGCCAATAAAAGCAGCACATATACAGAGCATCATCTCCCCTTTTCTATTTAAATAAAAGGAAGGTTTTAACATTAACATAGAAAATTACATATGGCACTGCTGAGGAGCTCTTTCCAGAGAGGTGAGTGGGTGCTGGCCTGGGCAGCCTGCCTGTCCTGGAAGAGAGCACAGCCCCTTCCCCCTCAGCT
The DNA here is from genome assembly GCF_982192425.1 of Myodes glareolus. Lineage (NCBI taxonomy): Eukaryota > Metazoa > Chordata > Mammalia > Rodentia > Cricetidae > Myodes > Myodes glareolus. The sequence goes on along the minus strand of NC_142053.1, from coordinate 61,608,668 downwards.
TCTGCAGCAGGGTCTTTGGTGTTCCAAGGGACTCCTCCCCTCCCCCCACTGCTGCGGGCCCTTTGTCTCCCGGGACTTGGGAAGACCAGCTAGCCCTGTTGCACTGCTGAGGAGCTCTTCCCAGAGAGGTGAGTGGGTGCTCGCTGGGCAGCCTGCCTGTCCGGGAAGAGAGCACAGCCCCTCCCCCCTCAGCTTCTGCAGCAGGGTCTTCGGTGCTCCAAGGGACCCCTCCCTCCCCCCACTGCTGCGGGCCCTTTGTCTCCCGGGTCCTGGGAAGACCAGCTAGCCCTGTTGCACTGCTGAGGAACTCTTCCCAGAGAGGTGAGTGGGTCCTGGCCTGGGAAGCCTGTCTGTCCGGGAAGAGAGCACAGCCCCTTCCCCCTCAGCTTCTACGGCAGGGTCTTCAGTGTTCCAAGGGACCCCTCCCCCCCACTGCTGCAGGCCCTTTGTCTCCCGGGTCCTGAAAAGACCAGCTAACCCTGTTGCACTGCTTAGGAGCTCTTCCCAGAGAGGGCTGAGGAGCTCTATCCAGAGAGTGCTGAGAAGTCCTACCCAGAGCTTCAGAGAGTGTTGAGGAGTTCTATCCAGAAAGTGCTGAGGAGTTTCTTCCAGAGTGGAGGAGATGGGCAGGCGCCAATGCAAGAATTCCTCCAACAACCTGAAAGGCAACATGTCATCTCCAGAATCCAGGGAGCTCGAAACTAGAAGAATTGAACACCCTACTCCAGAAGAAATAGAAGAAATCGACTCTAAGCGGATCTTTATGAAAATAATAGAGGAACTTAAACAGGAAGTGAAAATCTGCCGTAAAGAAATGGAAGATAAGTATAACAAAAAGATTGAGGAAATGAGTAAAGAAATGGAAGAGAAATATACCAAAAAGATTGAAGAAATGAGTAAATCCGTAAATGAAATTCTGGGAAACCAAGAAAAAAACAATCAAACAGGTAATAGAAACAGTTCGAGATTTGAAAACTGAAATGGAGTCAATGAAGAAATCACAAACCGAGGGCCGACTGGCCATGGAAAATCTAGGTAAACGAACAGAGACTTCAGAAACAAGCATAGCCAATAGAATGCAAGAGATAGAAGAAAGAATCTCAGACTCTGAGGACACCATAGAGAAATTAAACACTCTGACCAAAGAAAACAGCAAATCCAACAAATTCTCATCACAAAACATTCAGGAACTGTAGGACACAATAAAAAAACCGAATCTAAGAATAATAGGAGTAGAAGAAGGAGAAGAATTGCATTTCAAAGGTCCAGAAAATATACTCAACAAAATTATAGAAGAAAACTTTCCCATCCTAAAGAACGATATTCCTATGAAGGTTCAAGAAGCATACAGAACACCGAATAGACTGGATCAGAAAAAAACATCCCCTCGTCATATAATAAACAAAACACAAAGCATTCAGACTAAAGAAAGGATATTGAGAGCTGCAAAGGAAAAAGGTCAAGTAACTTATAAAGGTAAACCTATCAGACTTACACCAGACTTCTCTATGGAAACCATGAAAGCCAGAAGGTCCTGGATAGAGGTACTGCAGAAACTAAGAGACCATGGACGTAAGTCCAGACTACTTTACCCAGCCAAGCTATTGTTCACTATCAACGGAGAAAACAAAATATTCCAGGATAAAAGCAAATTTAAACAATATGTAGCTACTAATCCAGCCTTACAGAGAATATTAGAAGGAAAATCACAACCCAAGGAATCCAACATTCCCAACACTGCCTACATTAACTCAGACATCTAGCGACCCTTCACAAGCACAACTCAAAGAAGGAAAACACATACACTCTACTACCCAAAAAAATGACCAGAGTCATCAAGCACTGGTCATTAATATCACTTAATATCAATGGCCTCAACTCACCTATAAAGAGGCACAGACTTAGAGATTGGATACAAAAACAGGATCCAACATTCTGCTGTTTACAAGAAACACACCTCAACCACAAAGACAGACACCTACTCAGAGTAAAGGGTTGGGAAAAGGTTTTCCAAGCAAATGGACATAAGAAACAAGCGGGTGTAGCCATTCTAATATCTAACAAAATCGACTTCAAACTAAAATCAATCAGAAGAAATGGAGATGGACATTTCATACTCATAACTGGAACAATTCATCAGGAGGAAGTCTCAATCCTGAATATCTATGCTCCTAATATAAAAGCACCCACATATGTAAAAGAAACTCTTCTAGAACTCAAGGCAGTCATCAAACCACACACACTAATAGTAGGAGACTTCAACACTCCTCTCTCACCAATGGACAGATCAATCAGACAGAAACCAAACAGAGAAATAAGAGATTTATTGGAGGTATTGAATCAAATGGACTTAACAGACATCTATAGAACACTCCACCCAAATAGGAAAGAATATACCTTCTTCTCTGCAGCTCATGGAACCTTCTCGAAAATTGACCACATACTTGGTAACAAAGCAAACTTCCACAGATACAAAAAAATATTAGTAACCACCTGTGTCTTGTCAGATCACCATGGACTAAAATTAGAATTCAACAACAGTGCTTCCCACAGGAAGCCAACAAACTCATGGAAGTTGAACAGTCAACTACTAAATCACCCCTGGGTCAAGGAGGAAATAAAGAAAGAAATTAAAGTCTTCCTTGAATATAATGAAAACAAAGACACAACGTATTCAAACCTATGGGACACAATGAAAGCAGTGCTAAGAGGAAAGTTCATAGCACTAAGTGCCCACTTAAAGAAAACGGAGAAAGCACACATTGGAGACTTAACAACACACTTGAAAGCTCTAGAAAAAAAAAAAGAATCTGATTTACCCAGGAGGAGTAGAAGACTGGAAATAATCAAACTGAGGCCTGAAATCAACAAAATAGAAACACAGAAAACAATCCAAAGAATCAATGAAGCAAAAAGCTGGTTCTTGGAGAAAATCAACAAGATTGACAAACCCCTATCCAAACTAATCAAACGGCAGAGAGAGAACTTGCAAATTAATAAGATCAGAAATGAAAAGGGGGACATAACCACAGACACAGAGGAAATTCAGAGAATCATTAGATCTTACTACGAAAGTTTATATGCCACAAATTTGGAAAATGTAAAAGAAATGGACATTTTTTTAGATAAGTACCATATACCAAAGTTGAACTAAGACCAGGTGAACAATCTAAATAGACCTGTTAGTCGTGAAGAATTAGAAGCTGTTATGAAAAATCTCCCTACCAAAAAAAGCCCAGGACCAGATGGTTTCAATGCAGAATTCTACCAGAACTTCCAGGAAGAGCTAATACCTATACTCCTTAATGTATTCCACGATATAGAAACAGAAGAGTCACTGCCAACCTCCTTTTATGAAGCTACAGTCACCCTAATACCAAAACCACACAAAGACACAACCAAGAAAGAGAATTACAGGCCAATCTCACTCATGAAAATCGATGCGAAAATTCTCAATAAAATACTGGCAAACCGAATCCAAGAACACATTAGAAAAATTATCCATTATGATCAAGTAGGCTTCATCCCAGAGATGCAGGGATGATTCAACATACGCAAATCTATCAACGTAATCCATCATATAAATAAACTGAAAGAAAAAAAACCATATGATCATTTCATTGGATGCTGAAAAAGCATTTGACAAAATTCAACACCCATTTATGATAAAGGTGTTGGAGAGACTGGGGATACAAGGATCATACCTAAATATAATAAAAGCAATATACAGTAAGTCGACAGCTAACATCAAATTGAACAGAGAGAAACTCAAAGCCTTTCCACTGAAATCAGGAACGTGACAAGGCTGTCCACTCTCTCCATACCTCTTCAATATAGTGCTTGAAGTTCTAGCAATAGCAATAAGACAACATAAGGAGATCAAGGGGATTCGAATTGGAAAGGGTGAAGTTAAACTTTCGTTATTTGCAGACGATATGATAGTGTACATAAGCGACCCCAAAAACTCTACCAAAGAACTCCTACAGCTGATAAACACCTTTAGTAACGTGGCAGGATACAAGATCAACTCCAAAAAATCAGTGGCACTCCTATACACAAAGGATAAAGAAACGGAGAGGGAAATCAGAGAAACATCACCTTTCACGATAGCCACAAATAGCATAAAATATCTTGGGTTTACTCTAACCAAGGAAGTGAAAGACCTATTTGACAAGAACTTTAAGCCTATGAAAAGAGAAATTGAGGAGGATACCAGAAAAGGGAAAGACCTCCCCTGCTCTTGGATTGGGAGAATCAACATAGTAAAAATGACAATTCTACCAAAAGCAATCTATATATTCAATGCAATCCCCATCAAAATCCCATCAAACTTATTCACAGACCTTGAGAGAACAATAATCAATTTTATATGGAAAAACAAAAAACCCAGGATAGCCAAAACAATCTTATACAATAAAGGAACTTCGGGAGGCATTACTATCCCTGACTTCAAACTCTATTACAGAGCTACAGTATTGAAAACAGCTTGGTATTGGCATAAGAACAGAGAAGTCGACCTATGGAATCGAATAGAAGACCCAGATACTAACCCTCAAACCTATGAGCACCTAATTTTTGACAAGGGAGCTAAAGGTATACAATGGAAGAAGGAAAGCGTCTTTAACAAATGGTGCTGGCATAACTGGATGTCAACCTGTAGAAGAATGAAAATAGATCCATATCTATCACCATGCACAAAACTCAAGTCCAAATGGATTAAAGACATCAACATCAATCTGTCCACTTTGAACCTGATAGATGAGAAAGTGGGAAGTAGTCTACAAGATATAGGCACGGGAGGCCACTTCCTAAGTAGGACCCCAGTAGCACAGACAATAAGAGAATCAATGAATAAATGGGACCTGCTGAAACTGAGAAGCTTCTGTAAAGCAAAGGACACTGTCAGTAAGACAAAAAGGCTGCTTTCTGACTGGGAGAAGATCTTCACAAACCCCTCATCAGACAAAGGTCTGATCTCCAGAATATACAAAGAACTCAAGAAACTAGACACTACAACCCTAAGTAACCCAATTAAAAAATGGGGTACTGATCTGAACAGAGAATTCACAACAGATGAACCTCGAATGGCCAGGAGACACTTAAGGTCATGCTCAACCTCCTTAGCGATCAGGGAAATGCAAATCAAAACCACGTTGAGATACCATCTTACACCTGTCAGAATAGCTAAAGTCAAAAACACCAATGATAGCCTATGCTGGAGAGGATGTGGAATGAGGGGAACACTCATCCATTGTTAGTGGGAATGCACACTTGTGCAGCCACTGTGGAAATCAGTGTGGCGGTTTCTCAGGAAACTGGGAGTCAACCTCTCTCAGGACCCAGCAATTCCTCTCTTGGGAATATACCCTAGAGATTCCCGAACATACTACAAAAGCATTTGTTCAACTATATTCATAGCAGCACTATTTGTAATAGCCAGAACCTGGAAACAGCCTAGGTGCCCCTCAATAGAAGAATGGTTAAAGAAGGTGTGGAACATATATACATTAGAGTTTTACTCAGCGGTAAAAAACAATGACATGTTGAATTTTGCATGCAAATGGATGGAAATAGAAAATGCTTTACTGAGTGAGGTAAGCCAGACCCAAAAAGAGGAACACAGTATGTATTCACTCATAAGTGGATTCTAACCATAATTAAAGGTCTTTGAGCCTATTATTCGTGATCCTAGAGAAGCTAAATAAGAAGATGAACCTGATGAAGATTATTTGGCTATCTGCCAGGAGGTAGGAAAGAGACAAGAGTCCCAGGTAACCTCGGGTGCATGGGGGGGGTGGGGTGGGAGGGTTGTTGGAAGGGGAGAGGGTTAGAGAGAAGGGAGTAGGGGAGGAATGGGGAAAGCTCGGTGGACCAGGATGGGCAGGAGGGAGGAAGGATTAATGTGAGATCAGGGAAGAATATACTTCAACTAAGGGAGTCATTTTAGGGTTTACAAGAGACTTGATTATATATGGGATCCCAGGTCCAAGGAGAGATCCCCAGATTGTTCTCTGGACAGAGGAGAGGGTGCCTGAACCGGCCTTGGCCCATAACCATACTGATGAATATTTTGCTTATCACCATAGATCCTTCATCTGGCGATGGATGGCGATACAGACGGAGACCCACATTGGAGCACCGGACTGAGCCCCCCAAGGTCCAAATGAGGAGCAGAAGGACGAAGAAATTGACGAAGAACTGCGAGGGATGCTATCACCCACTGATACAAGGGGTCGGATCTAATGGGAGTCTACCAAGGCCAGTTGGACTGCGACTGAACGAGCAAGTAATCCAACCAGATTCTCTGAATGTGGCCGGAGTCTCTGAATGTGGCTGGCCTGGAGTCTTTCTGAAACGCCATTGACAATGACACTGGGACTAGTTTCCTCTGCATATACTGCATTTTTGGGATCCAGTCTGTTTGGATACTCACCTTCCTGGACCTGGAGGGCGGGGAAGGAACTTGAACTTCCCACAGGGCAGGAAACCCTGACTGCCCTTAGGGACAAAGAGGGAGGAGGAGAGGGAGGGGGGGAGTGGGAGGGTGTTGGGAAGAGGGGCATAAATGGAAACTTTTATAATTTAATAAAATTACTTTCAAAAAAAAGAAAATTACATATAACAAAACAAAGAATTATAGTTACAATATTTATATCTACTTTATCTTTTAACATAACTAAGGAAAACTAACTATAACTGTCTGTTCTTCAACTTCAAAGACTCCAAAAGGATATAATATTAACTAAGTAACCAAAAATTGTATTGCAAGCAAATTCCAAAACTCTGGCATTGACGGAGACATCTCACTACCTAGAAAGTCACCCAAAGTACTTCTAATGTTGGAGCATCCAGTCTTAAGCCTAAAATCCCATAGTATCCAGCAGACTTTTCCATGAATCAGAAAATTTGAATATCTGTTCTGTCTTGTAATGTAAAATCCATCAGTTGCCTTCTTCTAAACCCTGCAGAGTGTCTGGCAGATTCTTTCATGAAGAAGGAACCCCAAAGGATCATCTCACATTTAGGTAAGTTAAGAAGTCATCTCTGTGTGTCCTCCACGTCCAGTTCATACAGCATAATATCAAGCAGCCCAGGCAAGAAGATTTTCTTGCTGAAATGGTTAGCAAACTCCATAAGGAGCCTCTTTGATGCCAATCTTCCTCTTGAAGCTCTTGGTGCTATAAGGAGCAGGTGTATCCCATGACATGAAAAGTCTTAAGCTCTTAAAACATTCTAAATGCCATATTCTGAAGGTCTTTATAAGATTTGAAGAATGCCTATCTAACTGAAATCTATCTCTATATATCTAGGAAACCTAACATGACTATGAGCTTGACTATTATAGATGATTATCTATTAACATATGTTTCTTAAATATACATTACATTCTTAAATGAGGTGCACAAACACAGTACCTTAATCAGGAGCAGGAATATACAAAAATAAAATTGACCTAAATTTTGTATCAATAAACAAAGATCCATACCAATGCATATATCTATAGCATATCCCCATTTAAATGTAAACAAATATTTATAAATGATATTTGAAAATTTGAGCATAGTTCTCTTTAAACTACTTCCTGCTGTTTATTAGACAAAGTAATTTTGGGGGGTGTTTATGGAGATCTTTCAGTTGGTCTTAGTTCCAAATGAGGAGCAGAAGGAGGAAGAATAAGAAAAAGGAAATCAGGATCGCGAGGGGTGCGATCACCCACTGATACAAGGGGACTGATCTAAGGAGAGTTCACCAAGGCCAGTTGGACTGGGACTGAACGAGCACGTGATCCAACCAGATTCTCTGAATGTGGCTGGCCCGGAGTCTTTCTGAAACGCCATTGACAATGACACTGGGACTTGTTTCCTCTGCATATACTGGATTTTTGTGATCCAGCCTGTTTGGTTACTCACCTTCCTGGACCTGGAGGGAGTGGGGAGGAATTTGAACTTCCCACAGGGCAGGAAACCCTGACTGCTCTTAGGGATGGAGAGGGAGGAGGAGAGGGAGTAGGGGGAGTAGGAGGGTGTTGGGAGGAGCGGCGGAAATGGGAACTTTTATAATTTAATGAACTTTGAAAAAAAAACCTCTTTTCCAAAGCAACATATACTTAGACTCAAATTCTGAAATCAAGATACATTTATGTTTGTCTATTGTAGCAGTCTATACAATGACATATCTCTCTGTACTTAGCTCCTTCATAGTCAAAAATATCGAAGACAGTACAATAATATACAAACTCCTGACTCTATATATTCTCTGTATATATTCCGTCTTTACATTGCTTATTTGTTTTTATCTGTTTCTTTTTAATATTTATTCATTTTCTTTACTCCTTTAATCTATGTCTATTTGTATTCTGTCTCTTTAAAGACTTTGTTTTATTTCTTTTTTAAAATGACTTATTTATTTTTCTAACTCTCTTTTTCCTTTCTTTCCCAATCCTACATACTTTATTCAAGACTATGACTAATTTAGAGGCCTTTTTCATCTGAATTTGTCTTTGTTTTGTACCTGTAATCCCTTTTTCTGACCAGAAGTGCTTCTTAAAAAGCAAAGCAACATTACTATTACTAAGGCTGCTTTGTCTTTTGGATCCTGCCAGTCCAACATATAAGATGAGGTCCATTCACTGCCTCTGATAGCCATTCTCTCAACCCCAGGTCCAGGATCTAGTTGCCACAAGTCTGTGTTGCCATCAAGCAAATTTTAACACTCTGCTCATAAAACCCATTTTAAATGCTCCATAGCCAGACACCCAGAAACAGTCAGTGTTTGTGCTGGCGACATAGCCCAGGAAGCTGAAGTTTCAAAGCTGTGTGACTTTTTATCACCTATCAATTGCTGAATGAGTAAGACCTCTCTTAAAGAAGCCACAGCAAGCCACCAGCAAGCAAAGCCCATTGAAAAATAAATGCAGCTAAAGTTTGTTTTCTAGTGTCTAGAATTTCATTCCAAGCCCTCTCAGGTTTCATGTTGTATTAGCTAGCACACATTGAAATGACAATTTGTAGTAGGAGGCTGCTTTGGGTTAATTTAACATGTGAGTTATACAAAAATGTGCTTAAGCTATTGGCCAAATAGGATTGCAAATAATATGGGTTTTGTGTGATTATTTCAGGAATCTGTATGTCCAGGAAATGAATGAGCAGCCTCCTACAACAAGAAGACCAAAATCTTTGAATCAGCAAGAGAAGTCTATGGACACCACTGTATGCTGTTTTAACCAGTGACTGCCAATATGAGCTGGACCTTTAAAAAAATTTAAACACTGAATTTCCTATTATTTTTTTCTCATATTAACAGGTAGACAAATAACTATATCTAAGTTTATGGCTTTAAAATTTTTAAATAAATGAAGATTACTTGCTATTATTTGATAACACTGAACTTCTTTGCTAATCTTTCACTGTCTTCCCTGTTAAGGAGTTATTTATTATACATATCAATACTCTAAGTGCTAATATTAATATATGGTCTAAGAAAGAATACCTATATTAATTTGTAATCCTATGACTTTCTAAGGACAAATGCATAAGTAACTCATCACTGGCTTAGTACTAGAAATCAAGATAAAATAATATTCAATATGTAGCACCAATTTATGCTCTACAAACTTTTATGGCATGCCTGAATTATTAGCTTTTAAAACTGTTTTACTATGTCTGACATATCTGCTGGGCACTAAGAACTAAATTGAAATCTTTCATTGTTCAGTTTTTATTTTCCCAAACACAAAGAAACCTCTTTGGGTGCAGTCTTTTATAAAGTGGACTTGAAAATGTACATTTCATTCTCCAGTAACTACCTGTGAAATGAACACTAAATAAAGTTAAATTGAATGACAAGCAGATTTTAAGACGCTGATTTCTTCAGATAGAGTACATAAAGCTCCATCTCCAATACTTTCTTAATCTAATAATCTATAGAAAGAATATTTTCCTATTTGGGGTAAATGTGTTATCAGGAGAACATAAGATCATAGCCAAGAAATGACAGATTAAATTATGAAATGAAAATATCTTTATTAGTTTGTTGAAAAAATTTTATTCTTAGTCTCATATTACTGTCAAAGGACAAAGTAATTTGAACTAAGAAATGTTAAGTTTACAGTGTATATATGAAGTTTACATTACTATTTTATGAGATATATTCAGAAAATACTAAGATTGCTATACCAAAATATTGAATCAGGTCAATCATCTCACATATCTATATTTTTGTGACAAAGACAACTAAAATATACTTTTAAAAACTCCAAATACAGTTTTTCAATATTAATTTCCATGGCCCTTTAGATCTCTAGATCTAACATATTTGCTATGTTGTATTTTATGAACAGCATTGTTGGGAGCCACCTGGAGGCACAGGTGGTCCTGCAGTTTGGAGGTAGCCACGTGGGGCTGAGCACCCTTGCCTGCACCCTTGCTTGCACATGCTCAGACCAGCAGGATGGCATTAACCAATCAGGACAGCGTTCAAGCCTCTCCACCGTTTAAAAGCAGCTGCCTCGGGACTCTACTTCCTCTCTCTAAGCTTTCTCTTGTCCCTGCTCTATCTTCCCTTCCCCCAATTTTCCTCAATCAAAGGGCTCCGAATAAAGATGTGACCAGGGAAGGAATTCTCGTTTTTGGTGGCGTTCATTCCTGCTGGTCAGGATGCGCTCCTCACAACATAGCCCTATTTCCCTCTCTCTCTTACCAGAAGTATTCACAGCTTCACTATTTATTTGGTATTTTTAAGAAATTATTCTACATATAAGACACAATGCATTTCCTTTGTTGTCTAGTTTATACTGTGTGTTTTATCATGTTCTGTGTCAGTATCTTTGTGTTTTTGAGGTTAGTACACTAATATAGCATTACAATAATCTTAGGTTTAATATAAATATTACATGATTACTAGGTATGATTTATTTGTCAGAATTTACCATATTGTTAAATGGTACAAAATTGCATCACATATGTTTTAATCCATCTCTCTGTATCTAGGTATTTTGGTAGCTTTTACAGTTTGCTATTATTAATAAAGATGTGATGAATTTTGGAACACAGTTAGTTATGTAAGTATAGAAATTTCCTCTTCAAGAAATTCATATTTTGAAAGTTTATGACCCTCCCACCACCTGAGTATCCATTCAACTGCTTCTTTCCAATGACCAACTCTGAACGTGACCTGGGGAGGGGCTAGAATACTTATAAAGTTCAATAATAATGTAATTGTTTTTCATGATTGTACTAGAATTTCAATATCCCAATTTCACCATTTTTTTAATCTTCTCATTTTGAAAATATCTTTTCATGTGTATGGTATCATAATGATATTACTTTATATTAAGTGAATAGTAATATTATTCATATTTGCATGGGTCTGTTAAAATTTTCCTTTATTTATTAGAGAAATTTCTGTTCTATCCTTTTGTCCAATTTTCATTTTTCATAACAATTAGATTTTATTTATTGATAAATAATTTTGAAGTACTCTAAGATAACCTTGACAATTAAACCCTTATCAGATTATGGGCCTTTGAATTATGTTTCTCTTTTTTTAAGTTATATTAACTTTTATTAATTTATGAATTGTACCAAAAGCTTTTTAGTTTTATGCAATCACTTTTAGCTATTTTGTATTCTGAAGCTTGAAATTTAGGTGTGATGGCCAGATTAAAATTAATAAAGTCATTTCAGTGGATATTTCCTTTATTTTCTCTTCCTTAGACTTTTTATGATTCAGGTATTACATTAAAGTCATTTACTATGAGTTGATATTTTGTGTATAATGTAAGAAAAGTATCCAGTTATATCAATTTGCACACAGAAATCAGTCTTTTTAGGACCATTTATTTAAAAAAATATTTCGCATTATGTACTCTTTGTGTCTTTCTTTAATGTTTCCTGAATACATATGTTTGGGTTTATTTATGGAAAATTAAGTGTATTCTGCTTTGGTCTATTGTATCTATTCTATATCTATGTTTTTATGTTATAGTACTGCTATCTTCTTCTGATTTCTATAGCTTTGCAGTGTAATCCCTATTTAAAGAAAGGAGGCTCTAGCCTTATTTCTTTCTCATTGTTTCTTTGGCTATCTGGGATTTTTTTCTTGTTCTGAATTGTTATTTTCTTGTTCTTTGTAAACTCTTAAATTACTTTTCTGTGTTTAATTTTAAAAATTCATTTTATTTTTAATTAAAACACTGCCTGTCTCCAACCTCTCCTACATCCCCTTACTACCCTTCAAACATTATATATATGTGTGTGTGTGTGTGTGTATGTGTGTGTATATGTATGTATGTGTGCATGTATGTATGTATATATTCATCCCCATCTTGAATTGTTGATGATTTATATTTTCCATCCCAAGAGAATCCAACTATTTTCTATTTTGTCAATTATGGGCATGCCCTGGTGGAGGGCTTATAGTATATACATAGCCCAGACAAGACTAGCGGTGTGTGTCCACATATATGATTATATGGAGACCCTCACTCTTGCTTGGTAAGGCTTTGCAAATGTTACGAGTTAAGAGAGGAATGTGATACCCATCACCTATGCTCTGTAACAATGCCCAATAAACATGTTGGTTCCCCAGAGTGTACTTTGGTGGAATGTGCCCACAGTTTGTCATTAGGGCCTTAAGAGAAGGGGTAGATCTTACTTACTTCTTGCACTGGGAAGTAATTTTCAGAACACTTGGCCTCAGTCATGAGGATGAGTTTGGAAAGAACAATGATAATTCCTGATATGGGGAAAGAGGCAAGCAAATGAAAGAAAGTGGTGTGTTTGTACAGTTTGGGAATGTTTACCAAGGAAATTTTGACGTGATAATTTGAATGCATATGACTTGCGGGGACAGTGGTCAGGGCATGGAAAATGTAAAGTGTAGTGAGATATCTAACTAAGGCACCACCACATGGGAAGGAGTTGTCACTGAGGAAACCAAGTCCAGCAGTCTTCTAGTTTTTATGTCTTGTGGAATATTTGTATACTATATGAAAATATGTTGCTGTGATTCCTGAAATAAAAAGATGAATGGTAAATAGCTAGACAGGAGGTATAGATGGGACGTCTGGGCAGAGAGACAGCTCTTGGAAAACAAGAGTCATCAGCCTTCCAGAGAAGAAATAGGAGGTACAAGATGGAAGAGATGTAATGTCACATGACATGATGTATATTAATATAAATGAGATAATTTAAGTTATAAACAATAGTTGGGGATAATCCTAAACTAAAGAACAAAAATAATAAGAAATCTCCATGTCATTAGTTGGGAGCTGACTGGTGGGACAGAAAAAGAATTATTACAGTTATGGAATGGCTAGCTTACTTGATGTGTGAGTTCACCCTGCTCTGAGATCTGCCAAAGGTCTATAGTAGACATAAACCCAGGGAGTAGTGCATCATGTATGGTGGTGCCAAGGAGCACCTGCAGAAGCAGCCTGGCCATTGCTATGGGAAATAACATATGTCTCACCTAAAAGGGACTGACCACAGGGAGACTGGAAATCTAAGAGAGAGATAGAAATGCAGTAGTAAGAAAGTGCTATGAGGTTGGTGACCTAAGCATTGGACTCTTACTAAAATTGCATATAAGAGATGGAGAAATAGAAATGTTAGCCTGCTTTTTTATAGCTAGAGGCTACAAGGTAAAAAGCATACATATTAGGACAGTGATAGAAAGCCTCTACTGAGACTCTAAAACCTGGAGCCTCTGGAAGGAATCAGATAGTGATGAAAGAAATAACCTAAAAATGACTGGAAATGACCTGTGGGCATCTGTATACTTTCAGTATGCGGAAAGTGAAAACTGTGATCAAGCCAGTGATGCAGTCCTTAAAAGTGGACCAGTGCAGGAGACTATATTAATCAGAGAATATCCAATATCAGACCTGTTGGAACTAGGGAAAACTTTCAAATAAACAAAGAGGTAGCTAGCCTTTTATCAACTTTCTTGTGATGCTGTGGGACACAGGCACAGATTGGACCAGCCTGAGTGAGTGGTTAAGAAACAGGTAGGCTGAACAGTATAATCACCCATCCCTTCTTGAGACAAAAGCTACATAATCTTGGGCAATCTGAGAGAAATTAGTCCCTGATGGATTAGCTCATGTGATCCTAAATTTAGGGACACCTGGTTACTGTCCACTGAGGTTCCAAAGACTACTAGAAAGCATTAGAAGATAGGCAGGTCCTGCTCAGAGAACTGTGGAAAGAACTGTATGATTCCCAGCTAAAGAACTTAGACTAGACTATGTTTAAAGAAGAAATAAAAAAGAAACGGATTTTGCAAGGTCCCCAAGACATGCATGCAGCATTGATGGCAGTTATAAACCTTATATAATAGAGCATGGTATCTGTGAAGCAGGAGAGGCTTTGGTTGATCTAAACAATTTAGATCGCCATGTTAACTGAATTAGAACGGTGCTAACATGAAAAGGAGCTAGTGAGAGGTTAAGAGGTAAGAAAACAGGCCCTTTCCAGTCTCAGGAAGAGATGTGACTGGACTTGCACAATTTAAGAGTTCCTAAGGGCAAAATTGATGGGCAATCCCAAGCTGTGTTGGTGAGCCTCTGGAGGGCCTTAAAGCCAGACCAGCAATTTAACATTAGATTAACAGTGAGATAAAACACGAGGTAGATGTCACCATTACCATTTTCACTGCTGAAGAGGAAAGGCATCTCAGGGTTGGAGTTCCTCATCATCTCCTCAGATGGGATGGCGAAAGCTGCAGTGGTGAGAGCCATACAGGACATAATGGGGGCCACATATTGAATTGATTTATTGGTACCTTACCTGTAGACAGAGGATGCTCATTTGTTTTCCAGCTGCTCTGACTCAAAATAATTGCACAGAAATTGTATTAATTAAATCACTGATTGGACTACCATTAGTTCAAGTTTCTTATTGGCTAGCTATTATATTTTGAATGAACTCATATCTATTAGTCTGTGTGTCACCATAAGGTCAAGGATTAATGGAAAGTTTCCACCATCTGTCTCCTAAGGTGGCTATGTGACTTCTCATTGACTATAAAATAGTCTCTTACTGGGAAGAGATCCCTTTTCCTTAATGCATTCCAACAAAGGCCTGCTATCTTTTTTAATTCATATGCTAATTTAAATTCTTAGAAGGGTGCCTTGTGATGCTTCCTCTCTTTCACATAGAATTTAAAATTTTAAGAAGGGGACTGTAAAAATTTTCTTCTCTAAAAAAATTAATGTAGCATTCAAGAAAACAGGAAGTGAAGTCCAAATTTGAGAGAGCCATCTATCTTCAATTGTCTACAAAACGGATCAGGCCTATATAGCTACCTACTGACAAATCACAATTTATTTTTACCAGTTATTTGTGCGTGTACAAGTTTTTGTTCTTTGGTTATCTTTCAGTGGATACAAAAAGTCTTTGATCCTCAATCATTTTGTTCTCACCATAAGTACCTCTGTGGATCCATTCTGAGGTGACCAAATACTAAATTTTGGTAGAACCACGGTTTTAAATGTAAGTAAGTCCCACATAATAATGCATTAATCTCAGATTATTTTATCTTCCTTCAAACTTTAAATCTCAAATCTACTGATTACCAGTTTTGAATACTTAGGAAAGTTGTTTAACCTCTAGTCTAGTTTCCCAGCCAATTCATTATATTCCCCAACTAACTTAAGGTATTATCTTAAAAATTAAATGTTACAATGAATAAAAAGGGTTTATCACTGTGAATGCATAGCATATAAAGAAATCTTTAATGTTTTTAACATTATTCTACTTAATATATATAAAATATGTATTACCTTGCAATGGTTTCATGACAGATTATTTGATTCTATTCATAGACTACATTTCATGTTCTGGTTGTTCATTGTCTTTTTCCAAGATTCAGTGATCATTGGAAATATGACCTTGAACCAATGAGTTAATTTCTTTGTGCCTTGGTGCTCCCTATTATAAAATGAAAATAAAGACATGGTCTCCTTATAGAACTACTCTGAAGGTTATAATAAATAGCCATCACAGTACTGAATATATTTGTGAAAAATTTTAGTCTTTCATGTGCTAATATGTGTTGTGACTCTTCAAGAAAGAACTATGCAATGAAGCATTTTCCAGATCAATTTGACTAAAATATTCTTTTAGCAAAAGAACATCTTTTTGGAAATCACTCCTAGCAAGGATATATGCTTCCATTTTAAAAGGCTAAAGAATATTATAAAAGATTTCTTCAGGGTAAAGAAAAAGAACATTCAGAATAAAAGAAGATCAAAGACAATTGAAGACAAAATTTGCATGTACATAACCAATAAGTACTCTTAATTCTTATGGGTCTCTAAAGTTCAGGGCAATATCTATTAAACATTATGTGGGAATAAAACACAATATATTCTTGATTTCTTATGCAAAAGAATCTCATACTCAAAATAATACTCTGCTTGTATATTGGGAAGAGATAAAAATTAATATTGTCCCCAAAGTTTGCACATTAACATTTAAAAAGCAGCAGAAAAAATCTATTTTACCTCTGTCTTTTGGTCTCTGAAAGCACAGGAAATAAGCAGAATCAATACAATACACATATCTCTAAAACAAGCCATAACACTTGGAAAGATTACTTTCTCAAATGTTAGAATCTGCTCTTTCAGTTTTGAGAGTAGGATATATTCTTGGACACTGCTTCAATGCCTATAAAATGAGATAACTGCTTCGGATTACTGTGAGGTTCAGTGGTTCAATGGTAGCACAGTGTCTGCCATAAAATAGATTATTGGGAAGAAGTATTTTTTTTTATTATTTTCTTATCCTGCACATAAGAAATGAGTACTTGACCCTACCTATACCCAAACTTTTGTCTAAATTTGACAGAATCAGGATTTGTGTGTCCAATAGAGAGTTACTGTATCAGATCTGGGTTTTGGCAGTGGGAGCTGGGAAAAGAAGGTAGAGGATTATACAAAGGGGAGCAGTGCCCAATTGAAAGAAGGAGCAGTCAATTTTTTCTATCCCTGATTTACCTCAATGAATTACTTTTTCTCTAGCCTTAGTATTGATTTTGTTTGTTTGCCTTTATGCAAGTGGAAATTCCTACATCCTTATTTCTAACTTAATCCAATAATAAAATATTTTATTGTTAACCTTGCTTATGCTTTAAAATAATTGTCTATTTTGATGGGTAAGAAAGAAAAGTAGTTGTTGATGCTCTCTGCTTTGTATATGTAATGTCAATAGATTTATTTTCTTTTTGTTGCTCTAACGTTAACATTCATTAACGCTCTACCTACTTTTTAAAGTTTTCTATTGCCATATATTAATTACAACTAATAAAGGTTTTTATTATGCTATTTCATTCTTATGTAAAGTGATTTGATCATATTTATTTTTGTGTTCCCCCACTATCTCTGACCCCTTTTCTCCTCCCAACTTACTTCCCCTTCTACTTTTGCATCTTTTGTTGCTGTTATTTGGTAATTCAATGAGTTTCATTAGGATTACTTCTAAGTATATCTGTGAGAACGAAGATTTAATTCTTGATATAATATAGACATCATATGCATCTTATTAAGATGCAAATTTACTTTAATAAGTGGTACAATTTTATGTATGAGAAAGAATTAATTTAAAATAAATTTGCTCATGATTTATTATTAGTAAATTGAATTGCATGCATATTTTGTATTTTATTAGTCATGACTGTCTTAAGAAATAGAATCAATAGAATAAACAAATACTAAACATGTAGTTCATTTGATTGGTTTTCATGATATGGCTTGGTAGTCTAGCAATGATTGTCAATATGTTGGAGAGGATAAGACTCAGGTAGCTACTCAGTGCAAAAGGTTCGATGCCCCAAATCCCCCATTCTGGTGTTGCAGGCCTAGGTAACTCTTGGAAACATACTGGTATTTAGTACACATTTGAAGTCTGAGAAAGCTGGACTCTTATATAATTGATAGGAGGCTAGCAAAGAAGCATGACTTTTCCTTTGAATCTTTTCATATTTTATTGTTGTTGAAGATGCCACCCACTCTGAAATGCATAGCTCTTTTCTCAGTTAATTCTTCTACATGCCTTCACAGTCCACTAGGAACTGAGTTACTCACCTGATTCTAGATAAAATCAAGTTGACACCCAAGACTATCCATCATATTTACAGCACAAGTGTTATATACAAATATTTGTGGCAAAATATCTCACATGTGGAAAAAAAGTTCAACAAGCACTAATAGAAAATACAGAAAAATATATGATTGCAATAAGCAGTCCAAAGAGGATGATGTTCAAAGAACTGAAACACAAAAATGTTTATTAATTAATTCATTCTGCTTTTCTCATGTCAACTACAATCCTTATGAAGAGTGAGACATTTTCCCAATATTGCAAAACAGCTGAGAGTTCAAGAAAGCATACAACACCGAGGAATTTTTCAGGAAAAAAATTAAAAGAATAAATGATGTTTCTCACTTTTGTGATCAAGAAACTTTTATTGCCTTCATAAAAATAACACCAATCTATTATTATTCTTTTACCAAAGACTATATCTTTATGTACAATTATATACAATAAAAAATAAATGTTATCACTCCTTATATTCCTAGAAATATCCAATCTTGACAGTAACAATTTCTAAAAAATCTTAAGTACTCAACCTTTGTTGTTACCATTTTTTCAGCCATAGCTCCTTAAGAATTTTAAAGTCCCCCCTCTGTGTGTGTGTGTGTGTGTCTGTCTGTCTGTCTGCCTATCTGTCTGTCTGTCTGTCTTTCTGTCTTGTTTTCTTGCTATATTCCTTTCTTACTAGGTTCTGGGATTGAATCTAGGATGTCATACACACAAAGCATGAACTAAGCCACTAAACTACATGGAGATATATGCAGATACATAATTATTGCTGTACTATCAGCAATTGATTAGGTGCCCATCATCAAATTAATAGACAAAAGTAGTGGAATATTGTACATTCCAAAGAAGAATTAAATTATCTCATTGTATAAGAAAATGGATTGACTTACTCATATATGTTATTCTTGTATTAAATGAAGTAATCCAGACTAACAAAGATAGAAATCATGAAAATTTTTCTCTAATATGTGAATTACAGAAGAAACAACAGATTATTATGGATGTGAAAAAAGAGGTTGTGAATTAGAATGAACAAAAAGGAAGATAAGTATGATTAAAGTACTTTTTCATGCATGTATAGTAAGGCCATAGTTGAATTTGCTATTTTGTTCAATCGAAGGGGAAAAATAGTTGTCACAAAGCATTGATTTTTCACTCTTTATTTCATGGTTTGTCAGTTTCACCTATTTATATAATGCATTTTCATCATTTTCACTTCTCAATTACCCTTTCTCATTTCTTCCATTTCCTCCATGCACCACTGGAATGTATGGGTCATGCCACTCTTACTTTCTTGTTTTCTTTTGTATGTGATCCACAGAGTTTAATTAGAAATTCTTGTCCAAGTATGAGTGGGGACTTATGTACTAAAGCAAGGGAAACTTACCATTAGTTAGGCCTTCAAAAAATATGCAACTATTTCCACTGACAATTGAGGAAGCCTGTAGTTCCCACCTATATGCATGAAGAAATGTTCACAGATATAATCTTGTGTATATCTTGTATAAAATAACCAAAACTGTAGTGAGTTTATTAGCATCTGCAAAACTAAACACACAAAGACCATGTGACTGGGGACATTATGGATCCTTTAGTATATCTTACTACTATTGTTTTTCTAAATGGAAATATTGCCAAACTGTATTCTAAATATGTATGTTTATAACATATATTAGTGACATGCCTAGTCTTTGTCAGAGTGATGTTTCTTCTTGAAATTTATGTCCAATATTATGCAAGGGTATGAGAAATATTGCTTAACAAAGTGACAAAAGCTATCTATATCAGAGGGTTAGAAGTAATACTTTTCTGATTTTCAGATGACATGTTTCCTCAACTATAAAACCAAAAATTTTATATAATTAAAATTGGAACTAAGAAAATGAATTTGTTAAAATTAGGAGAAATAAAAACCAACATAAAATTAACTTAATTTATGTTAATAAGTAATGACTTACATAAAATAGAAATCAAGAATATTGATCTACTGATGACAATAAAAAGTTATAAATTATTTAAGAATATGGTGACATCTATTCTATATCCTAAAAATTAAAAAGTGCAAAACACTGATATAAGAAATTCCAGAAGCCACACATAATGGAAAGATAGCCTGTGTTCACTATAAAGTACTAATATTGTTACAATATCCATGCTACCCAAAATATTATACACATTTAATTGAACACTTTTTCAATTTGTAAATATACAATTATAGATATAATCTGACAGAAGTCTTCTTGGCCCCCTGCCTCTTACAATGTTTCCACCCTACCTTCCTCAATGTTCTTTGAGTCTTAGGTCCAAAGGTTATAAGTGTATGAAATTGTGTTGGGCACCTGATAGTCAGTTCTTTGTATTTTTGGCATTTGTGGTTTACTTAATGGTATTTTTCAGTGACAAAGAGAAATTTCTTTGATGAGGGAAAAGGACTATGTTATCTGTTTGTGTAGAAATAAATAGTTAGAATACAGTTAGGCATTATATTGGCCTAGGAAAATGTCAGTAGTCTGTTTTCCTCTAAGATGGATGACATTATTTGCCACAGGAAATTTGCTTGGTTTCCAGTACCAGGCATGGTTTCCTTTCTGTTGAGCAGAACTTAAGTCCAGTAAGACAGCTATTGGTTACTGCCAAGATGTAAGTGTCAGCTTTGCACCTTTAGGAATGTATTTTTAATGCTAGTCACTGTTGTTATTTATAGGCACATATTTGAATAAGACTATTGCTTGTTTACTCCATTGGCAGCTTTCATAGATCCTTAAAGTACTATGAAATCTAATGCTTAGGGAGGAGGCTTTTAGGACAGATCCAGCTCATTTCCTCACAGTGCATGGTGCTTTAAGAAATCGGGACTTACCTTTAATTTCTGGAAGTCATCTAAGAGTGAGAGCCAAAGCTTATATTATTCTGAAATCCTCTTGTACTCCTCTTTGAAGTTTGAAAGAGGCTTTCATGTTTTTCAGAGTGAGTTTTTGTTAGATACTGTATTGCTTTGGGGGTTAGCATTATAACACCAAGTGTGTAACTTCTGTTAAACTGTGTGTGTCTATGTATGTGTTTGTGTATAACATAAACATATATTTGTTGTCTAAAATTTGATAGTTATTTATTATGAATAAATATGTTACCTATAGCTCTTTCAAACATCCTTAGTGTTATTTATCCCTCTTTCCAAACATCTACTTCTGTACTGCCTTCCATTTCTACTCTACAAATTAATGTTCTCCCTTTCCCACAATTTCCAGTTCACATTTACAAATTTGTATCCTGCCAACATCCTTTCTCAAGATCACCCATACCTTCTCAACTTCACTGGTTTCTGCTATTATTGCAAGTTATAGCTATCATGAAAACAGTTGAGCAAGTATCTGTGTGTAGGTACACAAGTTCCCCACTTTTCCTGAGGTGCTATGCAGGGCTGTTCTGCTTCCTGGTTCCACTGCATCAGCTTGAGGGTGTAGCATAGAACTGCCCTCTCTTGGTATGTTAATTTCACCTACGGCCCAAGAGTGTAGCTTAGAGAGAACTCTCCCTCTACTATCATGGTAATTCCATCTGCAAGCAAGGTTCTTGCCCCCCCCCCCCCCCCCCCCCCCCCCCCCGGCAAGGTTCCCGGGTCAGCTTTTCTCTGAGCCTGAGCACGCCTACCTGGCTTCCTCTTTTCTCTGTTCAGCTGCTCTCTGACCTTGGGTGCGGGCCCCCCTGACTTTTCTCTTTCCTTGATCCTGATGGGGGGCTGGTGTCCTTTTGCCCCACAGTATATATATCCGACTTATGCTTAATAAAGCTGCCATTTGCCGATTGCTCCTTGGCAGATGAGCCGGTCTCTTTGTGTGTGTGTCATCTGTTTTAACTCCTAGGGCGGTTGTCCGTTCTCGTGGGCTCGAGTCAGGAAAAGCACGCGCCTGTTTCGAGGGTCGGGTGTCCACAGAAAAGTGCAGAAGACTACATCTGTGGAACATAATTTTATGCGTATGAACATTTTCTTTGCATATATGTATGACCACCGCATACATGCCTGGGGCCCATTGGTGTTGAGAAGAAGGCATGGGATTCTCTTGAACTGGAGTTACAGATGGTTGTGAGCCATCATGTTGGTTCTAGGGACCAAAACTGAATCCTTAAAAAGTGGAACAATGTTCTAAATCTCTGAGCTATCTCTCCAGCTACTACCTTTCCCTTTTTATATCACCTTAAAACACTGACCAAAATTCTAACCATGTTTCTTTGAACACTTTAAACTTTCTTAATATTTTCTTTGAATATTTCCCCTCCCTATCTTCTAAACATGCATGAAGACTTCCATTGCTAATCCTACTTCAAAAGTGGTGATTTTTATTATTCTCCTTTCCCTTTTTACCAGTTCCTATACGATTTAAATATTGTGTGCCTTGTGATTTTCCACTCAAATTCCAGAAAAAAATTGTTCTCAAGTTCCTTCTAAGTCTATATAGGAACTCATTTATAAACAAGCCTAGAATTTTGCAAAAAAAGAGAGGGGGAATTCTACTTTCCCAGAAATATTTATCTTGCTCAATCCTTTGAGGCCCAAAGTCCCTGGGCATGGTGTCATGTGACACAACTCACATCCCTGCCACCAACCATACCAACTGAGCTACTTCCCAAGCCCCATGCCTACTCATTCATAACTAGCTACCTGACAATCTTGTAAGAAAAATTATTGTGATTTTTATAAATATTGAATTGAATCTGTAACATACTTTGGGAAGTTGGGGCATTTTAAATGATATTTAGTATTCTAATCTATGAACTCAAGACTTTACCATTTGCTTGTGTTTTCTATTTCTTACATTAACATCTTAGATATGAGCTTAATTGAAGAAATAGACATTAAGCTCATATCTAAATATTTTACTTGGTACCATTATAAATGCAATTAATTCTATAATTTCCTTTGTAGATAATTTGTTGCATATTTCCACTTTCCATACTCCTATGTGATAAAATTCAGCTGATATGATTTTTTTCACAAATGACAGTTACTGATTATAGAACAAGAAGAAATTTGTCATTTTCAGTATTACTCAATTGTAATATAGATTTTCATTCATTATTCCAATATATTTTGCTATTTATCTGAAAGCATTTCTGTAATCATTGAATATTTAGACAATATCATCCTATCTTTTAAATAAACCACCCCAAATATCAATGTCTTAAAACAAATCTTTGTTTTTCGTACTTAATTTGGCTATTGGTCAGTTGTCACTCTGCTTTGTACTTCCTTCAACTTGATAAAAAGAGTAGCCTCTAACTATAGCACATTCAGAAAAATATAACTTTTGTGATAAAAAGAAAAGTACAAGAATCTGGCAGGTAATACAGTTTCTACTCAGATGTCAAATCAATTGGGTAAAATAAATAATATTGCCCCGTGCAACATCATTGCGATAAGAAATGGGGTCATAAGAGACACTGTGAATCAAATATGATCAAGAAAGGATATACAAAGACATTCACTGAAAAAAGTAAATAGATAAGTAGAAAATGCATAGTGAATCATATATCAACTTGGTGATAACAAACATTTACTTTGTTTCCTCTTGCATTATATATACAAAAGAATTTAAGAAACCACTAAATTACATATCAAACATAAGGCTAAATACCATGGAATATGCTTTATATCAAGTCCACATGGAGATATTAATTAAAACATGAAACTGAATTGAAGACATACTTTCCACCTTTCTGGACATTGAATGAGTACAAATAAATAAGAGAGCCATTCTTTTTTTTTTAAAGATGAATTTATTTATTATGTATATAGTGTTTTGCCTGCACATGTCTCTGAAAGCCAGAATAGAGCACGTTATTTAATTACAGGTGGTTATGAGGCACCATGTGGTTGCTGGGAATCAGACTTAGAACCTCTCTCTGGAAGAGCAGTCAGTGCTCTTAACCTGTGAGCCATGTCTATGACCCACCACCCTGAATGTGCCCGATCTCATCTGATCTCAGAAACCAAGCAGAGATGGATCTGGTTAATGCTTGTATGGGAAACCCATTCTTAAAGTAGGGAAATACAAACTTTAAATACTCACTGGTCAGTAAAAATTCTATAATACGGTAAAGAGACAGATCAACAGTTAAGATCAATAGCTGTTAGAGGATCTTAGCTCAAGTGCCAGCACCAAAGGATATGTAGATATATATGCAGGCAAAATAGCTATATATAATGCAAATACCACATGCACGGCATAAAATTTTATTGAAAAAAATTTCTAGATAGGAATTTTTCTTTATTTTTGTTTCATTTATGGTTACTGGGAAAATATTTCAGACAATTCTTCTTTGTTCTTGTTTCTACCTTATAGAAATTGCTTTTATTTTCCAGCAAAAAATTCCAGCAAAAATTTCATGAGTGCATGAAAGCATGTTTTGCTTTACTCTATTGAGTTTAATATGCCAAGAGTTTCCCTTAAAATTGTTTTCAAAATATTTATGTTTACTATACTTAGAGGTACTTTGAATTTAGCAGGCTTCTGTTATACTATCCATCGCCTCAGTCTGTTCATGCAAAGTTTAGAGGTAATTTGAACTTACTAGGCTTCTGTTATACCATCCATTGCCTCAGTCTGTTCGTGCAAAGTTATTTTAATTAGCGTAAAGGTTATTCTGACAATGACTTAAACCTGAAAAATGTTTTTAATAACTCTTGTGACCTTTGTGATCATGTATGTCCTATATTTGATCTTTGATGGAGGCTAAGTAATAACTATCTTAATTGGATTTTGCTACTCAAAGCATTTTATTAAGCTTATCTTTCTTGTCCTTGATATTAAGAACATGATATCTTTCTCTAGTTATGGCCTTATTTTTTCTTACAAAGTATTCAAATTTACCTTTAAACATTACTTAATAATTTCATATATGAGTTTTATATATATATCGTTTCCACAAATCCTCTCTAACTTCTCCCATTTCTTCTTTCTAGATCCTCTTAAATTCTTTACCTATTCTTTGTTTATTGTTGCTTGTTTTAGCAATAAACACACACACACACACATAGACACATCTCACTAAGTCCATTTAGTATTGCTCTTATATACATGTGTTTAGAAATAATTACAGTATAGTAGAAATTTAATAATGACTCAGGGGACATGTGTTTATAGAGAACTGATTCTACTTCTCTCAATAGTACTTTATATAGGAGTGGGGACTTGTGAAATTTCCTACATCCACATCGGCATGCTGTCTGGTGTCATTACACAGGTCTTCTTTATACAACCATATTGTTGAGATTTCATGGGTGAAACTTCCCTGTCAAGTCATGAAGACATTATATCTAGAATTAGGCATCCTGATCCTCTGGCGCTTATAATCTTTCCATTGTTTCTTTTGCTATGATCCCAGTACCTTAAGAGCAGAAATAAATGAATTGGGAATTTATACCAAGTAATTCTCTACATTTTGACCAGTTGTGGATTTGTGTAATGGTTTCTGCCTTTTGCCAAAGGGAAGCTTCTCTGATGAGGGGTAAGAACTACATTTAAGTAAGTGTATAAGTGTTTAGAATGTAGTTAGAAATTATACTGCTTTAAGAAAAGTTC
The DNA here is from genome assembly GCF_982192425.1 of Myodes glareolus. NCBI lineage: Eukaryota > Metazoa > Chordata > Mammalia > Rodentia > Cricetidae > Myodes > Myodes glareolus. The sequence goes on along the minus strand of NC_142053.1, from coordinate 61,582,984 downwards.
CAATAGTGGTTTTTCCTATAGATTCTATGCCCTCTCCAGCCACTGGTACCTAGTTATATTTATAGCAGCAGATATGAATTTCATATAGAGTGGACTTTAAGTACAATTAGACAGATGTTCATATCCTCCAAGCTAAAAGTTTTACTAAAGAACTACTGAGTGTATCTTACTAGGCGAGTTATTGTTATAAAAGATGTTCATTACCTCCAAGCTAAAAGTGCTGCTATAGAATTACTGAGTGTATTTTGTTAGGCGAGTTATTGTTATAACGTAAAGGTGTCTTGATTTTGTGCCATGAGAGGTTGCATAGTGCCTCCTGATACTATGAAAGCAAGTTTTCAGGGAGGAGTTTTTTTTATATATAAATTCCAATTCAATTATGTCAAGTCTGGAATATAGAAAACAATAAGTAGGAATACATAATCTTTATAGGAAGAAAGAGTGTGCACAATAAAAAATCTATCATAATCTCCCAGTGGAAATTTTAACATAAAATGGTAATAATCAACATGTACCTCTTAACTACTCATTTTCTCAATGGGATCTAGGAGCTGTTTCTCATGAACATAAATGATTATCAGTAGACTTGAGTATAGTGATATTTTGTTTGTGTTTTAACAAATAAAGCTTGCTTGAAGATCAAAGTGTAGAGTTGTCCACACTAGTTAACCATAAAGCCCAGACAGTGGTGGCACACAGCTTTAATCCAATTACTTGGGAGGCAGAGGCAACTGGATCTCTATGAGTTCAAGACCACTCTGGGCTACACAAAATTTATCCAGTCTAAAAGAGAAACAGACACAAGCAGTAATGGCTCATACCTTTAATCCCAGCACAAAGAAGTTAGAGATAGGAAGGGATATGACTTGGCAGAGACAGGAATGTAAGGCAAAAGGAGCTCAAGGCATTCAATCTTAGGACTTGTAGAGAGAGGATATCCCAGTCAGTCTGAGGATTTCATAGAGGTTAGAACTAGGGGCTGGTTGTTATGCTTCTCTGATCTTTTAGCTTTCACCCCCTAATATCTGACTCTGTTTTTTTGTTATTAAGATCAATCAGAGTTCATGCCACATCTGAGTATACATTTCTAGATTTTAAGTATTCCCAAAACTTATCAATTTATGGAAACAAATTGTTGATTTTCACATGGATGGTGATAAAAATAGTGTAACCCTGAAATCCCCAATGAATAGTGCATGTTCACTTTTCACTATATTTAATGTAACAGGAAATCAACAGCAATGGGATTACAGAAGATTAGACAGTGCAGTGAAGGAGAAGAAGTATAGGAATATGAACACAGCTGCAGACAGGAAAGAAGGAAGGAAGGAAGGAAGGAAGGAAGGAAAAAAGGAAGAAGGAAAAAATATATTGTAAGTAGTACAGTTGAAAATCTGAACCAGAGAAGGAAATCTTCAAGCATTGAATAACTTTTTTCCATAAGACACTACTTAACATATGGCATAGTTATCCCAAATAACTATTTTGTAAGTTTCAGCTTAACAATTAAGAAATCATTATTTACAGTTGTTTCACCAAACTGAGTTTCAAGCTTACATTTGTCTCTCCTTTCCAAGTCTTTTGCTGAATACTTAAAGCATATTTGTATTGTCATATCAGTTGTGTTTTCATGGAGGTGTATAAAATTTTAAGATATTTTTGGTAATCCTGAATCAAATCAGCCTTAATAATTCACTGAGGAAACGGTATGGGAATTTTTCCAATTATTGAAAGAATTATGTGCTAGAGATATTTTTAAGCTAGAAAGAAGTATTGACTATGTTGGCTGGCAAATGAATTCCAGCCTTCAGTTCAATTTAAATCTGTGTATTAAATATCTTCTGGTGTGGAGGAATTATCTGTATTCTGTCCATCATGTATTTTATTTTATTTTATGTCTAGAATTTCTTCTTTATTTTTATTATTTACTTTTTTATTACTTAAAAAATACCAATACAAATTCCCACTCCCTCCTCTCAGTTTTCTCTCTCTCTCTCCGTCCACAGACCCCCCCACCCCTCCAACCCTAAGGGAGTGCCATGAACCCCACCCTGTGGAAAGTCCAAGGCCCTCCCTGATAAGTCTAGGTTGAGCAAGGTTTGCATCCAAAGGGATTAGAATCCCATGAAGCTGGTATTTGCAAGTAGAGACATATCCCAGTGTCACTATCAGTGGCCCCTCAGTCTGCCCAGCTGTCAACACCCTTCAGAGGGGCTTGGTTGTTCCCATGCTCATTCACTCCCAGTCCAGTTGGAGTTGGAGAACTACCATTAGCTCAAGTGAACTACCATTAGCTCAAGCAAACTGCCTTAGTGGATGACCCCCTCATGGTCTTTAATTTCTTACTCATACTCACACTCCCTCCACTCATTATTTTTCAAAGTTTATTAAATTATGAAAGTTTCCATTTCCGCCCCTTCCCCCAACACCCTCCCTCTCCCCCCTCCACCTCCTCCTCCCTCTTCATCCCTAAGAGCAGTCAGGGCTTCCAGCCCTGTGGGAAGTTCAATTTCCTCCCCATTCCTTCCAGGTCCCTGAAGGTGAGTATCCGAACAGACTGGATCCTAAAAATCCAGTATATGCAGAGGAAACAAGTCCCAGTGTCATTGTCGGTGGCTTTTCAGAAAGGCTCCGGGCCAGCCACATTCAGATAATCTGGCCACATTCAGAAAATCTGGTTGGATCACATGCTCGTTCAGTCCCAGTCCAACTGGCCTTGGTGAACTCTCATTAGATCAGTCCCCTTGTATCAGTGGGTGATCGCACCCCTCGCTGTCCTGAGTTTTTTTCATATTCTTCCTCCTTCTGCCCCTCATTTGGACCATGGGGGGCTCAGTCCGCTGCTCCAATGTGGGTCTCCGTCTGTATCGCCATCCATCGTCAGATGAAGGATCTGGGACTCTTGTCTATTTCCAATATCCAGGCAGATAACTACATGATTTTCAACAGGTTCACCTTCTTATTTAGCTTCTCTAGGATCACGAATAAAAGGCTCAAAGACCTTTAATTATGGTTATAATCCACATATGAGTGAATACATACCATATTCCTCTTTTTGGGTCTGGCTTACCTCACTCAGTAAAGCGTTTTCTATGTCCATCCAAAATTCAAGATGTCATTGTTTTTTACCACTGAGTAGAACTCTAATGTGTATATGTTCCACACCTTTATTAACCATTCTTCTATTGAGGGGCACCTAGGTTGTTTCCAGGTTCTGGCTATTACAAATAGTGCTGCTATGAACATAGTTGAACAAATGCTATTGTAGTATGATAGGGCATCTCTTGGGTATATTCCCAAGAGTGGAATTGCTGGGTCCTGAGGGAGGTTGACTCCCAGTTTCCTGAGAAACTGCCACACTGATTTCCACAGTGGCTGCACAAGTTTGCATTCCCACCAACAATGGATGAGTGTTCCCCTCATTCCACATCCTCTCCAGCATAGGTTATCATTGGTGTTTTTGATTTTGGCTATTCTGACAGGTGTAAGATGATATCTCAAAGTTGTTTTGATTTGCATTTCCCTGATCGCTAAGGAGGTTGAGCATGACCTTAAGTGCCTTTTGGCCATTCGGAGTTCATCTGTTGTGAATTCTCTGTTCAGTTCAGTACCCCATTTTTTAATTGGGTTAATTAGAGTTTTAGTGTCTAGTTTCTTGAGTTCTTTGTATATTTTGGAGATCAGACCTTTGTCTGATGAGGGGTTGGTGAAGATCTTCTCCCAGTCAGAAGGCAGCCTTTTTGTCTTACTGACAGTTTCTTTTGCTTTACAGAAGCTTCTCAGTTTCAGTAGGTCCCATTTATTCATTGCTTCTCTTATTGTCTGCGCTCCTGGGGTTCTGCTTAGGAACTGGTCTCCTGTGCCTCTATCTTGTAGACTACTTCCTACTTTCTCTTCTATCAGGTTCAAAGTGGTCGGATTAATGTTGATGTCTTTAATCCATTTGTACCTGAGTTTTGTGCATGGTGATAGATATGGATCTATTTTCATTCTTCTACAGGTTGACATCCAGTTATGCCAACACCATTTGTTAAAGATGCTTTCCTTCTTCCATTGTATACGTTTAGCTCCCTTGTCAAATATCAGGTGTTCATACGTTTGTGGGTCAATACCCGGGTCTTTTATTCGATTCCATAGGTCGACTTCTTTGTTCTTATGCCAATACCAAGCTGTTTTCAATACTGTTGCTCTGTAATAGAGTTTGAAATCAGGGATGGTAATGCCTTTAGAAGTTCCTTTATTGTATAAGATTGTTTTGGCTATCCTGGGTTTTTTGTTTTTCCATATAAACTTGATTATTGTTCTCTCAAGGTCTGTGAAGAAGTTTGATGGAATTTTGATGGGAATTGCGCTGAATCTATAGATTGCTTTTGATAGAATTGCCATTTTTACTATGTTGATTCTCCCAATCCAAGAGCAGGGGAGGTCTTTCCATTTTCTGGTATCCTCATCAATTTCTTTCTTCAAGGACTTAAAGTTCTTATCAAATAGGTCTTTCACTTCCTTGGTTAGAGTTACCCCAAGATATTTTACGCTATTTGTGGCTATCATGAAAGGTGATGTTTCTCTGATTTCCCTCTCTGCTTCTTTATCCTTTGTGTATAGGAGGGCAACTGATTTTTTTGGAGTTGATCTTGTATCCTGCCACATTACTAAAGGTGTTTATCAATTGTAGCAGTTCTTTGGTAGAGTTTTTGGGGTCGTTTATGTACACTATCATATCGTCTGCAAATAACGAAAGTTTAACTTCATCCTTTCCAATTCGAATCCCCTTGATCCCCTTATGTTGTCTTATTGCTATTGTTAGAACTTCGAGCACTATATTGAAGAGGTATGGAGGAGTGGACAGCCTTGTTGTGTTCCTGATTTTAGTGGAATGGCTTTGAGTTTCTCTCCATTCAATTTGATGCTAGCTGTCGGCTTACTATATATTGTTTTTATTATATTTAGGTATGATCCTCGTATACCCAATCTCTCCAACACCTTTATCATAAAGGGGTGTTCAATTTTGTCAAATGCTTTTTCAGCATCCAATGAAATGATCATATGGTTTTTTTCTTTCAGTTTATTTATATGATGGATTACATTGATAGATTTGCGTATGTTGATCCAGCCCTGCATCTCTGGGATGAAGCCCAATTGATCATAATGGATAATTTTTCTAATGTATTCTCCATCATGTATTTTAATAAAATGTTGATTTGTTAGGCAGGAAGTATAGGTGGGCCAACCAGACAGGAAGTAGAGACAGGGTAATAAGAACAGGAGAAGGCTAGGAAGGAGGAAGTCCATTCCTCTATTCCTGGCCAGACCACCGAAGAAGCAACATGAGAGCTGACAGCTGAAAAAGGTACCAAGCCATATCGCTAAAATAGATCAAAATAATGGGTTAATATAAACTATAAGAGTTAACAAGAACCCTGAGCTAATGTGCCAATCAGTTTATAATCTTACGGAGTCCTGTGTGTGATTTCTTGGGGCTTGTCGTTTGTGGGAACTGGGCAGGACAGATACACCAACAAACAGACCCCTTCATGTTACAGTCTTCTGTGTTTTTGTCAATGACAAAACGAATAAGATATGGTCTTTGATTTTAAATCATTTAGACAGTTAAAAATGAAAGTGAAACAATTTAGTATATGTTCAAAATTCTATACTACTTTTTAATTAAATTAAAACACAAGGAATTAGAGTTTTTCAGGGCAGTTAGAGATATGATCTCACTGCAGTTTTGACAGCATGCACAGGACTCATGTCAACTCCAGCCAGACAAAATTACAGACCACCGATGGAAGGTAGGCCACAGCTTAGTAACTATTGGTAATTCATAACTGGCAGAATTGATGCAGTCAGTTTTCTCAGAGTATAGTTCCTGGTAGGTCAACCATGGTCACATATACAAAGGTATATATGTACAGTACCAATTGTACTTAATGGGTTTAAGTTGGAAGAAAGGACACAAAGTTGGGTGGGTATGAAATACAAGGTAGATGTGAGCAAATTGGGCAGAATAAGAATATTATCAAAATACAATGTATGAAATCTTAAAGAATTAATAAAACACACATTAGTCATGTAAGATATAAAATATTCTCTCAAAAGAACTCATGCATACATAATAAGTTAATTTCCAGTACTCATGCATTACTTTTATCTCAGAGAAATAAATATCTTGTCTTAGTTAGAGTTACTATAGCTATCACAAAACAACATAACTAAAACAACTTGGAGAGGAAAAGATTTATTTTGCTTATACTTTCATATTACAGATTACCATCAAAAATAATCAGGATGAGAACTCACACTGGGCAGGATTCTGGAGACAGGAGATGATGCAGAAAACATGAAGGAATGTTGTTTATTGATTACTCCCATGGCTTTGCTCAGTCTGCTTTCTTTTAGAACCCAAGACCACCAGCCTGAGAGTGGCAATGCTCCCAGTGTGATAAGACCCCCCCATCAATTACTAATTAAGAAAATGTACTACAACTGGAATTATGGAGGCGTTTTTTTCAATTGAGGCTCCATTATTTCCCTCGACTCTAGCTTGAGTCAAGTTGACATAAAATTACCCAGGGCAATCTTTTTCACAAATTAAGAGAATACAGAGAAAGAATCAAGAAATTTAGAGGAAAATATGTGAAAAAATTTGTGGATTTTTTTTTGCCTTTCTTGGTTTTCAAGACAGGGTTTCTCTGTCTCTAAATGTTCTGGAACTCACTGTGTATATCAGGTTGATCTTAACCTCAGAGATCATCCTGCGTCTAGACTACAAGTGCTGCAACTAAAGACATATGCTACCACACCTGGATTATTTGTTATAAATTTTAACAAATAGACAAAAGTATATAGCAAGACTAATTCATATAAATGAAAAATAAAAGCAATAAGAATCATAAAATATTTGATAGTTGTATAGAAATATTTTTAAATATTAACAGAAATTTGTGCTCTTGTTTTAGAACAAAATTGAAAATAGGGTCTAATCAAATAGAAGCCATAGTTTGTTGTTACACCAGTAGGAAAAATGAAATTTATCTTCTTCATAAGAAATATGGGACAACTGGTGAAAATGCTTCAAGCTTGCAAGAGAATAGTTTTTTTAAATATAATCTGATCAGAAAAAAAAATGTGAGGAGGAACAAAGTTTAGTTTTATCTTGATGTAATTGATACACAAAATTTAGGGCCAAACTTAAATTTCTAGCACTGTGAAAGGCATATTTTTAAAAATAGAAACCACATGCACCTGTGGTTACCTGGAACTCTTGTCTATTTCCAATCTCCCGGAGGAAAACTACCTGCATTTTCTTCAGGTTTACCTTCTTATTTAGCTTCTCTAGGATCACGAATAATAGGCTCAAAGACCTTTAATTATGGCTAGAATCCACTTATGAGTGAATACATACCTTATTCCTCTTTTTGGGTCTGGCTTACCTGACTCAGTAAAGCGTTTTCTTTTTCTTTTTTTTTATTTTTCTTTTATTTATTTATTATCTTTTTATTTAATTTTTACTGGGAACCCCTCCAGAATCAAGTCTCTTGCAAACCCTAGAATGGCTCTCTTAGTTGCGATATAAACTTCCCTGCTCCCATAACCATCCTTCCTCCCTCCCCCCTCCCATTCCCCCAAGCCATCCCCAATTCTCGCCCTCTCCCCTCTCCCTAACCATCTTCCCTTACTTCCGTCCCCCCACCCCCATGCACCCGACTTTGCTTGGCAATCTTGCCTAGTTGTATTATCCAGGAGGATAACTATATAAATTTTCTTCAGGTTCACCTTCTTATCTAGCTTCACTAGGATCACAAATTATAGACTCAAAGACCTTTAACTATGGCTAGTTAAACTCACTTATGAGTGAGTACATACCATATTCCTCTTATTGGGTCTGGGTGGGAGGGTAGTTGGAAGGGGAGAGGGTTAGAGAGAGGGGACCAGGGGAGGAATTGGAAATGCTTGGGGGACTGGGAGGAGGGGAGGGAGGAAGGATAGATATGGGTTCAGGGAAGAATATATCTCAACTATGGAAGTCAGTTTAGGGTTTACTAGAGACTTGACTGTAAATGGGATCCCAGGTCCAAGGAGAGATCCCCAGATTGTTCTCTGGACAGAGGAGAGGGTGCCTGAACTGGCCTTGGCCCATAACCATACTGATGAATATTTTGCTTATCACCATAGATCCTTCATCTGGCAATGGATGGAGATAGAGACGAGGACCCATGTTGGAACACTGGACTTAACTCCCTAGGTCCAAGCGAGAAGCAGAAGGAAGAAGAACGTGAACAGGGAGGACAGGATCAGAGGGAACCTTCATCCGGCGATGGATGGCGATGCAGACGGAGACCAACATTGGATCACCGGATTGAGCCCCCCAAGGTCCAAAGGAGGAGCAGAAGGAGGAAGAACATGAAAAAGGAAATCAGAACAGCAAGGGGAGCGATCACCTACTGATACAAGGGGACTGATCTAATGAGAGTTCACCAAGGCCAGTTGACTGAGACTGAAGGAGCGCTTGATCCAACCAGATTCTCTGGAGGAGGCTGGATTCCCTGAATGTGGCTGACCCGAAGTCTTTCTAAAAAAACATTGACAATGACTCTGGGACTTGTTTCCTCTGCATATTCTGGATTTTTGGGAATCCAATCTGTTTGGATACTAACCTTCCTGGACCTGGAGGGAGCGGGGAGGAATTTGAACTACCCACAGGGCAGGAAACCCAGAGTGCTCTTAGGGATGGAGAGGGAAGAGGAGAGGGAGTGGGGGGAGTGGGAGGGTGTTGGGAGGAGGGGCGAAAATGGAAACTTTTATATTTTAATAAACTTAAAAAAAAGAAGAAAAAAATAGAAACCACAATAGACTTAGGGAACATATAAAGTTTGTTACTAATGGGAGTCTGCTTTGAGAGCTATATCTAAGACACATTCTTTTTGTCATCATACTTTCAAATTGGTACTGCTCATCATAAAACGGGAAAGCAAAACTCAGTGACAAAAGATTCATGTATTCAAGCCCATGGAGGAAAACAGAAGAGACTTTTCTGTATCAAATCTTTGTATTTGGAGAGGGTGGAAGGTGGTCATGGGTCAAACAATATATGAGAGCTTACAGAAGTAAGGCAAGCTGAACAAGACTTTCATCCATAGTGTGTCTTCTTTTTTTCTCAATCTGGATCCAACATGTATATATTGTTTACTTTTAATTATTTTTTATCTTTTCATGTAGACTGAGGCAGGATGTTATTTTATAGTCATATAGATTTGTAACAGTGGCATATGATAATTTCTCACATTCTAGGGATGGTAAGACAGGAGTATTGAGAGTTTGAGGCCATCTTGAGCTACAGCATGAGTTTCAAGTCTGTCTGAACCACATAATGATACCTTGTCTCCAAAATAAACCATAATAAATAAATGAATAAAGGAAGACTTTAGAATATCATGTAAAACGGATAAGCTATTAAGCAAATGTAGTAGATTAAGCAGAGAAGGCAAGATAACACTTTTCACCTACTCTGTTATACTCCTCCATTTGTCCACACTTCATGCTATTCTTCTCTAGCAATTATCAGCATGAGAACTGAACATGTGGTTGACTGATTATTTATCTAAAGTCGGTATCTTTTACTAAACACTGTCTTCTAAAATAGTATTGATTTTTTTGTGTTTTGTCCATGATTTCATCTGCATGGTATAGACTAGTTCTTAGCAGTATAGTGATTTTTTTTATTAATTTATAAAAGTTTCCATTTCCACGCCTCCTCCCAAAACCCTCCGATTCCCCCCACTCCCTCTCCTCCTCCCTCTCCAGCCCTAAGAGCAGACAGTGTTTCCTGCCTTGTGGGAAGTTCAAGTTCCCCCCGTCCAGGTCTAGGAAGGTGAGCATCCAAACTGAATAGGATCCCAAAAATCCAGAACATGCAGAGGAAACAAGTTCCAGTGCCCTTATCAATGGCTTCTCAGACACTCCCTGTGCCAGCCACATTCAGAGAATCCGGCCACTTTCGGAGAATCCAGTTTGATCATGTGCTCGTTCAGACCCAGTCCAGCTGGCCAAATATTTATTTGTTTGTTTGTTTATTTATTTATTTATTAAAAATTTCCACCTCTTCCCCACCTCTCTTTTCCCTTCCTCTCCCCACCTCCCCCTTCCTCTCTAGTCCTAAGAGCAGTCATGGTTCCCTGCACCATGGGAAGTCCAAGGTCTTCCCCACTCCATCCAGGTCTAAGAAGGTGAGCATCCAAACAAACCAGGCTCCTACAAAGTCAGTCCACGCAGTCGAATCAAAACCCAGTGCCATTGTCCTTGGCTTCTAAGTCAGCCCTCATTGTCAACCACATTCAGAGTGTCCAGTTTGATCACATGCTCCATCACTCCCAGTCCAGCCGGTCTTGGTGAGCTCCCATTAGATTAGTCCCACTGTCTCAGTGGGTGGACGCACCCCTTGTAGTCCTGACTTCCTTGCTCATGTTCTCCCTCCTTCTGCTCCTCATTTGGACCTTCCAAGCCTTTACAGGCCAGAGAGACACAATGGAATGGTCTTTCCCCTGAAAACAAAGAGCTTGTCCGGCATTTAAAGTTATACCATAAAATACATCAGTGAATTGAGAATCTGTAGTCAAGAATTTAATCATAAAGACATTGCCTCAATGATGAATCTATTAGGGTTAGGGTACTAAGTGTACCTCCCAAAAGGCTCATGTACTGGGTTTTGGGGGCCAGCTGGTGGTGATGTTTTAGGGCTCTGGGAACTTGAGAAGGTGAGCTTAGCTAGAGGAAGTAGATTACTGGGCTGTATGAGGTCACCTGGCTATGACATCTGTCACCCTGATCATTGTGACTGATCTGACTGACTTTGATGGATAGGCAGGTGCCCTTCCCTCCCTCATCACTCACTGTGCATCCTTTCTGAACTTGGAGAATCTCAGAATGTGAGGGTGACCTTCCCCGAGAGAAAACTGTTCTTCTGCCATGAGTACAATAACTTTGTTCCCTCCCTAAAACCTCCAAACAAGCTCTCAAGGAAGTAGGTCACCGGTAGACAGTCCATGGGTCATCTTGTTCTGGCTCCTGCCTGTCTTTCTCTGCTTCCTGACCACATTAGACAAAGGAGACAATTTGTCACAAGCTTCTTCCATCCCAATGCTCTCTTTAAGCTCATGGGCTAAGCAATAATAGATGAAACCTTTTGAAATCATAAGCCATAATCTTCCCCCTCAAGTTATTTGTGTTAGGAACTCTTTCACACTTATGAAAGGGTTTCTAATATTGATCTATATTTAAGATTTATGTGAAATTAGAGAAGTTTGAAGTGGATTCAGCATGTGGTGGTAGCCATGGTTATCTTCAGATGTAGTCATCAACAAATCTACTTTAGGTAACTGGTCAGTGGTAGGGAAACATTCACCAAATACATCAAAGGAAAGAGTACTCAGTGCTCACATGAATATAGATATATTGGAAATATTGGGACACCTAATAATTCATGGAGAATAGGTGAAGTAGTTAGGAGAGACTTGTCTCAGTTGTGAAGAATAAGTAGTCATATGATCAGTGTTGTTCTGTTCTAATTAGTAGACTATAACAACAACACCCCCAGATCAATTTCCATGTAATTTACATGCTCTATAGATAAAGTTCAGTAATATTTGCAATGTTATATAAGCATCCAGAATCCAAGGAAAGAAACTACCAAAGACTTTTTGTTCACCAGGCATAAAAATAATCAGGAAAATGAGGACAAAAAAACAAAACCTGAGCAAGTCAACAAGTTACACTGGGATTAGAGTAAGAAAATAATGACTACATAAAAGCAGATCTCATGATTTTGTTTCCTATGTTCCCAAAGTTAGACATGTGAAAAATAAAAAAAGAGACTTAGAAATGAAAACTACAGCTTCTAAGATTAAAAACACATTGAAGGGGATTAACTACAAATCAAAAGTCAAAGAGCAGATATGTGAACTCAAAGACATTTCAGTCTAATATAATTTAGTATAAACTGTCAAAAATGAAACTTAAGGAGAACAAGGTGAAGTGAACAGAGCTTAAATGTTCTGCAGGGTGATTAAATGGTCAAATATTAGAAGGTGGAGTGCCCAAAGGAGAGGAAAGAGAACACGGGAATCTACTGGTGTCCATAAGGACTTGAACTTGCCCAATTTTCTAAGATCTATATTCTAAAGACCCAAGAATCTCAGTTACCCTCAAGCACATAAACACAATGAACACAATACCAAGAAACATCAAAATCAAAAAACTCAAAACTAGTAACAACATAACACCCTACCCCTAGCCAAGAGGCCACTCCCAATTGACAGATATTGGTAGAAGAAAATCAGTTTTCTTCAAGGAGAAAACACTGGGTATATCAACCACATCCAGGGCAGATTCCATGCTCAGAAGTAGTTAAAGTGGATTTCATGTTTGTCTGTTGTTATTTTTTTTACTTATTTATTTATTTATTTATTTATAAAAAATTCCACTTTCTCCCCTCCTCCCAATACCCTTCCATTACCCCACTCACTCTCCTCCTCCCTCTCCAGTCCTAAGAGCAGTCAGGATTTCCTGCCCTGTGGGAAGTTCAAGGTCCTCAGCCCTCCCTCCAGGTCTAGGAACGTGAGCATCCAAACAGACTAGGATCCCAAAACGCCAGTACATGCAGACGAAACAAGACCCAGTGCCATTGTCAATGGATTCTCAGTCAGCCCCCATGTCAGCCACATTCAGAGAACCCGGTTTGATCACATGCTCGTTCAGTCCCAGTCCAGCTGGCCTTGGTGAGCTCTCATTAGATCAGTCCCCATGCTTCAGTGGGTGAACACACTCCTCATGGTCGTGACACCCTTTTTCATGATCTCCCTCCTTCTGCTCCTCATTTGGACCTTGGGGACTCAGTCCAGTGCTCCAATGTGGGTCTCTGTCTCTATCTCCATCCATGCTCGGATGAAGATTCCCACTGATCCTGCCTTCATTGCTCATATTCTCCCTCCATCTGCTTCTCATTTGGACCTAGGGAGTTAAGTCCAGTGTTCCAATGTGTGTCTCTGTCTCTATCTCCATCCATTGCCAGATGAAGGTTCTATGGTGACATGCAAAATATTCATCAGTATGGTTATGGACCAAGGCCAGTTCAGGCACCCTCACTTCTGCTGCCCAGGGAATAATCTGGGGACCTCTCCTTGGACCTGGGAACCCCTCTAGAATCAAGTCTCTTGTAAACCCTAAAATGGCTCCCTTATTTGAGATATATACTTCCCTGCTCCCATATTCATCCTTCCTCCCTCCCCCCATTCCAATCTCACAAGCTTTCCCCAACCCTCCCCTACTCACTTCTCTCAAACCCTCTCCCCTTCCATCCACTCCCGCCCCCGTGCACCCAATGTTGCCTGGCACTCTAGTCTACTTCTAATATCCAGGAGGAAAACTACATGATTTTCTTCAGGTTCATCTTTTCATTTAGCTTCTCTAGGATCACGAATAATAGGCACAAAGACCATTAATTATGGCTAGAATCCACTTATTGTAAGGAGCCGCCAGGATGTCTTACAAGGATATCTTGCCTTGGCGAGATAGTGCCAGAGGTCCTACAGCCTGGAGGTATACAAATCCTTTGATGCTCCCGTGCAGGCCAGTGTGCTTGGGGCCTTGTTTTGCATTTCAGAGACTTGGTTCCCTGACCTGTCCTGTGGCCTTGGGCCCTAGCAGAATGGCATCAACCAATCAGCATTCGAGCCTTTCACCCTAGAAAAGCAGCTACCTTTGGGTTTTCCGCTCTCTCTAATCTCTCTCTCGTCCCTGTGCTCTCTCATATCTTTCTCTGGCTTCCTGCTCTCTCTCTTCCTCTCTCCCTTGCTCTCCCTCTCTCTGTCTTTTCTCTCTCTTCCCTTCCCCCAATTTTCCTCAACCGAGTGGCTTCGAATAAAGACGTGATAAGGGAAGGAATCTCGATTTCATGGCCGTTCATTCCTGCTGGTCAGAAAGCGCACTGCAACAGGTGCCGAAACCCGGGAAAACCCCGAGATCTTACACCAGGAGGAGAGAGCCGAGAGTTTCAGAACCCTACGCGTGGAGCGATGAGTGACGTCAGTTATATCTTCTGGAAAGGGGAGGAAAAAGAATGGAAAAAATATAGGCCTAAGAAAAGAAAATAAAAAGAATCAAAGAAAAGGTATCTGAAAGAAGGTACTAAAAGTAACGGGGAAGAAAAACCCCATAAGTTCAGAGCAGGAGGAGCTTGAGAAAACAGCAGCCAGAAAAGCGAGGTAACTAAAGGCTGGACTATGAGGGTGATGGGGTACGGGAGACCGCGGCTTCTGCCCCCTCTCCGTCCATCCCTCCACCTGCATATTCGCTGATAGAGACTGGGGGCAGCAGTCTCGTAGGGAGGCGGGCTTGATCTTGTTTGAGGACTGCCTTCCCTGTTCTTCAAGAACCACAGAGCTTTTGGAGGTGATTTCCGCCTAATTTTGATAAGAGAGCTCAGTCTCTGGCTCTCATGTACAGAAAACTTTAATTTTGATTGAGAAAGACAGACTGCTGGATCGAGCGGGGAGTGCTGGCAGCCGCCGGCCATGCCTTTGAGCGGTGGTGCCTGACTGGGGACAGGGAAGTGGCCAGGCAAGGTGGCACAGCCTGCAGTCCCAGCTACTCGGGAGAGAGACGCAGAACTGCACTGGTGAGTGCTAACTCATCCGGGAGGCGTGGCCATGCTAACCAGATGCTGGCGGGGGTTTGCTGGAGTCCGCAGAGGCATCTACGAAAAGACAGGTCACTGTGGCGACATGGGCTGGCTAAAGTCCGAATGACATCAGAGGTTATGTGTCCCGACCTTTTGGCGGGGCTATGGTTTTCGGAGGACTTTTCTGCACCTGAACAAATTTGCCCTGACTGAGGCGGAAGCTGCGGGGTGAGCAGCGGCGCCATAGAAGGCAGAGAGGGGCTGAGCTCTGAGCACGGGCTCTGTAAAAAGCCACGTTTCCATAGCAACATGGGTGGGCACATTCAGGGTGCACGAAGCGTGGTACCACTGGCGCGCCCGCGGAACACGCACGGCCTGGGGCGGGGCCATGCCTTTGTTCGGGCCATGCGTAGTGTACCAGAGGCAGGCCGTGCGCGTCCTTAACTAAAGCAGCTACAACCAAGGCGAGTTTTGAGTTTTGTTTCCAAGGGAACTAACTCCGCGCAGCTATGGCGTTCGACAAGGTCCATAAGGCCAAAGCTCGCCGTGCGTCAGAGGCGGAACCGCTGCAGTGCACCGCGCGTCAGAGAGCAAGCCAAAAATTCACAGTCAGTAAGAAACATCCCCCGAATTACATCGTCCCATTTTCAGCCGGAAGTAGCCAGACAAGACTGTCGATGCCCATTTTCCCTCAAAGACTTCAGGCAGTACTGGTCATAATTATCATAATAAAAGCGCATTCAAGGTTTAGACGCAGCAATCAGGCAGTACCGTATTCTTTTAAAGCAAAGAGCAGCAACAGTCAGTTTGCCTGTTTCCTAGGTGACAAAGGTGGATCAATTGCCTTGGCAACAGTTTGGGTTTTCCATATAAATAGGGGCTGGAGAGATGGCTCAGAGGTTAAGAGCACTGTCTGCTCTTCCTGAGGTTGCAAGTTCGATTCCAAGTGACCACATAGTAGCTCACAACTATTTGGTTTTAGACAAAAGAGGGGACTAGCAGTGACAGCTTCCCCCAGAGAAAGGATTTCTCTTGCATTCTTTACACTTAATTTTTTAATTCAAAATATTGCTGGAAAAACAGCAGCAGACAGACATGCCCTGTTTGAAAGCAATTCCGTCTAATTCTAAGGCCTGCTATAATGACACAGGCAAACAAGATTTGCTCTTTGAAACAGAGACCTACAGGTCTCTAAGTTCAAAACCAGCCTACTTCCAGTACTGATTGTGCTGAATTTTTACACTGAGTTTTTAGTACTCTTAAATGTTAATTTGGGAGGAGAGTTTTGTTTATGTTTTTCTAGGAATGCTGACATACATCTGGGTACCAGCAAGACTGACCAGAGAAATGAAGGATGCTGCAAGGGAAGATTTGTGCGGAGACAGCAGAGATGACCCCCTGGGTGGTGTCAAGAGCAGCTGTTTCACACCATCACCTTGAGCAGCACCCTGTGCAGCCTCTTACCTTTAAACAATTTTCTGACTGACTCTATTCTGCCTTTCTCCCTTCTTGGGAATGTGTGGGAACAGAGATATTCTTGGCAAGCTATGTCTAGGTGGAAGTGCTGTATGTCTCTAATTGTGTGTGCCACCTGCTAGCCCAAGTGAGGAGGGACAAGGTCTTTGTGGCACAGGCCTTGACAGCCTTGGAATGTGTATCCTCACCCCAAGTTTGGCTCTCAGCCTTAAAGAGCTCATAGGCAATTAGCCATGCATAGCCTTTGCACCCTCTAGGGACCAGATAGTCCCACGGCACAGAGGAACGTATGCATAGGTGGAGGGTGTGCAGACACAGCCCTAGCACTCCCAGGGAAGTAGTTGTCCCATTGCACGGGAAGGGTGTGTCTTGCTTTTCTTTTCTTTAATTGGTCCACACATCATGAGGTTGGGACCAGATTGGGAAATAGTTTTGCCTTATTGCTCTTAAAAACAAAGAAAAAGAAGGAGCTGTAAGGAGCCGCCAGGATGTCGCCTTGGCGAGATAGTGCCAGTGGTCCTACAGCCTGGAGGTATACAAATCCTTTGATGCTCCCGTGCAGGCCAGTGTGCTTGGGGCCTTGTTTTGCATTTCAGAGACTTGGTTCCCTGACCTGTCCTGTGGCCTTGGGCCCTAGCAGAATGGCATCAACCAATCAGCATTCGAGCCTTTCACCCTAGAAAAACAACTGCCTTTGGGTTTTCTGCTCTCTCTAATCTCTCTCTCGTCCCTGCGCTCTCTCATCTCTCTCTCTGGCTTCCTGCTCTCTCTCTTCCTCTCTCCCTTGCTCTCCCTCTCTCTGTCTTTTCTCTCTCTTCCCTTCCCCTAATTTTCCTCAACCAAGTGGCTCCAAATAAAGACGTGATAAGGGAAGGAATCTCGATTTCGTGCCGTTCATTCCTGCTGGTCAGGAAGCGCGCCACAACTTATGAGTGAGTACATACCATATTCCTCTTTTTGGGTCTGGGTTACCTCACTCAGTAAAGCGTTTTCTATGTCCATCCATTTGCATGCCAAATTCAAGATGTTATTGTTTTTTTACAGCTGAGTAAAACTCTAATGTATATATGTTCCACACCTTCTTTAACCATTCTTCTATTGAGGGGCACCGAGGTTGTTTCCAGGTTCTGGCTATTACAACTAGTGCTTCTATGAACATAGTTGAACAAATGCTTTTGTAGTATGATTGGGAATCTCTTGGGTATATTCCCAAGAGTGGAATTGCTGGGTCCTGAGGGAGGTTGACTCCCCGTTTCCTGAGAAACCGCCACACTGATTTCCACAGTGGCTGCGCAAGTTTGCATTCCCACCAACAATGAATGAGTGTTCCCATCACTCCACATCCTCTCCAGCAGAGGCTATCATTGGTGTTATTGAGTTTAGCTAATGTGACTGGTATAAAATGATATCTCTTAGTTGTTTTGATTTGCATTTCCCTGATCACTAAGGAGGTTGATCTTGACCTTAAGTGTCTTTTGTCCATTCGAAGTTCTTCTGTTGTGAATTCTCTGTTCAGATCAGTACCCCACTTTTTAATTGGGTTAATTAGAGTTTTGGTGTCTAGTTTCTTGAGTTCTTTGTATATTTTGGAAATCAGGCCTTTGTCTGATGAGGGCTTGATGAAAATCTTTCCCCAGTCAGAAGGAAGCCTTTTTATCTTACTGAGAGTGTCCTTTGCTTTACAGAAGCTTCTCAGTTTCAGGAGGTCCCATTTATTCATTTGATTCTCTTATTGTCTATGCTACTGGGGTTTTACCTAGGAAGTGGTCTCCTGTGCCTATTTCTTGTAGACTACTTCCCACTTTCTCTTCTATCAGGTTCAAAGTGGTCAGGTTAATGTTGAGGTCTTTGATCCATTTGGACTTGATTTTTGTGAATGGTGATAGATATGGATCTACTTTCATTCTTTACAGGTTGACATCCAGTTATGCCAGCACCATTTGTTAAAGATGCTTTCCTTCTTCCATTGCATACCTTTAGCTCTCTTGTCAAAAATCAAGTGTTCATAGCTTTGTGGTTTAATATCTGGGTCTTCTATTCGATTCCATTGTGACACGCTTCCTGACCAGCAGGAAAGGACGATCACAAAATCAAGAATCCTTCTCAATCACAATTTATTAGAGCTCCTTGCTTGAAAGGGGGAATGGGGAACAGGGATGAGAGAGAGAGCGAAAAATCCAAAGACAGCCGCTTTTCTAGGGTGAGAGGCTCGAATGCTGATTGGTTGATGCCATTCTACTAGGACCCAAGGTCACGGGACAGGTCAGGAGACCGAGTCTCTTGAAATGCAAAAGAAGGCTCCGAGCACACTGGCCTAAGGCGGCAACATCAAAGGATAAGTATACCTCCAGGCTGTAGGAGTGCTGGCACTATCTGGCCAAGGCCACATCCAGGCGGCTCCCTACATTCCATTGATCGACTCCTCTGTTCTTATGCCAGTATGAAACTGTTTTCAATACTGTTTCTATGCAATAGAGTTTGAAGTCAGGGATGGTTATACCTCCAGAAGTTCATTTATTGTATAAGATTGTTTTGACTATCCTGGGTTTTTTGTTTTTCCATATAAAGTTGATTATTGTTCTCCCAAGGTCTGTGAAGAAGTTTGATGGGATTTTGATGGGGATTGCATTGAATCTATAGATTGCTTTTGGTAGAATTGCCATTTTTACTATGTTGATCCTCCCAATCCAAGAGCAAGGGAGATCTTTCCATTTTCTGGTATCTTCTTCAATTTCTTTCTTCAAAGACTTAAAGTTCTTTTCAAATAGGTCTTTCACTTTCTTGATTAGAGTTACCCCAAGATATTTTATGCTATTTGTGGCTATCGTGAAAGGTGAAGATTCTCTGATTTCCCTCCCTGTTTCTTTATCTTTTGTGTATAGGAGGGCAACTGATTTTTTGGAGTTGATCTTGTACCCTGCCACATTACTAAAGGTCTTTATCAGCTGTAGGAGTACTTTGGTAGAGTTTTTGGGGTCGCTTATGTACACTATCATATCATTTGTAAATAATGAGAGTTTAAGTTGGAAAATGTACAAGAAAAGGACTGATTTTTAGATAAGTACCATTTATGAAAGTTAAATCAAGACCAGGTGAACAATCTAAATAGACCTGTTAGTCGTGAAGAATTAGAAGCTGTTATAAAAAGCCTCCAGACTAAAAAAAGCCCAGGACCAGATGGTTTAAATGCAGAATTCTACCAGGACTTGCAAGAAGAACTAATACCTATACTCCTTAATTTATTTCACAATATAGAAAGAGAAGAGTCATTGCCAAATTCTTTTTGTGAAGCTACAGTTACGCTGATACCAAAACCACATAAAGACACAACCAAGAAAGAGAATTACAGGCCTATCTCACTCACGAACATTGACGCAAAAATTCTCAACAAAATCCTGGCAAACCGAATACAAGAACACATTAGAAAAATTATCCATTATGATCAAGTAGGCTTCATCCCAGAGATGCAGGGCTGGTTCAACATACGCAAATCTATCAATGTAATCCATCATATAAATAAACTGAAAGAAAAAACCATATGATCATTTCATTAGATGCTGGAAAAGCATTTGACAAAATTCAACATCCCTTTATGATAAAGGTGTTGAAGAGATTGGGGATACAAGGATCATACCTAAATATAATGAAAACTATTTACAGCAAGCCGACAGCTAATATCAAACTGAATGGAGAGAAATTCAAAGCCATTCCATTGAAATCAGGAACACGACAAGGCTGTCCACTCTCTCCATACCTCTTCAATATAGTGCTTGAAGTTCTAGCAATAGCAATACGACAACATAAGGAGATCAAGTGGTTTCGAATTGGAAAGTATAGTGATTTTTAAATATATTTTTGCAAAAAAGTGATAGAAGACTGAACAGTTTAAGTTTTTATTAAAAGTATGCTTTATATATTTTTTAAAATGGCCCAGAACTCCTATTTTTCTACTTACCTCTCCTTCCCAAATCCTGGAATTAATGATATGTGCCAAGATACTTAGCTAGTTTTACCTTTTAAAAGACTTTTTAATATTCTTTTAAAAGTAAGTGTACATTCTTAAAACTTAAACATTATTAAGAAACCCCAGAACTGAGTATAACTACTTTTTACAAATAGTCTACTTTTCTATATTCCATATGAAATATCACTTTTTGTTAACTAATGAATTCATTATTTTTCTTAGCCTGATTAGTGTTCCCACCATGCTCTCTTCCAAGTCACTCCCCCAACCTTTGCCCTACCATGCATTCCTTCTCTTTTCTCTTCAGAGAAGTGCAGACCTCCAATGTATATCTCTCAGCCATGGCATATCAAGTTGCAGTAAGACTAGGAACTTTCTTTCTTATTAAGATTGGATGACACAATCTAGTAGGAGGAATGGGTCACAAAAAATGTAACAGATTCAGAGACAGCCCCTGACTCCTTTGTTAGGATTCTCACATGAAGAGGACTGTTACATTTGAACAGAAAGTGTAGGTCAGTCCCATTCAATTACTCTAGTTGGCAGATCAGTCTCTGTGAACCTCTATGGGTTCAGGTTAATTCATTTTGTAGGTTTTCTTGTGACGTTCTTGGCAGAAAGGGTGTGGTCGATCAGTAGTTAAAAATTAACCAGACTAGCTTAATATAAAAGATACAGAAGGAAGGAAAACTTAAACCAGATTACGAATGTTCCAAGAATGCAGGGGAAAAAAGAGGAAGTGACAAGTGCACTTTAATCTTTTATTTGTTTTGTATGGCCGTAGGGTAACACACCCTAAGCAGAATGTGATTTGCTGAGCTTCCCCATCATCTCCCCCTTTGTCTAAACAAGATTGAACCAAACCCAATACAACTATATACAGTAAGAACAGATACCAAATATAAAATTACAAACAGTATTAATCAAGAAACATATAACAAAAGCTTTACTAAGGAGTCTAAATAATGCTAGGGTTAACTACAACTATTTAATCTTCAACTCCATCAAAGATCTGAGAAGGGAAATAATTTTACTTAAGCAGCCAGGAAGTACAAGTGTGAAACTTCTGAAATGTGCAACAAATGACAGAGACTACTGATTACCTGGGCAATCACCCAAAATCTCATTTGCAATGTTGAAGCAACCAACTTTGGCTAAGGCATAACATCATTGACATGCCATTTTCAAAGACAAGAAACTTTTTAGAACTATCTTATCCTGTCTTGGCAGGATAAAACAATTCTGTTTTTATACACTTACTGATATTCTGTAACTCTGTCAGTAGTCGAGGTATGGGATTTTATTTGCCCAAAGACTAGTTCTGCCAAGAAGAAGACAAGCTCCAACTGGAGTGTCTTTGGTGCTCAGTGTTCTCTTGGGAGTAGAGTGGTGTTGCCAGGAGTGATTGTGTCTCATTAGCACGAAATTCTATGTTAGATTAAAGACCATTTTCCACAGCTCTTCGAAGAGGTTGAAGATTATGCTATCTATACTAAATATAATCTCTATGTATCTAAAGAACCTGATTAGCCTAAATATAGATATGACAAACATATATGACTATTGATTTATAATTCTCAATATCTATCTAACTTGAAGACTAAGAAAATAATTTATTAAAAAAATAAATTTATTTGTGCAATAAATGAGGACAATGACCTTCAAATGTAAACAATGTATATCATTACATAAATAATATACAAGTATCTTAATCAGAGGTAGAAATGTACACTGCAGTCTGATAAATATATGTATATATATATCAATACAATATATATATATATATATATATATCTCAATACATAACAAATGTTTTAAACAGAGGTAGAAGCATACTCAAATACAATGTTCAATATATTAATATATCAATAAGCAAGAGTCAATGCCAATAAAATTTTCTATAAACAATAACTCACAAATACCAATATATTATTATCCCACCACCAATTAATCCCTTTTTATATATAAACATCCCTGAACCTATAAAACATCTCCTTTTTTCCTTCAACCCTATACCAATTATAACCAACCCCTAAATGATATCCCTAAACCTGAGGGCAAACTCTCTTGGGAGAGGAGATGTCGTTCTCTAAGATTGCTTCCAGCTGTCATGGGGGCGACGTTCTTCTTAGGGAGGTCCTGTGAAAGGAAATGGTGGTAAAATCCCAAGATCAATATTTGGTCTTAGAATTGCAAGTAGTTTTTGAACGTACTGAGGAGGTCCGGCCAATTGTTGACAAAAAGTGTGCACCATTTGAAACTGTCTTGTGTAGCTGGTACCAAAAAACAGGTCTAATAGTAGCGCTATCAACATGACATCATAGTACCCAGGTGGATTTGATGTTGTGGGGCCCCATCTTCATCCTGGAAACTTTAAAGATTACTGCAGGAAAATTTATTGTTTGTTACGGGAAAGTTAAGCATTATCTACAAATACATATATAGACATTTATATTCAATGAAAGGTGTAATAAAGACAGAAACAGATATGAGGAAAGACAAAGAAAGTTTATCAATTATTATTAATATTATTAATCTTATTCTGACCCATATCATGGCTCCTGACATGAGACAGAAACTCTGACATATCTCTTATCAATAGGTTTGGAAATAGAGAAGGACTGAGCCAGAGTCCAACTTCAAAACCAGCACTATATATTTATAAATAAATGTCTATAAATACATGTTAGAAAAATGTTCATACTTACTGAACCTATTTAGTTTTATTGCTTATCCATATTGGGTTGTAACTAGTTTCCATCCATCAGTATTCAAATACCCAGGGTCCCTTAAATTTTTGGAAGGTGAGTGTTTTCCTGTGGAGATAAGAAAAGATCCCTGCCCCAAACTTATATGTATTTCTTACCTTTGGTGTGAATATTATCCTTGTGAATTAGTTGTTGTTTATCTCTTCAACTTCTCCTCTTCAAACCATACCTTTACTAATTTTGGTGGTATCCACAATTTTTCCTCTCCTGTGGAGACAAGAGCAAAACCCCTTCCCCAATGCAGCACATCTCCTGACTTCCATTGCAAGGTCAGCACATCTTTCAAATAAATTGGTTGATTTAATTCAGCAGACTTTTCCATTATCCAATGTCTTTCTGAGGCCGTTGTTCCCTTCTTATTAGCGTTGAGAAAATTTAAGGTTGATAAAGCATTATGTAACCTATTTTGGGGGGTATTTTCTACCTCTTTTGTTTGTTTAACATATTCTTTATAGTTCGATTTTATCTTTCTATAACTGCTTGACCTGTAGGATTATATGGTATACCTGTAACATGCTTAATATTGTAATAAGCAAAAAACCGTTTCATTTTCCTAGAGATATAAGCTGGACCATTATTCGTCTTTATTTGTGCAGGTATACCAATGATGGCCATAACTTCTAATAAATGAGTGATTACTGAATTAACTTTTTCTGAGATTAAAGCAGTTGCCCATTGGAGACCTGAATACATGTCAATGGTGTGGTGTACATATTTCAATTTGTAAATTCTGCAAAGTGGAACACATCCATCTGCCAGATTTCATTCCTTGGAGTACCCTTTGGATTAGTCCCTGCAGGCAGTGGTGTTTGGTTATAGAAAGAGCAAGTAGGGCATTTCTTTACAATCTCCTTAGCTTTCTGCCATGTAATAGAGAACTCTTCCTTTAAGTCTTTGCTATTGACATGATGATTTTTATGAAATTCAGATGCCTGCATAACACTTTCAATCAATAATTAATCAATGTCTGCATTACCTTGTACTAGAGAACCTGGCAGACCCGTATGGGATCGGATGTGTGTTATATACATAGGGTAGAGCCTATTCCTGATCATTTCTTGTACCTGGATAAACAATGAACTCAGTTCTGTATCATCTGGTATTAATTCAGCAGTTTCAATATGCAAGATAACTCTTTCTGCATATTGTGAGTCAGTAACTACATTAAGAAGTTCTTCAAAATCCCTTAATACCATAAGAATGGCATATAATTATGCCTTCTGGAGAGAATCATAAGGAATTTGTTCCACCTTACTCAATTCTTCTGATTTGTCACCCACCTTCCCTGATTTTTTAGCATCAGTATAAAATGTTTGGGCTCCAGTTATTGGAGCATCACAGATGACTTGAGGAAGAATCTAAGAAGTTCTCTTTATAAAGTTAAGCCTATTGCTTTTGGGATAGTTGTTATTATTTTCTCCCAAAATTAGCATAAGCTCTTTGCTATGGTTCATTGTCTTCCTATAACTTTTTTTAAAAATCTCATCAATAGTGAAAGGCAGTATAATTTCTGCTGGATCTATGCCTGCAAGTTTACGATGTCGCAATTTAACTTTTAAAATTAATTCAGAGTATTTTTCCACATAAGATTTTCATTTCTTACTTGATTTATGTGGTAAAAAGATCCATTCTAAGATAATATCATCTCTCTGTATTAAGATTCCTGTAGGAGAAATTCTGGAAGTCAATATGACAAGAATACAACTAAGCTTTGGATTCACTCTATCCACATATACCTCTTGTAATTTTTCCTCAATCATTTTCAGTTCCTTTTCTGCTTCAGTTGTTAATTCTCTAGTACTGTTTAAATCTTTATCACCATTAAAGGTTTTGTTTAAATGAATTATTAGACCAGGTGTTATCCCAACAGCTGGTCATAGGCTGGAAATGTCTCCTAATAATCTTTGAAAGTCATTAAGAGTTTGTAGCCGACCTCTCCTAATTTGTGCCTTTTGTGTCTTAATTTTTCATAAACCTATTGTATAATCTAGATAATTGACAGAATCTCCTCTCTATATTTTCTCAGGAGCAATCTTCAATCCCCATTTATGTAAAACTATCTTTATTTCTTCAAACAGTCTTTCTAAAGAATCTATGTTTGAATCAGACAACAGGATGTCGTCCATGTAATGGTAAATTATAGAAATTGGAAATTGCGTATTACTTCCAATGGTTTATTTACAAAATATTGGCACAATGAAGGACTGTTTAACATTACCTGTGGGAGGACAGTACACTGGTACCTCCTAGAAGGCTGAGAGTTATTATAAGTAGGCACTGTGAAGACAAACTTTTCTCTATCTTTTTCTTTTAAAGGTATAGTGAAGAAACAATCTTTCGAATCAATAACTATAAGAGACTATCCCTTTGGTAACAGAGAGGGCAGAGGAATTCCAGATTGCAGAGGGCCCATAGGTTGAATAACCTTGTTGATAGCCCTAAGATCTGTCACCATTCTCCATTTACCTGATTTTTTCATAACAACAAATACAGAAGAATTCCAAAGGCTGATAGATTCCTCTATATGTTGAGCATCTAATTGCTCTTGTAGCAGCTGTTCTAAAGCCTGTAACTTTTCCTCAGCTAAAGACCATTGCTTAGTCCATATTAGTTTCTCAGTCAACCATTTTAGAGGAAGGGCTGTTGGTACCTCGGAAGGTCTATCAATTGCCTTGTGTTCTTGTACAGCCCTAATGGCCGGTTTCCAACATCTGTAATATCTTTTAAAATTTTCTTAAAAATATAGGCTCTAGAAGCAGCAGGAATGCTAATTTTGGCATTCCATTGCTGCAATAGGTCACAGTCTCATAAATTCTGTGCAATATTGGCTACTTATGGCCTTAGTTTTCCTATTTGTCCTTCTGGCCCTATGCCTTCAACCCATCTTATGCTTTGTCTTACTCGAGATAGAGTTCCAATTTCAAGGAACTGATTATCTACCTCCTGAAGAGGCCAATTTGGATGCCATGATTCTGGAGTAATGATACTTATATCCACAACTGTGTCCAGTAAGTCAGTAATAAAAATGTCATTTACACACACTCATAGCTTGGGTCTTTGTTCATTTATAGAGTCTGCCAAAAATATACGTTTACCCTTTCCTACCAGATTTCTTGATTCATTCTCTACATTCAACTCATCCTTTAGGCTGTTATTGCTTTTAACAGCAGGCATGGGGCTTTCTAATTTTCCTGATGAGGCACGTTCTTTGAAGTGACCAGAAATGACTGGACCACATTCACCAAGGGGCCTACAAGAGGCTCCTCATTGCATTTCCAGATGGTAATGGGTTGCCTTGTTCATATCTTGCTGATCTACACTCATTTGTTCAGTGCCAGCCTTTTCCACATCTCCTACAGAAGCGTGAAACCTGTATTCCTCCTATTCCTGTTATTCCTAGAAGAGGCATTATTCCTGGAATTCCATTGTCTGCAGTCCCTTTTCATATGTCCCATTTTACCACAATTAAAACATTTGGTAATCTGATGTCTCCTTTTACCATTGGAAATTGCTTCTTCTACCCATGGTTCAGTGCCATAGTCAAATGTATCAACATTCATTATATGCAAGATCCATTCATCCAAGGGCACTGATCGGATCTTTAAAGGACCCAGGATCCTTTTGCACTCTACGTCGTCATTCTCATAAGCCAAAGACTCTTATTATTCGTCTTGCTTCTGGGTCAGGTATCCCTATTTGTACCGCCTTAGTTAGTCTTTGTAAAAAGTCACTAAAGGATTCTCTGTGACCCTCTTTATCCGGATATATGATTCCACTCTCTGTCCTGGGTCTTGAACCCTGTCCCAAGCCTTGAAAGCTGCTGTGGCACATATGGATAAGAGGTGGTCATCATAAAGAGCTTGTTCCTGAGGATCAGAGTTAAGTCCTTCACCTAGAATTTGATCTAGAGAAATCTCAGTTCCTTTAGTTCTTTACTGCTGGTCCAGAAATCTGGCCTCTTGTTTGAAAAGGCATTTCCAACAGAGGTCTGTTCTCCAGGACAGCAGACACCAGTTGATTCTAGGCGTGAGGTGTGGCCTTGTTACTGAGAGCCCAGGTTTTGAGTCTCTCTAACAAAGGACAAATGTAGTCCATAATTCACAATTGCTTGCTTAAATTCTTTCAGATCACTCATATGTACAGGCTCCCATGTATGTTCCTTAATGATCATAGGATTTTTGGAGCTGGTTATCTTTTCTGATGTTATTACTGGAAAATCAGGTAGAACTCTGGGTTAACAGAAAGTTTTCAGAGTTAAATTTGACCTCTCTACCATTTGCTCATGTTCATCAGAGTCTATAATTTTCTCAATCTTTTTAAATCTGTTTAACATTGCCATCTGTAAGTCCTGAATCCCCGTCCAGTATTATGCTCCAAAACCTTCATTGAGGATTCTAAGGTATGAAGTTTGTCCATTAGAGATAATATCTCACCCTTTGACATAATCCTCATGACATGTACTGTGCCTTCTTGTATGGAAATTCTGTCAATTAATCTATCATATCCTTTTGATAAAGTCCGATTTTCACATTTAATGACCTCCTCCAGAGCAGTGAAGCTCTCTTTTAAAGAAATAATAATAGACTGCACTTTCTCAAAATTTTGGTCAGTTGACCGAGTCATATCAGACAAAGATCTAGTCTCCTCCTTGAAGACTCCAAACTGTTTTTTGAGGAGGTTGGTGTCAGTCTGAATTGTTTTTGAAATTACTTCAACCGACTGAAACTTGCCATTCAAAACAGTCGTGCCCTTCTTTAAGGTTTTAACCTCTGTCTTAAGAATCCTGGATTCAGTCGGTAAGGACTGCATCATCCTCAATAGGCTACCAAACACCAGAAAAATAATAAGCCCCAGAAATAGCCAAGTAAGAGGAATCTCATAGGCATCTTTCAAAATTTCATCCACAGTGAAATTAAAAAGGCTTCAAAAACTGAACAGTAATGTTGTCTGACATTTTCAGTCAAAAGACATCTTACTTGTATTTATTTATTTATTTATTTTCAACTGAAAAAAATCTTACCAGTAATGACCGTTGCCTTCCAGTAGGTGAGGAGTGCACCTGAATCCACATGTCAGACGAGTCAGAACAAGATGAAAATTCTGAAATATATATACTCAAATACAGAAGTTAAATTCACAGACTGTATTATCTGTGGTTTGCTGCCAGTGTACTGCAGCAGTTGCGCATTGTCAACTCAGCTGGTGTGGCAGTGCTGGGCGTGTCAGGCCGATAAGCCTCGGCCTTTATCACAGGTAGTGCAAAGGAAGTTCCCCTCCCCAATCCTGCCTGAAGTTGCTATTAATCATAGCTGGGAGCTGGTACGGGCGGGAATGCTGTGGAACAATTGCACTGTGCACGCCGGTGCTGGGACAGCATTGGACTGGTGGTGCTCTACCACCTGAGCTCTATTAATTTGTTCCCTGGCAGTAGCGGAAGTCGCTAGCTCTCCACGGCTGGGAGGAGGCGGGTGAACCCAAGGGCCTCGCGAAGTTGGGCGCCAATTGAAGGGGCGAGATTGGTCAGTAATTAAAAATTATCCAGACTAGCTTAATATAAAAGATATAGTTTTAATAAACAGAAGAAAAGAAAACTTACACCAGGGTTCAAACGGTCCGAGAACTCAGGGGCAAAGAGAAGAAGTGGCAAGCGCACTTCAATCTTTTATTTATTTTGTGTGGCCCCAGGGAGACACACCCTAAGCAGAATGATTGGCTGAGGTTCCCCATCACTTGGCCACAATCCAATCACATAAACTCGGACCTACCAATTGCCCTGCATGAATGAATGCATGATGGATGAATCCTGCATGCAGGAATGAGGGTGGCAAAGATATTATGGGTGTGGTCAAACGATGATTGGTCTAGCTTGAGACTCATACTATGAGCACAAGTCTTCTTCTGACATTGCTTGAAGGACCAAGACCCAGATGCTAGAAAGCCCAAAGACCTAGGGTAGTAAACAAACATGACTGG
Source organism: Myodes glareolus (assembly GCF_982192425.1). NCBI lineage: Eukaryota > Metazoa > Chordata > Mammalia > Rodentia > Cricetidae > Myodes > Myodes glareolus. Next base: position 61,554,126 of record NC_142053.1, on the reverse strand, counting down.
CAAAAAAGTTAAAATAGATCATTGAACTGTTGATTTCTGATAATATATGTTATACTCATAGATCATTGCCTAGCCTAACTGTCATGCAAGAGGTTTCACTAAGAAGTTGATGGAAACAGGTGCAGAGACCCACAGCCAAATATTAGGTGGAATTCATGGAATCCTGTGGAGGAGGTGGAGGAGTTATTACTCTCAAAAGATAAATGATGTAGATGCTGTGAAGCTACTCATTTCTTGAAAGTAATACTTGATCTAATTGTGACTAAGTAACAGAGACTCAAACACCATCTTTCCTATCTTGAACCAGATTATCTTTAACTCTGTTTCTTATATTCTTTTTTATGAGTCCCAATATTTATGGCAAATAGAGAACTTCTCAAATTGTCTATGTTGCCATTTCTATAACTTTAAAAGAAATAGCTCTATTAGTGGATCCTAGACACAGCTTTTCCTAAAGAAAAAAATGCTCTAATGCCTTTCAAAATGATGACACTTTTACCACAAATTGTAGAAATAGAGGTCAAGATTATCACAATCAGAGGAAGACAAGCTGAACTAACCTCTGAATGTAGCTAATTTATCCTTGGATTTGTAACTAAAAAGCAGTTATCAAAGGAAGAGTAGATGAAATTTTACCAAGAGCTCATTAAATTACAAGTACAGAGTATTCTTGATAAACAAACTTAAAAATATTATTGCTAAAGAAGAATCAAAACTTAATTATTAACTGATTGTTGAAGAATTATCAGATAGTAGATAGGGAAGTAGTGGTCAATCTAGCTTAGTGACATACTGTGCGAAAACTAGCTCTAACAGCATAAGTTTAAGGTCTACTATATAAAAAACAATAATGTTTAGAGGGATTTAAAGGTTTTTTAAAAAAATAAATCTTATTTATCTTCCACAATAAACTCCCTTTTGAACTTTTTTTTTCATGATGAGTGGAAATATAGACCCAACCCATGCAAGTCTCAATCTGTCTGACTTAAGGATAAGTGTGTCTTAGCTTATAGCTTGAAGGGTAGCCGTTAGAAGTGAATTTGGAAGATAAAAATCTCATTAAATCCTAAATAAGGTTTAATAAAATATAAGGTAGAAAATTTACAAAGATACTAACTACAATACAAAGACAAATTCCATTTATAAAATTATTCCTTAGTTCTGTGGTATCCTGGCTCCTGACCAATGAAGATGCATGAGCATAGGATAACATATTGGCTGTCTTGTTAGACTTTATATATCCATAGTATTTGCTCTAAAGGATGGTTACTGAACATCCAGAAGGTCAATTCCATTAGTATTGAGGAATACACTGTTCCTTAACATTTAGCTACTGTATAACACTTAGAAGAAGGTTAAGTAAAATAGGAATTTTAAATAAATCTATACTACTTTTAGGTTTCAATGTTCATAAACCTTGTGACAGAATTTAACCTTCTGATGTTTCCTAATGTCTTTTCAAAAGATTGTTTTAATGACCCCCCCATAAAATCATATATTTGATGTTTCGTTCCCAGTTTGTTGGCTGTTTAGAATGGATTAAAAGATGTGGTCTTGGTAGAGGAGGTGTGTCACTGTGATGGGTGTTGAGGTTTCAAGATCCCACGTCAGACCTAATATCAGTCTCTCTTTGTCTGTTACTTTCAGGTCAGATATAAACTCTCAGCTACAGCTGCAATGCCATGCCCACTTGGCTATCATTATGTTCCATGCCATCATGATTATGGACTAACAATCTGAAATTGTAAGCAAGTCACTTTTATAAGTTGACTTGGTCATGGTGCCTTTGCCCAGTAATAGCCATTTCTATTTTGCAATGACCACTTAAATTATGATAAAATAGACCTATAAAATCATCCCTTATCTAAAAGCATTTATTTTTCCCATTATCCCTCATTACTAAAATTATATTTTATATCCATTACCTTCATTGCTGTTTTTAAATTTCACAATTATTTCCTCATCTTTCTATTTAGAGAATTTAGAAAATATGTTTTTGAGATTAATTTTGATTGACTAAGGGTTCCATATATCTAAACGTGTTTTGAGTAAATCTACCCTTCAATTATTTACTCATTCTCTCCTTCTCTTTTCCCTTCCAACTTCATGATCATTTTTTTCTCATTTGTTTATGTATTTCTTTTCAAATCAATTAACACCCCAAGGTTTGCTAGACATGTAAGTTTTTGTCATTATAGACACTTAGAAACTGCCTTTATTTAAAATGATTGTCTTCTCATTTCAGCCTTAGATTACTAAGCGTGCAGGAAAGTAATTTAAATAACAATGACTAAATATTACAAACATTTTAGATTTGGATTAAGTAATAAGAGCTAGGTAGTCAAACATAGCAATTTATATGGTAGAAAGGATGCGAACCTGGTTATCTCAGCTACCCCCAGTCTAGTTTTGAAGGCTTGAAAGATTCTGGTATGGTTGCTAGTCCTCAATCCACACAGAGAAGCTGAAGAAGTTAGGACCCAATGTAAGCAAAGGATGGTAACAATAGGGTATAGAGACAAAGCAACAAGTAACCAAGCAAGCACTCCTGCATTTTGTTTTAAATTCCTTATATCTTGACTACCACCAGACAGTTCTTCCTACCTGGTGGTAGAGTATTCTTTCCTAAGTAAACCCTTATTGGGTATGCCCTCACAGACCTAGTCAAACTAAAATTGAAAATTAAGCATCACATGCTTGGAAGGCAAAGAAAATAATTGATAAACTTTTAGCATTTATTTTCCTTTAAATTTTTCCTCATACTTAAAATCAATATGAAATGAACAAATTTAACATTGATAATTTACCTGACCAACATAACTATACAAAATGCTGTAGGATAATGTTCTTTTAAGCTGTAAAGATTTGTCACAAGTATTAGTGTAATAAAATCCTGAATGATCAGTAGCCAAGCAGGAAGTATAGATGGGGTAAAGAGAGTAAGAGAATTCTGGGAAGAGTCAGTCACTAGCAAGATGCAGATGGAGTGAGATGAGAATGCCTTACTGAGAAAAGGTACAAAGTCACATGCCTAAACATAGACAAGAATTATGGGTTAATATAAATTGAAAGTGCTAGCTAATAATAAACTTTAGTGAATAGAACAAACAGTTTATAGTTACTATAACCCTCTGTGTATTTCTTTGGACCTGAATGGCTTCAATACCATTTGGGACAGAAACTTTCATCTACACATGAATATAAAGATGTAAGTCTGTGTAAAAAATATATGCATGCACATAGTTGTTAATAATGATGTTTTTTTTCAAAAAGGCAAAAATAGTATAACTTTTATTTATTTTTATCATTTCTCATTTTTTGCTAGACTGCTGATTATTTCTTCCATAGATTTAGGCAATCTTCAATCCTAAATCTGTGTATTCAAAAATTTGTAATTTTGGAGCAAAGTAGAACACATAAAGATTCCAAATTAAGCCTAGCCCAGTCATTGGTAGGGTCAAAAGTAATTAATAAGCTTGACATTAAAATGGCCCTTAAGATTGTCTACAAAGTTACCTAGACTCTAGATATTAGTATTTCTTGTATTGTGTCTCCTGAAATTTGAACATGAAAATAAAATTTAACAATGGTAGTTTCCAAACAGATGTTTATAATTTTATATGCATTGTGGTTTTAAAAATCTTAAGTTAACAAAGCGTGGAACATTAATTTTAGGGAGGACCAAGTCCCTGCCCTCTGTATCAAGGCCGAGCAAGGTATCCCTCCACTGGGAATAAGCTCCAAATCTCCAGTTCTTGCATCAAGGATAGAGTCTGGTTCCACTGTCATGTGTCCCACAAACATAAAAAGCTACACAGCAGTTATCCACTTACAAAAGGCCTATGTCAATCTCATGCCCACTTCCTAGCTGTTGGTCCTAGAGGCTGTGAGTTCTCATAAGCTTGGGTCAGCATTCTCTGTGGGTTTCCATGTCTTGATCTTGATTCCCCCCTTGATCATATAATCCTTCTTACTAGACTCCTGAAGGCTGGCCAGGTACTTGACTGTGGATTACCCTTTCATAAGAGTGGATGGGGCAGGTTTCAGGGGAGTGAGGTAGAGGAGGAGATGAGGGAGGAAAAACTGTAGTTGGTATGTAAAATGAATAAAAAATTTGAAAATATTAAGTTGCACCACTGTGGTACTTCTCAACAACTGGTCACAGTGTTGATGGAGGTTGCCTGATTGGAAGCACTTATCACTGTGAATATGCTATAGTTCAAGGGCAGTAATGAAAATGAAATTGTGTCAATTGAGCATTTTATGTGAATGAGTAAGTATTTGGGAGAGTCAGATTAATGTTTCAGTATTTTGAGTCAACACTGACCTATTTGTGTCCTAAGGCTTAATTTCCCATGAATTAAAGTTTCTAAGTCAAATATCAGTCAAACATGCAGTGTTGCACTGATAACACATGAAGTAAAGAAATATTTCTCAAGAGAAGTTAGGTTCATAAAACTGCTCTATTAGTCTTCTGTATGCCAAGTCCAATAAATTCCTTTACATAGTTATTTTGTTTGTATTCTTAGAGTTTAAGTGAACATTTGTATAGAACAGACAAATTTCTAACTCTTTATGAAACAGTTTGGGTATTCTGGACATGATTGTGGACTGAAGATTGTTTCTGTGAGCTGGTGAAGGAGAGAGTAAGAATTGAAAATGGGGGTTGGGGAAGAGAGAGTAAGAGGAGGGGAGGGAGAGAGAGAGAACTGTGGTTGGTATGAAAGATAAATAAAAATTTAAAACAATCTTATGTTAATTATTTGTACATCAATAATACTCCTGGTATCCACATAAACTAATCTAATAAAAGGATTGTAATGTATATGACAGAGCGTTCATCAACATTGAATTAATTTTTATGGTTCCTTGTGTTTTTATCATATGATTAGGAAAATAACATAAAAATTTAAAAATCTTTTTAGAATCTGTTTTATAAGAAAATGCTTCTCAAAATTTGAGTAGAAATTTTATGCTTTGGATCTAAATGAACCTTTTGTCCTGTGACTCTAACAAATGCTGTTTTGACTATCTTTTTGGTGTGTGTATATATGTGTTCATGTATCTGTACATATGCTTGTGGTGGCAAGGGATTGATACTGAGTATCTTTCTACATTTCCTTCCACCTTATATTTTGAGAACAGGGTCTCTCACTAACTGGAGCTTACTGATTGGCTAACCTTACCTGCAAGTTACCTGCAGGAATCTTCTAGTTTGTGCTACCAAAGAATTGAGGTTTAAAGACACATGCCACCATGCCCAAATTTTAAGTGTGTGTTCAGGGGGATTAGGTGGGATGCTTGTTTCTATAATAAGTACTTTGCCAATTAACCTAATTCACTAGCTCCAATAGTAAAGGCTATTAGATGTCAATGGTTTCTCTTAACATACTTGCTTTACAGGATAATATATCTTCTGCTGCTGTGTTTAAAGCACTTACCATTTTATGAGACATATTTTATAGACTCTAAGTCTCCACTTAAATAGATTTCAAGAAGCTAAGGATAAGTTCATAAGGCCTAAGTATGAACCTACGGTATACACATCAGTAAGTGTATACCAGGCCTATTACTATATACCACAACTGTTTGTATTTATATGTACATTGAAATTATCAAATTCCAAAACAGTATGTTACAACACTTTGTGAAATTGCACATATAATTTAGCCATAGATTTTTGCTACTCAGATCTTATTCCCTAAAATGATACATAGAGACAATTACAAGAAAAACATTACCATAAACAGACATGTACTCAGTCAAAGAAAAATAGTTAAAATTTTATATTTCTATCTCTTTGAAGAGTAAGAAAGGCCGAATGGCAATAATTATCAAAAAGTAAATCTTCCATTGTATACCTATGGTACTATCTTTTTAAAATCTGCCTTTAAAGAAATAAACATCAGAGATAAAGTTGTCCTTATAGATGAAAATTCCTCTCTAAATGTCACTTCTGGTCAATGATTTTTATTTTCTAATTTTTATTGAGTCTAAACTATATTTATAATTTTTCCTGTATCTCTCAAAGAAAAAAAAGAAGAAAAAAGTTCTCTTCCTGAATTAGATGTTATAGATCTGTCTAGAGTCTTCAACCTTGGATATGTAGCTAGTCTTTGTCTGTCCTTCCTATCAACTCTCAAATCACCAAGCAGAGACTTCTTATTCACTATGGAAGCTTGGTCAATAGCTTATTTATAACTTGCTCTATAACTTAAATAAGCCCTTATCTTTTAATTTACTTCTTTTACATGCTAAATTACCTTTATTTGTAAGTCCCTTGATGCTTTATTTATTTTCCTGGAGTCTCCTTGTGACTTCTCCTAGCAACATTTGTGGATCAATCAGAATGATACATCTTCACAGTGTTCAAAAAAGATTATGTCACAACATTGATAGTCATCTTCTAAGATCGTCGACATATACCAATGCAGTGTATAGTTGGGATTGTTACTTTCTTGAATCACATAACCCAAGCCCATTAAATGCCAACTATTACCTGAGCATGAGACATTCCATAGTTACCTATATTTCTCTTTCAGTACCAGGAAACATTACCCAACCTAGACGAGACATCATCAGACCATTGAGTGTAATGATTAAACAGATTTGCTTTATTTTTAAGCTTCCATAATATGTGAACACATTAGGTTAAAAAAAAAACTAGCCTATTTTGGCCTTAAAGTATATGGAAACTTTGCTTCAAAACATTATCTAGTGAGAATTCAGAGTAGAATATAGAATATTAAAGGTTCAAAAAGAAAAATGAAAAATGTTAGAGGCGACAACATAGTGTTGAGAAGGAAGAAAAGGCTACCAGAAATTTTCCTTAATGGAGGTCATCAACTTACAGAAAGTGGTTAAATTGGAGTAGTTGTAATCACCTATAGGAAGAAAGTGTGAGAAACAAAAAGTAACTTTGTAATTTTAAAACCAAGAAAGAGTATAAATGTTTTCATAGCTAATGTATTTTGGTTCCATAATATGCTATTCTAGGTAGTAATTTCTTCAGTAGTCACAGGAAGAGAGGCTAGTTTCTCCCAAGTAAGCAACATCCAGTTCCACTTGACCAGAAACTGGGTAGCAATTTCTCTAGGGAATTACTTTCCTAAGAGTCAGGAGGTCCCTGGTCAGAAAAACAGAAGTAGAAAAAGCAAGCCTACATACAATTGCAACACTGCTTGGCCAATGATGCAGGTGTACTTCTAGATAGTACTTACATCTTGAATTAACCCATTTCTATTAAACGGTGTATCACCACAAGGGTGAGGCTTATTGGGCAAGGTTCTGTAGTCTTCCTCCTTCAGCAGCTGCACGGCATCTCTGGCTCTGTCTACTCTTTCTATATATCTTTGTTTGGATTTCCCACCAAGCCTTATTCTGTTAAACCATTAACTGAAATAGCTTTATTTAATATCCAATAAAAGCAGTACATATACAGAAGAACATCCCACATCATAGGAATAGCCAGCATGAAGTAATGAAGTTTGACAAAGATATTTTTTAACATAGTCTTTAAATACAAGAGCAAAGAGAAAGGAAAGCAATTACGATAATCTTATGGAGCACAAATGTGGGCTTCTTAAAGAAAGCTTATCAGTTTCACGAGCGACATGTTTGTTCACAAAATCAAGTCTCATTCTATTACTAATCAATGACATTATACCTGTCAAATATTATGAATGCAAGTTTTAAGAAAATAAGTTAGAATTTTATTCTTTGCTATATTTTTATCTGATTTTAGTTTCAGAATAATAATGGCTTTATAGAGAGAATTAATGTTGCTTCACTACCTATTTATGGAATAAGTTAAGTAATGTTATAAGATCTTTCATAAAAGTTCAGTAGAATTAGAGAGTAAATGTCTCTGGTCCTTACTGAGGGCATTTGATTATATCTCAATCTCATTGCTTTTAATGGGTCTGCTTAAGTTATTTTTTATGTTATGTATTTAATTTTGGTTAATGAGATACATTTTGAATATCTTCTATCTGATTTATCTAGTATGTTAGAGTATAAAATTTCATAAAATCTCTAATGGAATTCTGTATCTTGTTGGAGTCTGTTGTAATGACATTTAATTTTATTAATTTGTGTCTCCTCCCTCTTTTTCTTCAGTTGGATAGGTCTCTGTCAATCTTAATTTTTCAAAGAACCAGTTCATAGTTTGCTTAATTTTGAGCATTGGTCTTTCAATCTTAGTTTCAGTAATTTTTACTTAATCTTTATTATTTCTTGCTCTCAACTGCATTTGGGCTTGGCTGCTTGCTGATTACTAAGAGCTTTGTTTTGGTGGATGATGACACATTCACATAATTCCAGTACTTGGGAGATAGAGAAAAGTTTAAAAGTTCAAGAAAAGTGTGGCTATAAAACAAGTTGTAAGTTATTTTAGCTGACATGAGACCCTGCATCATTTGTTTTCCACCAACAAAAGGAAAATATGGTCAGATCAAGATATATGTTGGATAAATACTCTGAGGCCTTATGTGTATATTTTCATGGTAGACTATCTCATTAAACTGTATGAGGCCTTGAATTCTTTACCTAGCACTATTAAACGAGCTTCTAAAAGTGTGAACTATTGAGTTATAATTAATTCTTTACACACTAATAATATGACTCTCAGAAGTACTTAAAACCCATTTTCTCTATTTATCCACAAAATGAAATTACAACTGCCTAATTTGAGTGGTTATTACAAGTAATGAGTGAATTTTTAAAGTACTTGCAATAGTATTTGACAGAGAACATTAGCAATATATAACATTAGTCAAAACTTCAAAATGGATGTTTGCATCAGCAAAACAAATTAGAAGATTCATACTATTGGGTAGAATACCCAATGTAATATCAATGGATGCTATCATATAAATGTTCTATTTAGCAAATGATCTGAGGAATTTGTGATTAAAATGTTGTTCAGTTTCTTACTGTTGTGGTCTGAATGAGAATGTCCCCAATAGACTTGGGTGTTTGAACATTTGATTCCTAGGTGCTGGTGCTATTTGGTAATGTTTAGGAGGTATAAGCTTATTGTATGACAGTGAGGTCAGATTTTGTGCTTATATAGTCTTGCCCCACTTCAAGCTTAGTCTTTCTGTTTCATGCTTTCTATTGTGGTTGTTAACTATTAGCTTCTTGCTCTGGCTGCCATGACTGCTTACTGTTATGCCTTCTAACAAGGATAAATACTTATCTCTCAGGAATTATAATTCCAAATAAACTGATCATTACCTAAACTTGCATTGGTTATGTTGTCTTATCACATCAATAGAAATGTTACTAATATACTTAGTTGAAAGATTTATCAGAAGTTATATTATACATTATTTGCCCATGTGTCTAATGTTCTGTATGTTGGGAATACTGTCATAAAAAATTTTAAGCTGTTTGTTAGAGATGTAGGTAGAGCCTTTTTTCTTGCATGTCTAAAGCTATGAGTTCACTCCAAGTATAGGAAAAATATTATATATGAGGAAACTTACAACATATTGGAATAGATGGACAAGGATGGCTAACACTAATTTTAACCGTGTATATATGTATGAATATCAATCTGTATATGTGCTTCATGAATATTATTATTTACATACATTAATTATCTATAATAATAGATACCTTTATGACACTTTCATATATTTATATAATGTATTTTTATCATGTTCACCCTCTATTATCTTCATTTAGGCCATTCCCACTTCTGCTGATTCTCTTCCCTTTTGTAATCAATCATGAAATTTAGGGATATGGATAGTGAATTTAACAAGGTTTACTTAAGGGAACATTGATGTGGGAGAATTGTCTGTATTCTGTCAATCATATTTTAATAAAACGGTGATTGGCCAGGCATGCAGTATAGGCGGGAAAGCCAGACAGGAAGTAGAGGTGGAGCAAAGAGACTGGGAATATTCTGGGAAGCAGGAAGCTATCTCTGCCAGTTCTGCCCAGACCACCAGAGAGGAAAGATGTAAGCTGCCCTGCTGGAAAAGGTACTGAGCCATGTGGCTAACGTAGATAAGGATAATGGGGTAACATAAGTTATAAGAGTTAATAAGTACTCTGACCTAATGGGTCAATCAGTTTATAACCTTATGGAGTCCTGTGTGTGATTTTCTTTAGGATATGCCGGCTGTGGGGTACCGGGCAGGACAGAAACCCCAACAAACCAGCCCTCATTTTACAGATGGTGCCCACGTGGGTAACTGAATCCACAGAAAGCTTGAAAAAGCTTGGGAAAGAATAGAGTAAAGCATGCTTTCTTGGTGGCAGCAATTTCTCGGGTCTACTCTGCTTGCTAGAGGTGAGCAAATACTCTCATCTAAGAGAGGCTTCCTGAGTCAGCTTTAGTGGCAAAACTTTGCTGCTCATTAAGAGGTCCTGCCACGAAACACTTAAACGGTGTTGACGAAAACCTGAACACGAGCTTTTCAGTTTTCAGCCATAGCAGGAAAAAAGCTGCACCATTTTAAAATGCTTGCTTTCTGAGCCGTCCTGCCTGGGCAAGCTCTGACTCTTTCAGGCAGACAGTCTGACTGAGTGTTGTCTGTGAGCAGAATGCTGCAGCTTGCTTGCTGGCAAGGACCTTGAAACTCCATAGAGCTGTGGCAGTGAACACAGCTCTGTGACTTCAAGGGGCAGAAGTACATTGACCTCTGTGACTTCAAGGTGTGGTAGCAGGCACCTTCAATCCCAATGCCTGGGAGGCAGAGACAGACAGATCTCTGTGATTTCAAGTTGTGGTAGCATACACCTTTAATTCCAACAGTGGGGAGGCAGAGGCAGTGGGATCTCTGTGAGTTCATGAACAGCGTGGTCTACAGAGTTATTCCAGGACAAAGACTACAGAGAACCTGTCTCAAAAAGTAAAAGTAAAAATAAAAGAAATAGAGGTTAAAGTAAAGCCACATAAAAATGGAAAATACAAAGAAAATCTTGATACTGTGTGCTATTATGCTCTCTTTGAATTGTTTGATTGCTGAGGAAGGAGCAACAGCTGCTAAAAGACTTTTATTTTTAAATGCTGCTGAACTAACCCAAGATAGGTATTTTGAAAATACCTTGGTTTCAAAACTGAAGTCAAAAGGTATGTTACTTTGGAGAAGAGATTTTGCTTTTGTTTCCACAGAAAATGAGAGGCTTTGGATTCATTCTGAGTTAAGAAAAACCAGTTTCAATAAAGGAAGACCACCTGAGAAATCTCTGGTAGGAACAGATGGCCCGGATGTCTGAGTTCTACATTCAGAACTGATTCAAGACTGCTGCCTGAGATGATTGAGACTCATAGGATACTCCAGTCAGTACTTGATTATAACTCTAAATTTTCTTTAGGTTCCCATAAGATTATCAGCGCCCCTAACCAGCAGGAAGTAGCCAGAAATACTACGCCCACATTCCCAACAAATGGACTATGGGTATTTTCCTTTGTTTTTTTTTTTTTTTTTTTTAAAGAGAGAAATGATGCGGGAGAATTGTCTGTATTCTGTCAATCATATTTTAATAAAAGGCCGATTGGCCAGGTAGGCAGTAAAGGCGGGAAAGCCAGACAGGAAGTAGAGGTGGAGCAAAGAGACTGGGAATATTCTGGGAAGCAGGAAGCTATCTCTGCCAGTTCTGCCCAGACCACCAGAGAGGAAAGATGTAAGCTGCCCTGCTGGAAAAGGTACTGAGCCATGTGGCTAATGTAGATAAGGATAATGGGGTAACATAAGTTATAAGAGCTAATAAGTAGCCTGACCGAATAGGCCAATCAGTTTATAACCTTATGGAGTCCTGTGTGTGATTTTCTTTAGGATATGCCGGCTGTGGGGTACCGGGTGGGACAGAAACCCCAACAAGCCGGCATGCATGTTACAGAACATAAAAGAGGTATTATTTTTAGGCATATGGGAAATTTACCAGTGGTTATATCACTAAATGAAATGTCACTTACCCTAGGAAGGTTTGAATTAGATTGGCTCCCATGGGCTCCTGTGCTTAAATACTTGGTCCAAAGTTATTAGAACTGCTTGGAAAGCATTAGTAGGTATGGTCTTATTAGAAGAGATGTGATACTTGGGGTTGACATGCAGCTTTCAAAAGTCTGTGCAATTCTCAGTTAGTTCTCTCTCTCTCTCTCTCTCTCTCTCTCTCTCTCTCTCTCTCTGACTTATAGATCAGGAGTGTGTTCTCAGTTACTGCCTCTGCATCATGCTTGTCTGCATTCTACTATGTTCCCCTCCATGATGGTCATGAACTCACCCTCTGAAACTGTAAGCCCTAGTAAACTCTTTCTTCCATAAGTTTCTTTGATCATGGTGTTTCCTCACAGCAATAGAAAAAGAAGGAAAGTAATTAAGACAGTACCTAACCACTGATAACAGCCTTCAAATCCTGAGGAAACCTAAGGGCCTCCTTCCTCCATGATGAAATATCAATGGGCCTGTCTTGTGCATGTTGTCACAATTAATGAGAGTTAAAGAGTGTTATGGTCTATCTAAATCTTATGCTCATATTTTTCTCCGTTTCCTCTTTTGTAATGTTCCCTGATGCCTGGAAGGGGTGATATACTTGTCTCTTTTTGTAATAAGTATCCAATAGTCACTTATTCTAACTGTTTTACCAGTAATGCGCCTCTGGAATAAATGATGCATATTCCAAAGAGAAGAATATCTGATCAAATTAGTCAGAAGCATTAATCTATGGAAATAAACACAAACATTTAAATGGCAGTTCAACAACAACATGTCCATCTAGCAAAACAACACTAGTATGCTTTCTATTATAGTTTATGGCTTTCCTTGTCATGCCCATATTTTATGAACCAGGTTTATAGTATATGACATAAGTTTCTCCTTTGGACAGACGTTGGATCCAATTATAAAACAATAAATTACTCAAATAACTATCATGGTATTATTGTACCAGCAGGCATATCTTGCTTAGCTGTCAACATTATTGTAGTTAACAGGGTTCATGGTAGTTTTGTTGATCATTCTATACCAGTAACCTTTGTAACACATTATGGAACTATGGAATCCAGAAAGAAGGAAGTTTCTAGCATAATTATAGCTTTATTTCTCTCTGTCTTGAAACCAGAGTATATGAAGTGTTCAGTACCAAAATATGTGATGGTTGATCTTGAATGCTAACTTGATTGGATTTAAATTTACAATATAAATAAATCTCTAGATAAATCATCAAGGGACTATTTACATTAGGATGAGATGAAAAGACTCATTCCTTAATGTGAGTGACACCATTACATGAGTTTAGGTCCTGATCTAAATATTAACATATTAATTATAACATAAAGTGAGCTGAACACCAACATTCAACATTACTTTATTTTTGACTGTCTTATTTGGCTATGATGAACACAATGAATAAAAAAAATTGAGGAAGAGAGGTTTAATGTGTCTAAAGATTATAGTACATCCATTATTATGAGAAGCCAAGGAAGGAACACTAGACAGTAACCTGTAGCTAGCAACTGAAGCAGAGGCCAGAGACAATGGAGAATTGTTGTTTAATTAATGGTTTGCTCTTAATTGTTTGCTCAACATTCTTTCTTGTGCCAATTAAAATAAACTTCTCTGGGGAAGACACAACCCACAGTGGACAGAAACCTCTCACATGAATCACTGATTGCAAAAATACTCTACAAATTTGCCTAAAGAACAATCTTAATTCAAGTTCCCTCTTTCCAGATGACTCAAGTTCATGTCAAGATTACCAAAAGAAATAACCAGTAAACTGAGTTTAGATGCAAAACTCTTTTCTTTAAATATATTGCAGTATTTTGTCTAAGCAATATTACAAGTATCTAATAATGGCACTTACAATCTCCTTTTGGTGGGCAATGAAAAGCATTAGCAATAGCTTGTATTTTTTTTGAAGTCTCAGGTACCTCTTTAATCATACAGCCTTATGTTATTTCAGTATTGAAGTTAGCTTGCTCCTGGTTCTGGTACGGAGACTTGCACTGGCATTTTCATTTAATAGCCTAATTACTTCTGTGAGAAGATTTTTTCACTTATGTAGTTACCTCTATTTAAATTCTTTAAATTTAAAAATAATCTTTCATAGATGCATATATGTTGAAGACACTCCATCTTATTCTCCATTTTCCCCCTCCTGTTTTTTCCCTTTGTCCCTTTAGTTTTGCTTCAACATACTTCATATTGATTCTCCAGATATTACTATCAGTTTAGGAAATCTCATGGATAAAAAATATATCTTAACCTATACCAGAAGGAAGAAAGGAAGAAAATCCTAAATATGAAATGTATTATTAGAACAATGAATTAGTTTTTTGTCAAACATTTGCTTGAAGAGAAAAAGATGTATTCATAATAAACACAAGAGATATAAGGGACATGCCAGCTTAATTGAAACAAATATTTAAAGAACATTTTCTACTGAATTATAGTCTTTCAATGGGCAAATTTTTATCACATTGATCATATATCAATAACAATTATTTTAAAGATTGCAAGAATATAAACCATTGTTAATTCTATTATGTTCTCCAATGGATCTACTCTTATATTAAAATACATTTATCAATTAAAGATAAACTCTATCAGTTTCCTACTGCTGTGTATCAAATTTCCATAAATATAGCTACAAACAAAGCAGCTCTAACAGAAAAACTGAGGGGGCATGCTCTTTGCTACCTGAAAACCTCTCATTTGAGAACACATGTAAGGTTTTTAATCTTTTGAAAGGACATTTATTATGCATGACACTCATGAACCTTTCTTCTATGTGCTATTTTAACAAATTCTGTAAAGCCCTACTCTCTTTATGATATATTTTTTAAAAGTCTATAAAACCATACTGTCTTATTTTTGCCTACACTACAGTTTTAATGCAAACTATTATAGCTTTTGCATTTTAACCTAGACTGAGAATCTTCCAAATAAGCAAAACTTTAGCAGATTTTTTGTTTAACAGCTTTTTATTCAGTTTATCATTAATTCTAAATACATTTTACTATAAGTAGCAAGAAGACATCAAAATGCCCTTTTAAAAAGTTGTTTGCAAATATCAGCAAAATATTTAGGTTAACTGATTGAAAATTCTCTTTTCCAGATAAGAGCATAAGTTTTGCTTTACTTTCTAGGACTTTTTCCCTCCAGTTTAGAAGAAAATGAACCTTACTTTAGACTGAGTCATATTTGAGAGATTTCTACTAACATTTTCTTCAAGATGAATTAGGCTTCCTCTAAAGCAAAGACTTTCTATATCTTGATCTTCAAAAATTTCCAGTTTTTGTTCACTGCCTAACTCTCTCATCTCTCACATAGTACCTATCTGTTCTAACAATACCAAATTTGCAGTAATTTCTCAATATTATACAATTAATGATGACAAAATTAGTTCAAAATAAGATCCATTTACTAACTGGAAATTTTGTCAACTTAAATTTGGAGTTTTTGTTTATTTGAGACAGAGTTCTGCTTTGCATACTGACCTCAAAATTTCAGTAATTTTGACTCAACCTTCCAAGTGCTGGGACTCTAGGCATAATTCCACTGCAGAGACTAAGTGGAACTTTTGACTTATAATCTTAATAATTAAAATTGAATATGGCAAAGATACTCTGTGAAGGCAACCACAATTAGAAGGACCCAAGATTATTGAAAGCAATACCTAGTATTTAATTTTCAACTGATGAAACATTTGATTATATATGCAATTTTTGCCATATCATTGTGGTAGTTTGAATAAAAATGCCCCCCCCCCCATAAACCAACAGGGTTGATACTATTACAGGGCATGGCCTTGTTAGAGTAGGTGTGGATATGTTGGAGAAAGTATGTCACTGGGTAGGAATTGACATTTCCAAAGGTCAAGTCAGGCCTAGTAGCTCACTGTCTCTTCCTGCTGCCTTTGTATATAGATGTATAACTTTCAGCTTCTTCTCTAGCACCATGTTTACCCACAGGCATCCCTTCTTCCTCCCAAGATAACTCAACTGTATGCCAGAGCCCATTTAAATGTTTTCCTTTATAAAAGTTGCCATGGCCTTGGTGTCTTTTGGCAGCAATAAAAATCTCAATGCAGCCAGAAGTTTCCAAAAGTGGGATATTGCTTTTTTAGGCCTGACAATACTTTTTTTTTGAGGAATGTGGACTTTGGGATTTGGGGTTAGAAAATCAACTGAATACTTCAAATGGGCCTTAATTAGCCATACTAGTAAGAACATGAAATACAGTGGAGGTGAGGGTGATTTGAACTATGCGGGCAATACTTAAGAAATTTCAGAGGATCAGAATATTAATTTGTGGCCCAGAGATCATTCTTGTGCTATTTCAATGAAGAATGTGCCTGCTTTCTGCCCTTCTCTAAAAAAATATGCTCGAGGCTAAATTGAAAAGTTATGGGTTATCAGTTTTGTCAGAGTACATTTCCATATTATCTAGCATTGACTCTGTTGCTACGTTATTAGTCGACAATCTTATGCAGCTCCTTAACAAAGAGTAGCAAGATGAGCAAGGTTCAATAAAAGCCTGATACTAAGTGGAATAAATGAACTGGTGACTTAAGAACTAGACCATACCTAGTTAAGCTTCCAATCTATGAAAAAGAATCAGTGAAGTGCAAGGAATTAAAAGAAAGCCTAAGCTTCAGGACAACCTGAAAGCCACACATGATGGTGCATAACTTTAGTCCCAGCCCTCAGATGGCAAAGACTGGAGGATCTTTGCGTTCAAGGCTAGCCTGTTCTACAGAGAAAACTACAGGACAGCTAAGCTTAGGTAGTAAAGGAAACCATTAAAAATAGAAAGCTGGTAAAGATATAATTGAAACTCATGTTCCAGTCCAAGCAAACATCAGTACTTGGAAGCTTTTTTTTGCCATGTGGTTTTGGCTTTAGAATAAAGGATACAAGAAAGGGGTTATGGAATCTTCCTCCATGATTAAGGAAAGTCCATGAGACCAGGTATGTATGTCTTAAGATTGTCCTTGTGTGGGGGCCTAGAAAGATCATTGTGTAAAGCTGTGAAAGAGATGCTTGGATTGCCTTGGAGGATCCAAAATATTAGAGATGCCAGAGCCATCAGACACCTGCCGAGTAAAACTGACAACAAGGAGTGGAACCAGCCCAAGAGAAAGAAATATGATGTGGTCAAAAAAGAAAAAAAAAAGGAAACAAGTTTGAGATATGAAAGGTGTTTTGATATCAGACATGGAAATGCAGAGTTAGAAGATTGCCCACTTGGTGTTTGGTTTTACTTTAATCCATTATTCATTCAGTATACTCCTTTTCATCCATTGTGAAAAGTTAAAATATATTCTGTGCCATTGTAAGTTGAAAGTATGTGCTCTGGATTTTGCAAGGGATTGCAGTTGAGTGAATCTCAGAAGAGAATGAACTTTTAAACAGTGCTAATATTGTGAAAGTCTTGGGGACTTTTGAAGGAGGACTAAATGCATTTTGCATTATGGCATGACTATGGGGATCAGGGAGTAGAATGTGGTAGTTTAATTTTTTAAAAAAAATTCTTCCTTTAGGCCCATATGGAGTGATACTATTAGGGGTTATGGCCTTGTTATAATTTATGTATCCTTGTTGGACGAAATATGTCACTGAGGTGGGCTTTGAGGTTTCAGGAGCTCAAGCCAGGCCTAGTGACTCACTGCCTTTTTCTGCTGCCTGTGGATTCAGATGTATAACTCTCAACTCCTTCTCTAGCACCATGTCTGTCTGCATGGCAGCATGCTTCTCTCCCTGATGACAATGAACTAACCTTCTAAATCACAAACCAGCCTCCAGTTAAATGTTCTTTATGTGAGTTGTCATGGGCTTTTCACAGCAATAGAAACCCTAACTAAAACCACAATCATATCACAAACCCCACTTACCACAATCGCTTGAAAGGAAAAAAAAAACAAAATGCAGGAAATTAGAGCTTGTTTGAGGATTTTCTATCGAACATGTACATTTTCCTTCTCCAAGCTCTCACTCCTCTCCTGCCTATTCTCATCTTCAGGAATTGATGTTCTGTTTCTCCGCTATATTTATTTCCTACCACTTCTTCAAGGTTTGTCTTTGCTGTCTTCATTAGGATGATATCACCAACCCCACTACAAACCCAGGGTTTGTTACTGTGTGCTATTCCTCAGGAATTATGCTACACTGAGTTCAGGTAGCTTACTCCAAGGCTGGCACCCTCTCCTCCTGTCTTTTGCAGACTTGTTTGTCAGTCACTGCAGTTTCAATCATAATATTCTCTATGCCAGTTTATACCTTCATACTGTAAAATCTTTTATGTTTATTGTTAAAATTATAGATGCTTTGTCCACAATATTGGTGCATGCTTGTAATATAAGTACTCAGGAGACAGAATTCGTTCTCTGTGTATTTGAGGTCAGCCTAGTCTGAGGGTTTTTTTTGTCTGGATTGTCAGAACTACATAGTGAGATTAGTGAGATCCAGGATCAGAAAAAGGAAAGGAAGGAAGGAAGAAAGGAATAAAGGAAGGAAGGAAGTAAAGGAAAGGAAAAAAGAAGAGAAAGAAGTAAAAAGAAAGGAGAAAGAAAGAATATATGCTATATTTGAATAAATTCTACTTCTTATTTTCACTGTTGAATGATTTTGGACTTGACATTCTGCTTAAGGACATGTGTTTAGTTACTGTGATAACTAATCAAAGGTCTGTCACACTGAATTCACCGAGAATGTCACTGATGAGGTCATTGTTTCTGTGGAATCTTGTTCATCTGTGGTCATACGCTTCATTGAAAAACCGCTGACACATTCAAATAGATTTCACAGGCTTACTACTCAGATAAGGCTCTCCTGTCTGCAAAACAAAATGTCTTTCTTAACTTTCTTTTCTTCTTTTTTCTTTCTTTAATATTTCTTGCTTTTGGCAGGTTTTATTTACTTATTTATTTACATAACTTTTAAATTCTTTGAGAATTTTACTTCACACATGCCAATCCCACTTATTTTCTGTACTCCTTGGTCTCACTCCAAACTTGTAGCCTCCCCCACCCAAAGAAAAAAATGTTTCTTTCACTTATCCATGATTCCTGTGTCTCAATTGCCTGTTCATTTGCCTTAGTAACCTTGGAAGCTTCAGTGTGTATTTTGCAGTATATACCCTTTTTGCCTATTTGCCCAGATAACTTTACCTGTAACTATTTATTGCAATGAGTTGTTGGTCTGGTTCAAGGCCTCTCTGGTTTCTGGTACATCATCAATATTGAACCCTAACCAAAACTTCTCTTGGATATCCTGGTAACTCTCATTTATGGAGATTCTAGAGCTCTGGTTCTATAGGAACAGTCGCTTTACATGCTCCAGCAGGTCATAGATAGGATAAAAGTCATAGTGTAAAAACTCAAAGCCCTGGATTTGGGCCTGGGTTGTAGCTGAATTGGTCAGTCTGGGCCAACTTCCTCAGACAAGGGTCATGGTCAGCTCTCTTGTAGCTTTACCACCAGGACCATCTCTCCCACATGTGTGATGAGGAGTGGAGCCCATACTCTCGTTGCAGTGACTGGCAAGAGGAGTATATCATCAAAGGGCTGTTGAAAGTCAGGACCTGCTCTCTCTCACCCATGCTACTGGAGCCATTTATCAAGAAGGAGAGGCAGGTCTTCCTCTAATGCAGTGGTAAAGAGTGGAACCAGCTCTCCAGTGCCTAGGTCATTAGGGCCAGTTCTCCCATGGCTTTAGTAACACAGTCCAAAAATATCAAAATAGACCCTACCTACAGGAGGGCCACTGACCCAGTCATAGCCCTCAACTGCAGCTAGGAAAAGGATACCACTACTGCTCTTAGGCACCAATTTGGCTTCAGGTGACAAACCAAACCCAGCTCTCAACAGTGATTTTGTTGGTCACACTGGCCACAGACCTCATCACAGACCCAGCTGCAGTTGGGACATGGACCCAAGCATGGCCCTTGAATGTAACTCAGTCCTGGACATTACCATAGATGTCTCATATGGCAGCCCAGGCCATTCAGATTAGGATGACCCTCAGCAACAGCATGACTCTAGGACATCAACATGCCCTCAGGTGGCAGCCCCAACTATGGGCATCTCTGTGGGCTTCAGTAGTAATCCATGCCCATCAACACAGACCCCAACATTGGTAGGGTGACAGGTCCAGACATGGTACTTTGAAAGTAGCACAATTCACCTACATCAGCCTGTTCTTCACCACCATCATGTCTTCAGCTCCATTCTTTCCACAGTTCATGAACCATTCCATTTCTCCTCTCCTATTTCTCTACCACATAGCTGTTTATTATAGTGGTACCCAACTTACTGGATAACAGGGTATCAGGCAGGCCTGGTGCTCTCTTTATTCTTTTAATATACCTTCTGAATGACTTAATTCATGCAAGCACTAATGTGTTGGTGTAATAACTGTTACTCTAAGACCTCTTTTCACAACAGTCTACACTTTTGACATTTATGGGGCTGTTATTTTCCATTCATGTTTGATAACTTATGCACTCACTGCGCCTCACAGACATTCCTGTTTCCATAGATCTTTGTCAGTGAGTATATATAAAGGTTGTCTTTCTTGTAATTCCATTGGGCTGTGAGGCATCATCTTGGGCATAGCATGTTGAAAAATTCCTGTAACCCAGTGCTGCAAAGAGCTCCACTCAAAATTGGCTGTCTTTTAGATCACCTCAATTAAAGTGTACCGTAGAAAACCTTTAGAGTCACGTTGCTTACACATTCAAACATACCTTCCAGATCTTGAGCTTCTTATTGCTGATAGCTGTATGAGTAAGAAACTATTGTCTAACTCTGTCATGAATTCAACTCTTCATGTTAGTTCCTGTGACTTTTAGGAAATGTATTTTAGAACATGCCTTTGAATATTGTCAGAATTGGTGGCAAAATTAATTCCAGAGTAATATCATGTCTTTATTAGGAAGTGAGGAAAAAAGGAATCAGACAAATTAGTGCAAGCATATAAATTTCTGGTACGAGTTGCCACTGCCTCAGTCACAACATTATCTGGCACCTTGGCAACCAAGAACGACAGCTTAGCATTCAACTTGTGGTACTCTGTTGTCAGTATCTATCTTTTACTGGATGATTTTTTTTTATTTGACAAAACTTGGTCTGTTAAATTGTGACTGAATGGTTTTTAATATTTCTGTCTGCAGAAATTTCTGAAGTAACAAGCTAATGTTCTTTTTCTTTCCAAATATAAATTATTATTTTTCAACAATCCTTTGGGGCTTGAGTAATTTAGGTAGGAGGCAAGAATGGATATATTCTATTGTTGCAGTAGATTCTGTACTACACTGTGGTAGTTTTAATGTAATTGTATCCCATAAGCTCATAGGAAGTTACACTATTAGGGGTTGTGGCATTGTTGGAGTAGGTATTGCCTTGTTGAAGGAAGTCTGTGTCTATTGGGGTGGACTTTGAGGTCTCATATATGCTCAAGCCATGCCCAATGAGTCAGTTCACTTTCTGTTGCCTTTGATCAAGATACTCTCAGCTTGCTTACTGCTGTAGACTAAAGCTCTGAAACTGTAACCATCCTCAATTAATTGTTTCCCTTCATAAGAGTTTCCATGGTCATCTTGTCTCTTCACAACAATAGAAACCCTAACTAAGATACAAATGTAGCCAGAATATATTCTTAAAGCATTCAACATTAGTGAACAGTGGTCATCAATACCGCAAATGTTATTGAAGTTCCATATATAAGCATATAATTACTCTTTCCCATGGAGAATAACATTTATTCCAAAATTTTCTAAGCCATTAGATTAGTCTTACATTCATACAGGTGTATTCTCATGAAGACATGAGTATTCAAGAGCATTATTAATGTCTAAATTCCTACTCTTTACATTTTATACTAATAAAAATCTTATTTAAATGATTCCTCACACAGATTAGAGTGTATAGTCCCATTTCTTTATTGGATCACTTGACCTGACACATTTGTGTCCATGTCTTACCTTCATTATTTATAATTTGTTATCATAGAAGGACTTCATATCAACAATTGTGTTTCCAGCAATGTATTGGTGGTTTTTTAATGAATGAAAACATGATCTTATTAAACACTGAAAGTGGCACAGAGTGAGAATAGCTTCATGCTTAGTGGATGAGCTTGCATCCCTTGGATTGTTATTGATGTCCCTTATGATTCCATGTTTGTTGAGGCTATTTGCATTCATGCCCATGCAACTGAAATAAGGGTAGTACTAATGTTAACTCATTACTTCTAGTCAGAAACTTTTGATACTATGAGCTGTCATCTCCCTATGGTGTGCTCCATGTTTGATACTGTTTGTTCTGGAAAATAAGTAAAGAAGACATACATTTTATGAGAACTTCTAGTCACTGTAGCTTGTTATTGGAGTTTTCAAAGAAAATAGCTTGAACACTAGATGGACCAATGTTTTGCTCACGCTGAGAATAAAAAGAATAAAGACAACTTCACTAGTACACTAAGGCCATTTTGTCCTTTCTTGCTGCCGAAGCAGGGCAATATGTCTGTGTCTGTGTAGTCCCTCTTATGGTGTTAACTTGTTGGGAACCTCAAACAATCTTGGAGAAAAAACTTTGTACATGTATATAGGTTGTTTTGCTTAAGTTATCTGAACTGGTAAAACTATTGATGCCTTCATTTCTTGGTCTTGAATCCTTGCTGTATAAAAAGAAAAGAGATGGAAGCTGAGCCATGCATTTAGCACTCTCTCCTCTCTCTCTCTCTCTCTCTCTCTCTCTCTCTCTCTCTCTCTCTCTCTCTCTCTCTCTCTCCTGACTAAGAATGTAATGTGGCCAGTAGCCCCAAGATCCTATCTCTATGATTTCTTCATCATGATGTTACTGTGAGCCAGAATAAACTCTCCCTTAAGTTACTTTAAAAAGGAAAATATTTTATTTACTTGTATGTATACATGTGCACATGTCTGCATGTGAAAGTTATAGGAAAAGTTGTGGAAGTTGCTTCTCTCCTTTTACCATGTGGGCCTCAGTCATGAAATTGGGGTTATAAGGAGTAGCAGTAGGCACCTTGACTAGGCAAACCATAACTCAGATTTTTATACTTAGTTTATTAGAATATTTTACTGCAAGAACAGTAAAAATAATTAAGAAGGATTTTCCATCTCCTCTCTCAAGTCATGAGTCCTCTTTGTACAATTTAATCTGTGATGTTGGCTTGCTTCCATCTAGATATATGTATTCTCTTCTTATTATTAGTGTGGGAACTAAAAAAATTAAATTTGATAAGCAAAGAAGAAACTAAATTTATTATATTATTCAGGTTATTCCACTGTTGGTGTCATTTATCCACAAGGTGGCAATGCAAGCTTTCAAAATTAAGCAAATATCCTCTAAAGCATTAAGAGTTGAGAGTTTGATCTAATTTTAAAGAAAAGTACAGATAGACATAAAGAAAGGCTTACTTTCCAGTTCAAACACAGAATTTAGTAGAAATGATCAATTATTAAAACTCTTAGGAAGCTGTACATTTTTAAAGCATCCTAAAGACAAAAAAAACAGTTCAACATCAACATATGAATCAATGTCACTTAGGTTGTTTTATTTCTTTTCTGTTTAGAGATCTCCTTTGTGATTGTATTTGGTAACTTTGTGCTCTGATTGTTAATTAATAAACAGTAGTTATAAATGGTTAAGAATGCCATAATGAAGTGAAGACTTAGGCAAACTGGTGTTTTCAGTTGTTTGGAAGATAATCAAAAAAATCTTGCATGTATAGACTATTTGGAATACTTATTTGGAAGCGTAATGGTTAATATTCATTCTAAACTTTATAAGATTTAACACCACCATAAAAATAATCTCAGTGCATCCATGAATGTTTGTAGAAAGGTTTAACAGAACAAGAAATATCCACCCTGAATGTGTGTAGCACCATCTCATTGGTGGGAATCCTGTACTGAATAAAAAGGTGTAAGTGATCAGTCTAGGAGATAGCTCAGGGGATAAATCATGAGGACCAAAGTTTAGATCTTCAGCACCCACATAAAGATTTCAACTTCCAGCCTTCATGCTGATAAAAAGAAAAATAAATATATAAGTGGAGAACCAGCATTCATTTTTCTATATGGTTTACTGTGGACAGAATGCGACCAGCTGACCAGTGCTCCTTTGGCCATGCTCTCTCCCTCCTTGACTGATATTATTCTCTGCAATAGTCAGCCATAATGAAACCTTCATCTTCTAAGTTGCTTCTTGTTAGAAACTAATGCAGATCCCTGTAAAAGATTCATTTTCTATTTCTCAATTGATTGAGGGTATTAATTCTTTATTATAATAGAACAAGAAGGGTCTTGTAATCACATAGCTTTATAACTGACTGAAGGAACCTGTAAGACTATACCAAGTCTAAATATGATTTTAAAAATTAAAACAGAAATAGTTTATTCATATATATCATGATTGGATTTTGAGGCTTCTACACTAGGGCCCTGACTAGAATTTATATCTATAGTCTTAGACTCAGATATGGCATTTGGCGAACCAACATCCTGTAAATTAAGGTGATGAAGTGAGCATTCAGGGAGATTATGTAAAGTTATATTCAAATCACACAAGAAAAATGAGAGATCAGTGAAACAATGCACAAGAGAAAAAAATCAAGCTAGTTATCTAACAATCCTCTTGAACTAATCATTGGTTATTTAACATTTTTAAAGTATAGTTTTGATTTTCTTTTAGTTACTCAAGGCAGGATTAATAACTACCTATGCATCTTCCTTAAATATGTATTTAGTTATCATTTAAAGTGATCTGTATAATTGTGACCATTTTGAATAGTTATATGCATTACACATTTTCTTTTCCATATTACCCTTCTCCAAACATCATCTTATTTTATTTTAATTTTTATTGTAAATGATTTTTATTTAAGGGATTTGATTCCATTGCCCTCCATCCTGAGCCACATGGTTTCCAGATTTCTTTCACTCTGTCTGATTGTACTGTTTAGCCCTTTTGTTCTCTTCTCTCCTCGAATTAAAGTCATGACTAATTCAAAGTTTTTCACCAAAACAATTCTGGTGCCTTCTTCAAACCAATTTACTTTAGGAACCATTGTAAGTCAGGCCTCTTACATGTTAATACTCAGTGTTTGAAGAGTTCTGCTCACTCATTCCTAACATCATACTAATCATTATGAAGGCATGCCAGGGCCTAAAGTTTAAAAGAAACGGTGATATATTATTGTGTCTTCTTATTTTATGTCATATTTCAAAATGACAAAATTTTAAATTAAAATACAATTAAATAATTTCTTCTTTTTCATTTCTTTGCTCAAATTTCTCCATACACTCCATACACCATATACTCCTGTCAAGTAGATTGCCTCTCCCTCTTTCTTTCATCTATCTGTCGGTCTATCTATATCCTGATGAGTTTGTTTAGAGTTGTTTGTGTGTTTATGCTTTAAGGTTGACAATTTGGTATTGAATAACTAAGGACGTCATCAGTCCATGCAACAGACTAATTCTACCTCAAATGTTTTATTGCTTATAGTTCTTTCTCTAGATTTGGGGCCCTGTGAAATTTCCTCTTTTCACATTAGTATTTATATTGGTGTCATTATTGTTCAGGTCTTGTCCAAACCCCTTTTTGTTAGTCCTCTTCCTTTGGTTTTATAGCACTTATTTCTCTCTTGTTTCCTTTACACATAGATTTATCTGCTTTGTCAAAAGATAATTGCTTGATTTCTAAAAAAAATCATTTTTTTTCATTTTATTAGCATTTGCTAGTTGTATAAAATACTGGATTTCATTATGGTGTTTTATACATCTATATAATAATATACTTTGGTGATCTTCATTTCCTTTGAACAGTATTTTATTCCCCTCACTGCTGCCTTTCCTCTACCTCCCAGCTCCCTACTCTCATGTAGTCTCTCTATTGTTTCACCTTTTCTTTAATTATTATTGTTACATGCATAAATACAAATAAATAAAACCTTCTAAGTTAATTTCAGTTTTCTCTGAGGCATATGTATTTAGAGATGAGCATTAGTATTGCTCAGTAGTTGGTGTGGGAAGTCCTCTTGTATGTGTGTTACTTTTATTGGTTAATGAATAAAGAAGCTACTTTCAGCCAATGGCTCAGCAGAATAGAGATTTTCAGGAAAAACTAAACTGACTGCTGCAAGAAAGAAGGCAGAGTCATAGAGATGCCATGTAGCCACAACAGGGCAAATATGCAAACTGCTCGCTGGAACCTTGTAGGTGGGCCACGCCCTGTGGGTAAAATATAAAATAATAGAAATGGGTTAACCAAATATAAAATAGCAAGCTAGCAATACGCTTAAGTGACTGACCAAGCAGTGATTTAAATAATATGGTTTCAGTGTGGTTATTTCAGGAGTCTTAGCAGTCAGAAACAAGCAGCCACCTACAACAATTAGTTACCTATGTCTTTTCATATCTGCCTGTCTTTTAGCCAAAATGTCAAATAGCATCTTACAAAAGAGTATAAAAGGATTACCTCAATCTACTTTGTGAATAGTAAGAGTCAAAAATTATACCACATAATTTTCAAATATTTTAGCCTTGGGTGTTTTTCTGACTATGGTCTGTTTTATACAATCACTGATCCTTATTTTGTTTGTTTTCTTATTTTGTGTGCTTGTTTTTAATTATAATTATACTTTTGTAAATTAAAATATAACTGTACTGTTTTTATCCTTTCTTTTCTTCCTTCCAGTTCTTCCCATGCACTTCCACTCCTGATTTCTCTCAAATATATGGCCTCTGTAATCTTATTAGGCCTCAGAAAAATTTTTAATTAATTTTGCTTCCTTTATTTCTCTGCTATATTTTGGTGACTGTGAACAAAATGGCATTTAACTCAAGAATTACATAAAAACAGTATGCTTATTTAACACATTTAGTTGTAGAATAACAATCTATAAATGTTAGTGGTAATCTTTACTAGAAAGGTTAGAATGTCAACAAAAATAACTCACGTTTTTATATCAATGACTTCTCAAATAATGTATCTTAATACAACAAATACGTATTGCTCACTCATTGTCATACATACATCTTATTCATAAAAATGTTTCAGAAGCTCAAGCTCATAGAAGATTCTTTATTTTGAATTTTTTGATAGGTATGTACCAGAGAAAACTAGTTATAAAAGTCTCATTCTAGAAAATGGGTGTTATGGTCCACATCTACTTGAAGAAAGTCTTACAGAAATTTTAATTTGCAAGAGCTAGTCAAAGAGTTTCAGTGAACCTCAAAGTTGCAGGAAAATTGCAGATGATAGAGCCTGAGCAATGCTCAAATATCAGTGCTAATAATAACAAGGGCAGAGAGTTCATAAAGTACGCGACTGATAAATTAAATACCATAATAGAAAATGATCTATGAAGGTTTACTTTAAATCTTGTATTTTATTGATGAGGATAAAATCCAAAAAAAGAGGTGATAGAGGAATGATCATGTCGTTATCAATCAATCGAAAAATTAAACAAATGAACAACAGCAAAGAAAAAGCAAACAAAGATGTTGATTTTAGGACTATGTTCTTTCCACTAATTTGGATTGAAAATGGCACTATTAACTATCAGCCAGTTTCAAAATTTTATCAATTCTGCTAACAAAAATCCACTTGAAATAGGCTGACTTATTTTTCCAGACTTGTAGAACCTCATATTTTACGTTTAATGAAGCAGACTTCATTTATGGAACCCCCAAATATTTAAATCCTTCAAGTTTTTCTGTTTGAACATATAAATCTCCCCAATCATACTACTTTTCTTTTAATATCTGCTAAGGTGTTAGCAATTTTAATGTCATAAAAATGATCACTAACTTTTTCTCCTTTCCACTGAAGTAAAATATTAGAAGATACTTAAAGAAAAGGTAGGTTCTCCACATGGAACAAATGTTCCTATGGTGACATGATGGGCGACTTTATTTCCCTTACTGAACAACAGGAGTTACAAATGCAAAGAATCACATTGTATGGATTAGGATGCTGAGCCAACAGCAGGAAAAGCCAACCAGGGACCAAAAGTAATAAAAGAGGCACTGCTGGTTATGTAGTAGTTTGTTTGAATGTGAGTATCATCTCAGCACATCTCAGGGGTTACCATTTGATACTGAAATAAATTCAAAGGAACTCCTTGTTTTAATTTTTCACTCATATGGAGAGAAATAAAAGGTAGATTCTCCTGAGGTTCAAAAGGTACTGATCTACAGTATATCAGGTAATCCCATTTTCAGGTTCTCAGGGTAGAACTTATTAAATGACTATGTCAGCAGTGCCTGGATGATAGAAAAAGTGAATGATTATTGGACCACCCACCTAGGGGTGACTTAGGACTTGGAAAAAGCTAGCTCAGCATGTTTTAGTTCTAGGCACAAGAGAGAGTTCTTTGTCCTTAGTATAGACCCTCCTTTCATAACCTGACTCTACTAAAGACAGGAGGAAAATATGAGGAAGATAACAGAAGGACACACATACACACACACACACACACACACAGAGAGAGAGAGAGAGAGAGAGAGAGAGAGAGAGAGAGAGAGAGAAAGAGAGAGAGAGAGAGAGAGCAAGACAGAGACAAGCTAGAAAAAAGTGGATTCAATGGATAGGTTACTTTTTTCAGGCAGGTCTACCAACATGGAAAATAGGATGAACTTTACTTTCTGTTTGTTTTCCAGCAATAGAAGTAATCTACATTTTTCAGAATAGTGTCCTCTGTGGATTTTTTTTTGATACAGGATACAAGGTTTGTCCAGTTGTTTTAGTTTTATTCTTCTTTTGGTCCCCATTTGAAAAATATTATTTTGATTTAAGTTGTGAATCAGCCTTTCGACTGCATCTCTATAAAGACAGGATGCTGTCTTTGAGTTCATAGGAGGGTTACAAATGAATCTGTATACTCTGCATAGATGAACATATATAGCCTCTGTTGAAAATTTCAGTTGCTTATCACTATAGTAACCTTATGTCTTGGCAAAAATATCAAAAGGATATGCACATTGAGTTGGACTTGCCTGTTCTGTGATAATCAACCTTTCCACAGAAAGCTTCAGGAGATGTCCTTGTGATTGATGGTGTTTCTGTGAAGATGGCTGCAAGCATGGAGGGAAATTTCCTCCCTATCTCAGGCCTTCCTGATGAACTGCAGCAACCAGGTATAGTTGACAACTATGCATATGCAGGCATAATCATAGCCAAGTCTCTTTTGTGATTTGTTTAAGTTTTATTTTCTTTGACACTTCTAAATCTGTGCTTTCTTACAACTGAGTGGCCTGTGGCAGCTAGATGCTGAGAGAAGTTCTCACTAACATAGAGAGAGAGAGGCACACAGGCAGATGGACACAGAGACACAGAGGGGGAAAGAAGAAGGTAAAGACTACTACAGAAAGAAACTTTGTGATTAATTGAAATTATAAAGACTGCT
This sequence comes from Myodes glareolus, assembly GCF_982192425.1. NCBI lineage: Eukaryota > Metazoa > Chordata > Mammalia > Rodentia > Cricetidae > Myodes > Myodes glareolus. The sequence continues at coordinate 61,524,731 of NC_142053.1, read as the reverse complement.
GTCATGTTGTCTCACCATCACATACAAATTAAAATTACTACTGGCAACCTGTGCATTTGCCAGATAACTAAAGAAAAGACAAGGCCATCACAGCTCACTCCACTGGAATATTCCAAAAATCAGAATTTTAGAAAATTCTGTTGACTCTAAATCTTTAAGGCTCAAGACATTACTCAGTATACTGCCTTCTAAAAAGCATTTTTTCACTGTACAATACATTGAAAATTGTTTAACTATTCAGAAGTGATTTTCTATTACTGTTTGGACACCAAGGAATAGCTAGTACTTCATCATAAATTTATTAAACCTCCAGAACAATACTCAGAAAAAATTACCTGATCAAGATATTGAATAAAGTTAGATGAAAAGTTTTTCTTTGTTTATTTGCAGGGTGATTTATGAATCTAAGTGAGTTTAACTAAAGCATAAAAACAATGAATAATATAAATATTATTACATGGAAAGGGAGGATATAGGTTCAGATAACAATGAAAGCACAGTGCTAGTGAACTGTAATTTTGACAAAGCACAATAAAATCTCCACTGTAACAACGAACTGCAGATGTATGTATTTACTCATTTTGTGGACTCATTTGCATTAAATTTACAGGAAAAGTTCTGTGAAAGAGCTCTAGATGACCCATTTTCATCTCAGTGGTGGCTGAAATAATGAGGCAGGAAATATAGGACAGAAGCACAGCTAAGGGTTCAGTCACAAGATTAGCAGAGATACTAAATATATTTTGGTACAAGGAAAAATTAACAACTTCAACATCATTTTATTAGGTATAGGAAAAATCAGAGATATGATTAATAGAAACATTTTATCATAGTATAATACATACAATGGTAATAATAACTGTGTTATAAAACGAAATAGAAAGAAATTGATCCTGACTCGTTCCAAATTTCTGGAGAATCCAGACTGAACATGACCCTGAACTGGGACATGTGAGGAGAGGGGGTATGGGAGAGGGGAGAGCCATACAAGGAATCCAGGGAAGTAAAGAGTAGACCAAAAAACCAAAAAGGACTGGCAAAGCAAGTGACTGGATAATGTAAAGAAAGGCTGCTAGGAGAAGGGAAGTCCAGCCACTAGGCTGAAGATGTATAGGTTAGGTGGCAGGGTATGAGAGCTATAACCTGTAGCTTGAAGAGACTGAGGGCTGTTGGCAGAAACTGGCAGCCAGGTCCACTTTGATATGTTCATGAACAGCTCAGTAATTTGTTCTGGGTTTGAGATCAACAATAGCAACAATAATAAAACCAAGACTAATAAAAAACCACTATCCCATACTGAATTTTTATTATGCTGTGTTATTTTTTAATAATAATCGTGTAATAATTTTTATTAAAATTTGTATCTTGTTTTGAATGTAAAAACCGTGAAACTGAAAGAAGTTAGGTACATTTCTAAAAGTCTCCACTAAATAACAGAACTAACATATAAAACAAACAAAATCTTAAATATGTGTTCTAATAGACCAATTCTTTTTTTTATTGAGCTCTACATTTTTCTCTGGTCCCCTCCCTGCATCTCCCCTCCCTTTCAACCCTCCCCTAAAGTCCCCATGCTCTCAATTTACTCAGAGATCTTTTCTTTTCAACTTCCCATGTAGATTAGATCTATGTAAGCAAAGGACATGGTCAAGAAGACAAAACAAACAGCCTACAAATTAGGAAAAGATCTTTATTAACCCGACATCAGACAGAGGTCTGATCTCCAAAACATAAAAATAGCTCAAGAAATTGCTCATCAAAAAAACAAATAATCCAAAAAAATTTTCCTTAATTGTCTTTCAGCCATTTTAGATTCTTCTGCTGAAAGCTCTCTGTTTAGGACTGTACTACAATTTTTATTGGATTATTTGTTCTTTTGATGACAAATTTCTTGAGTTCTTTGTTGAGAGTTCTCTGTTAAGGTCTATACTCCATTTTTGTTGGATTTTCAGTTTCAAGAGGTCCCCTGTATTGTTTCTCTCAGTGTCTGTGTTGCTGGGGTTGTATTTAGAAAGTGGTCTCCTATGTCAATGTGTTCAAGTGTACTTCCCACTTTCTGGCTTTATGTTGAGGTCTTTGATCCACTTGGATCTGAGTTTTGTGCATGGTGACAGATATGGGTCTATTTTAATTCTTCTTCATGTTGATATCCTGTTATTCCAGCACCATTTGTTAAATATGCCCTCTTTTTCCCATTTGATACTTTTTTGCTACTTTGTGAAAAATCAGGTGTCGAAGGTATGTGGAGTAATATCTGCGTTCTCACTTCAGTTCCATTGGTCCCCCTGTCTGTGCTTATGCCAATACCGGGCTGTTTTCAGTACTGTAGCTCTGGAAGACTTTGAAGTCAGGGATTGTTGTGCTTCCAGAGTTCTTTTTATTGTACAGGATTGTTTGGGCTATTTTGGGTTTTTTTGCTTTTCCTAATGATGTTGAGTACTGTTCTTTCAAGATTTGTGAAAACTTTTGCTGGGCATTGCATTGAATCTATAGATTCCTTTTGTAAGATTGCCATTTTTACTATGTTAATTCTACCTACACAATAACATGGGAGATCTTTCCACTTTCTGGTGTCTTCTTCAATTTCTTTCTTCAAAGATTTAAAGTTCCTGTCATACAAGTCTTCTACTTGTTTGGTTAGAGTTACTCTGAGATATTTTATGCTATTTGTGGTTATTGTGAAGGTTGATGTTTCTGTGATTTCTGTCTCAGTCCATTTATCATCTATGTACAGGAGGGTTACTGATTTTTCTGAGTTAATCCTGTACCCTGCTACACTAATGAAAGTATTTATGAGTTATAGAAGTTCCTTGTTAGAATTTTTTGGGTCACTTATATAAACTATCTTATCATCAGCAAATAGTTAGAGTTTGATTTCTTCTTTTATTTTTTTTCTCAAAGTTTATTAAAATACAAAAGTCTCCATTTCCGCCCCTCCTCCCAACCCCCTCCCACTCCCCCCACTCCCTCCCCTCCTCCATCTCCATCCCCAAGAGCAGTCAGGGTCTCCTGCCCTGTGGGTAGTTCAAGCTCCTCCCCCCTCCCTCCAGGTCCAGGAAGGTGAGCATCCAAACAGACTGGATCCCAGAAATCCAGTATATGCAGAGGAAACAAGTCCCAGTGTCATTGTCAATGGCTTTTCAGAAAGACTCCAGGCAAGCCACATTCAGAGAATCTGTCCTCATTCAGAGAATCTGGCTGGATCACATGCTCACTCAATCCCAGTCAACTGGCCTTCGTGAACTCTCATTAGATCAGTCCCCTTGTATCAGTGGGTAATCGCACCCCTCGTGGTCCTGATTTCCTTTTTCATGATCTTCCTCCTTCTGCTCCTCATTTGGACCTTGGGGGACTCCGTCTGGTGCTCCAATGTGGGTCTCCGTCTGTATCGCCATCCATCGTTGGATGAAGGTTCCCTCTGATCTTGCCTTCCTTGCTCACGATCTCTTTCCTTCTGCTTCTCGTTTGGACCTAGGGAGTTAAGTCCAGTGTTCCAATGTGGGTCTCCGTCTCCATCTCCATCCATCGCCAGATGAAGGATCTATGGTGATAAGCAAAATATTCATCAGTATTGTTATGGGCCAAGGCCAGTTCAGACACCCTCTCCTCTGTCCAGAGAACAATCTGGGGATCTCTCCTTGGACCTGGGATCCCATTTATAATCAAGTCTCTAGTAAACCCTAAACTGTCTCCCTTAGTTGAGATATATTCTTCCCTGATCCCATATCCATTCTTCCTCCCACCGCCCTCCCAATCCCCTGAGCATTCCCCATTCCTCCCCTACTCCCTTCTCTCTAACCCTCTCCCCTTCCAATAACCCTCCTACCCCCCCCATGCACCCGAGGTTACCTGGGACTCTTGTCTATTTCCAATCTCCAGGAGGAAAACTACCTGAATTTTCTTCGGGTTCACCCTCCTGTCCAGCTTCTCTAGGATCACGAACAATAGGCTCAAAGACCTTTAGTTATGGCTAGGATCCATATATGAATGAATACATACCATATACCTCTTTTTGGGTTTGGCGTACCTGACTCAGTAAAGCGTTTTCTTTTCTTTTTTTATTATTTTTTATTATTTTTTATATTTATTTATTTATTTTATTTTTACTGGGAACCCCTCCAGAATCAAGTCTCTTGCAAACCCTTAAATGGCTCCCTTAGCTAAGATATAAACCTCCCTGCTCCCCAACCATCCTCCCTCCCTTCCCCATCCCATTCCGCCAAGCCTTCCCCAATCCTCCCCCTCTCCCCTCTCCCTGACCATCTTCCCTTACTTCCATCCCCCACCCCCCATGCACCCGAGTTTGCCTGGCAATCTTGCCTAGTTCCACTATCCAGGAGGATAACTATATTATTTTCTTCAGGTTCACCTTCTTATTTAGCTTCTCTAGGATCACAAATGATAGACTCAAAGACCTTTAACTATGGCTAGAATCCACTTATGAGTGAGTACATACCATAATCCTCTTTTTGGGTCTGGGTTACCTCACTCAGTAAAGCATTTTCTATTTCCATCCATTTGCATGCAAAATTCAAGATGTCACTGTTTTTTACCGCTGAGTAAAACTCTAATGTATATATGTTCCACACCTTCTTTAACCATTCTTCTATTGAGGGGCACCTAGGTTGTTTCCATGTTCTGGGTATTACAAATAGTGCAGCTATGAACATAGTTGAACAAATACTCTTGTAGTATGATAGGGCATCTCTAGGGTATATTCCCAAGAGTGGAATTGCTGGGTCCTGAGGGAGGTTGACTCCCAGTTTCCTGAGAAACCGCTACACTGATTTCCACAGTGGCTGCACAAGTTTGCATTCCCACCAACAATGGATGAGTGTTCCCCTCATTCCACATCCTCTCCAGCATAGGCTATCATTGATGTTTTTGACTTTAGCTATTCTGACAGGTGTAAGATGGTATCTCAAAGTGGCTTTGATTTGCATTTCCCTGATAGCTAAGGAGGTTGAGCATGACCTTAAGTGCCTTTTGACCATTCGAAGCTCATCTGTTGTGAATTCTCTATTCAGTTCAGTACCACAGGTTTTAATTGGGTTAATTAGAGTTTTAGTGTCTAGTTTCTTGAATTCTTTGTATATTTTGGAGATCAGACCTTTGTCTGATGAGGAGTTGGTGAAGATCTTCTCCCAGTCAGAAGGCAGCCTTTTTGTCTTACTGACAGTGTCCTTTGCTTTACAGAAGCTTCTCAGTTTCAGTAGGTCCCATTTATTCATTGTTTCTCTTATTGTCTGTGCTAATGGGGTTCAACTTAGGAAGTGGCCTCCTGTGCCTATATCTTGTAGACTACTTCCCACTTTCACTTCTATCATGTTCAAAGTGGACAGATTAATGTCGATGTCTTTAATCCATTTGGACTTGAGTTTTGTTCATGGTGATAGATATAGATCTACTTTCATTCTTCTACAGGTTGACATCCAGTTATTCCAGCACCATTTGTTGAAGATGCCTTCCTTCTACCATTGTATACCTTTAGCTCCCTTGTCAAAAATTAGGTGTTCATAGGTTTGTGGGTTAATATCCGGGTCTTCTTTTTGATTCCATTGGTTGACTTCTCTGTTGTTATGCCAATACCAAGCTGTTTTCAATACTGTAGCTCTGTATTAGATTTTGAAGTCAGGGATGGTAATGCCTCCAGCAGTTCCTTTATTGTATAAGATTGTTTTGGCTATTCTGGGTTTTTCGTTTTGCCATATAAACTTGATTATTGTTCTCTCAAGGTCTGTGAAAAAGTTTGATGGGATTTTGATGGTGATTGCATTGAATCTATAGATTGCTTTTGGTAGAATTGCCATTTTTACTATGTTGATTCTCCCAATCCAAGACCAGGGGAGGTCTTTCCATTTTCTGGTATCCTCCTCAATTTCTTTCTTCAAAGACTTAAAGTTCTTTTCAAATAGGTCTTTCACTTCCTTGGTTAGAGTAACCCCAAGATATTTTATACAATTTGTGGCTATCGTGAAAGGTGATGTTTCTCTGATTTCCCTCTCTGCTTCTTTATCCTTTGTGTATAGGAGGGCTACTGACTTTTTGTAGTTGACCTTGTATCCTGCCACATTACTAAAGGTGTTTATTAGCTCTAGGAGTTTTTTGGTAGAGTTTTTGGGGTCGCTTATGTACACTATCATATCGTCTGCAAATAACGAAAGTTTAATTTCATCCTTTTCAATTCGAATCCCCTTGATCTCCTTATGTTGTCTTATTGCTATTGATAGAACTTCAAGCACTATATTGAAGAGGTATGGAGAGAGTGGACAGCCTTGTCATGTTCCTGATTTTAGTGGAAAGGCTTTGAGTTTCTCTCCATTCAATTTGATGTTAGCTGTCGGCTTGCTGTATATTGCTTTTATTATATTTAGGTATGATCCTTGTATCCCCAGTCTCTCCAACACCTTTATCATAAAGGGGTGTTGAATTTTGTCAAATGCTTTTCCAGCATCCAATGAAATGATCATATGGTTTTTTTCTTTCAGTTTATTTATATGATGGATTACATTGATAAATTTTGCTCATGTTGAACCAGCCCTGCATCTCTGGGATGAAGCGTACTTGATCATAATGCATAATTTTTCTAATGTGTTCTTGGATTTGGTTTGCCAGTACTTTATTGAGAATTTTCGCGTCGATGTTCATGAGAGAGATTGTCCTGTAATTCTCTTTCTTGGTTGTGTCTTTGTGTGGTTTTGGTATCAGGGTAACTGTAGCTTCATAAAAGTAGTTTGGCAATGATTCTTCTGTTTCTATATTGTGGAATACATTAAGGAGTATAGGTATTAGCTCTTCCTGGATGTTCTGGTAGAATTCTGCATTGAAACCATCTGGTCCTGGGCTTTTTTTGGTAGGGAGATTTTTGATAACAGCTTCTAATTCTTCACAACTGACAGGTCTATTTAGATTGTTCACCTGGTCTCAGTTAAACTTTGGTATATGGTACTTATCTAAAAAAACGTCCATTTCTTTTACGTTTTCCAATTTTGTGGCATACAGGCTTTTGTAGTAAAATCTAATGATTCTCTGAATTTCCTCTGTGTCTGTGATTTTGTCCCCCTTTTCATTTCTGATCTTATTAATTTGCATGTTCTCTCTCTGCCGTTTGATTAGTTTGGATAGGGGTTTGTCAATCTTGTTGATTTTCTCCAAGAACCAGCTTTTTGATTCATTGATTCTCTGGATGGTTTTCTGTGTTTCTATTTTGTATATTCAGCCCTCAGTTTGATTGTTTCCAGTCTTCTACTCCTCCTGGGTGAATCAGCTTCTTTTTTTTCTAGAGCTTTCAAGTGTGTTGTTAAGTCTCCAATGTGTGCTTTCTCTGTTTTCTTTAATTGGGCACTTAGTGATATGTACTTTCCTCTTAGTACTGCTTTCATAGTGTCCCATAGGTTTGAGTATGTTGTGTCTTTATTTTCATTAAATTCAAGGAAGACTTTAATTTCTTTCTTTATTTCCTTTACCCAGGGGTAATTTAATAGTTGACAGTTCAACTTCCATGAGTTTGTTGGCTTCCTGGGTGTAGCATTGTTGTTGAATTCTAACTTTAATCCATGGTGATCTGACAAGACACAGGTGGTTACTAATATTTTTTTGTATCTGTGAAAGTTTGCTTTGTTACCAAGTATGTGGTCAATATTTGAGAAGGTTCCATGCGCTGCAGAGAAGAAGGTATATTCTTTCCTGTTAGGGTGGAATGTTCTATAGATATCTGTTAAGTCCATTTGATTCAATACCTCCAATAATTCTCTTATTTCTCTGTTGGGTTTCTGTCTGATTGATCTGTCCATTGGTGAGAGAGGTGTGTTGAAGTCTCCTACTATTAGTGTGTGTGGTTTGATGTCTGCCTTGAGTTCTAGAAGTGTTTCTTTTACATACGTGGGTGCCTTTATATTAGGGGCATAGATATTCAGGATTGAGACTTCATCCTGAAGAATTGTTCCTGTTATGAGTATGAAATGTCCATCTCTTTCTCTTCTGATAGATTTTAGTTTGAAGTCAATTTTTTTAGATATTAGAATGGCCACACTTGCTTGTTTCTTAGGTCCGATTGCTTGGAAAATCTTTTCCCAGCCCTTTACTCTGAGTAGATGTCTGTCTTTGTGTTTGAGGTGTGTTTCTTGTAAACAGCAGAATGTTGGATCCTGTTTTTGTATCCAATCTCTAAGTCTGTGCCTTTTTATAGGTGAATTGAGTTCCTTGATATTAAGTGATATTAATGACCAGTGGTTGTTGACTCCGATTATTTATTTATTTATTTATTTATTTATTTATTTATTTATTTATTTGGGTAGTAGAGAGTATGTTTTTCCCTTCTTTGAGTTGTGCTTGTGAAGGGTCGCTAGATGTCTGAGTTATTGTAGGCGGTGTTGGGATTGTTGGATTCCTTGAGTTGTGATTTGTCTTCTAATACTTTCTGTAAGGCTGGATTTGTAGCTACATATTGTTTAAATTTGTTTTTATCCTGGAATGTTTTGTTTTCTCCATTGATAGTGAACGAAAGCTTGGCTGGGTATAGTAGTCTGGGCTTGCATCCATGGTCCCTTAGTTTCTGCAGTACCTCTATCCAGGACCTTCTGGCTTTCATGGTTTCCATGGAGAAGTCCGGTATAAGTCTGATAGGTTTACCTTTATACATTAGTTGACCTTTTTCCTTTGCAGCTCTTTATATTCTTTTTTTAATCTGAATGCTTTGTGTTTTGATTATTATATTGCAAGGGGATGTTTTTTGTTGATCCAGTCCATTCGGTGTTCTGTATGCTTCTTGAACCTTCATAGGGATATCATTCTTTAGGTTGGGGAAGTTTTCTTTTATAATTTTGGTGAATATATTTTCTGGACCTTTGGTCTGCAATTCTTCTCCTTCTTCTACCCCTATTATTCTTAGATTTGGTTATTTTATTGTGTCCGACATTTCCTGAATGTTCTGCGATGAGAATTTGTTGGAATTGTTGTTTTCTTTGGTCAGAGCGTTTAATTTCTCTATGGTGTCTTCAGAGTCTAGATTCTTTCTTCTATCTCTTGTATTCTGTTGGTTATGCATGTTTCTGAAGTCTCTGTTCGTTCACCTAGATTTTCCGTAGCCAGCTGGCCCTCAGTTTGTGATTTCTTCATTGACCCCATTTCAGTTTTCAAATCTTGAACTGTTTCCATTACCTGTTTGATTGTTTTTTCTTACTTTCCCAGAATTTCATTTATGGATTTACTCATTTCTTCAAACTTTTTAGTATATTTCTCTTCCATTTCTTTACTCATTTCCTCAATCTTTTTATTATATTTATCTTCCATTTCTTTACGGCATATTTTCACCTCCTGTTTAAGTTCCTCTATTATTTTCATAAAGATCTGCTTAGAGTCGATTTCTTCTATTTCTTCTGGAGTAGGGTGTTCAACTCTTCTAGTTTCAGTGATCCCTGGATTCTGGAGATGTCATGTTGCCTTTCAGGTTGTTGGAGGAATTCTTGCATTGGTGCCTGCCCATCTCCTCCTCTCTGGATGAAACTCCTCAGCACTCTCTGGTTAGAACTCCTCAGCACTCTCTGGATAGAACTCCTCAGTGCTGCAGCAGGGATAGTTCTCTGGATAGAACTCCTCAGCTCTGCAGCAGGAATAGCTGGTGTTTCCAGGACCCAGGAGACAAAAGGACAGGAGCAGTGGGTGAAGACAGGGGTCCTGTGGAACACCGAGGCCCCTGCTGCAGAAGCTGAGGGGGGAGGGGCTGCACTCTCCTCGGGGACAGACTGCCCTGGCTAGCACCCACTCACCTCTCTGGATAGAACTACTCCTCTCTGCCTGATTTCTTCTTTTCTGACTTGTATCCCCTTGTTCACCTTTTGTTGTCTTATTGCTCTTGCCAGACCTCAAGAACTACATTAAATAGATATGGAGAGAGTGGACAAGTTTGTCCTGTTCCTGATTTCAGTGGGATCACTGGGAATGTCTTTTCATTTATCTTGATGTTGGCTGTTGGCTTACTGTGTATTGTCTTTATTGTGTTTAGTTATGTTCCTTGTATCCCTGCTCTCTCCAAGACTTTTATCATGAAGAGATGTTGTATTTTGTAGAATTTTTTTTTTTGGTATCTAATGAGATGATCATGTGGTTTTTATTTTTCAGTTTGTTTATATCGTGGATTACATTGACAAATTTTCGTATGTTTAACTATCCCTGCATCCCTGGGATGAAGCCGACTTGATCATTGAGGATGTTGGTTCTAATGTGTTTTTGGATTTGATTTGCTGGTATTTTATTTAGCATTTTTGCCTTAATGTTCAGGACTGAGATTGTTCTGTAATTCTCGCTTATTAATGTCTGTCTTTGGTTTTGGTATCAGGGTAATTGTCACCGCATAAAATGAGCTTGGCAATGTTCCTTCTGTTTCTATTGTGAGTAATATTTTGAGGGATATTGGTATTATTTCTTTGAAAATCTTGTAGAATTCTGACCTGAATCCATCTGGTCCTGGGCTTTTATTGTAGTTGGGAGACTTTTGATGACTATTTTTATTTTTTCAGCAGTTAAAGGTATATTTAATTTGCTTGTCTGCTCTTGATTTAATTTTGGTAAGTGATATTTATCCAGAAAGTTGTCCATTTTCTTTAAGTTTTCTAATTTTCTGGAGTCCAAGTTTTCAAAATTTGACCTGAGGAGTCTCTGGATTTCCTCCATATCTGTTTTTATTTCCCCTTTTCATTTCTGATTTTATTAATTTGGATATTCTCTCTCTGCCTTTTGGTTGGTTTTGATAAAGTTTTGTCTATTTTCTTGTTTTCTCAAAGAACCAACTCTTTGTCTCACTGATCCTTTGTAACGTATTCTTTGTTTCTATTTTGTTGACTTCATCTCTCAATTTGATTATTTCCTGCAGTATTGTTGTCTTAGGTAAGTTTGCCTCTTTTTTTTCTAAGGTTTTCAAATGCTCTGTTAATTCACTAGTGTGGGAATTTTCCAGCTTCTTTATGTAGGCATTTAGTGCTATGAACTTTCCTCTTAGCACTGTTTTTAGTGTGTTCCCTAAACTTGGGTATGTTATGTGGTCTTTCCTTTATTTCTTCCTTGACACATTGATGATTCAGGTAAGCATTGTTAAATTTCCCTGTGTTTATGAGATTTCTGGAATTAGTAATGCTGTTGACTTCTGTTTTAAACCTTGATGATATGATAAGATATATAAGGTTATTCCAATATCTTTGTATTTGTTGAGGGTTTTTTTTTTTTTTACCGAGTATGTGGTCAATTTTTGAGAAGGTTCCATGAGGTGCTGTAAAGAAGATATATCCTTTTATGTTTGCTTGGAATATTCTATAGATGTCTATTAAGTTCATTTGAGTCGTAACATTTATTAGTTCCCTTATTTATCTGTTCATTTTTTCTCTGACTGACCTGTCCAGAGGTAAGAGTGGAGTGTTGAAGTCTCCCACTATTAGTTTGTGGGGCTTAATGTATGATTTAATTTTTAAAAGTATTTCTTTTACATATGAGGGTGCCATTGTATTTGGGGAATAGATGTTCAGTACTGAGATTTTCCTTTAATGAATTTTTCCTGTGACTAATATGAAATGTCCTTCTTTGTCTCTTTTTATTGATTTTAGTTTGAAGTCTATTTTGTTAGATATTAGGATAGCTATACCTGCTTGTTTCTTAGGTCGATTTGATTGGAATATTTTTCCCTACCCTTTACTCTGAAACAATGTCTGCCTTTGAGGTTGAGGTGTGTTTCTTGTATGCAGAAGAAGGATAAACTCTGTTTTTGTATTCAATCTGTTAGTCTGTGCTTTTGCATAGGTGAGTTGAGTCCATTTATATTATGGGATAATAATGACCAGAGATTTCTATCGCCTGTTAATTTAGTTTTCATTGTTTTTGATGTTAATTTGTGCATTTTCCCTTCTTTGGGATTTGCTACTATGAGATCATCGATTGTCTATGTTTTTGTTGATGTAGCCAACTTCCTTGGGTTGGAAGTTTCCTTCTATTATTTTGTGTAGTGCTGGGTTTGTGGCTCAGTATTGGTTAAATCTGGTTTTGTCGTGGAGTATCTTGTTTTTTCCTTCTATGGTGATTGAAAGCTTTGCTGGGTATAGTAATTTGGGCTGGTATCTTTTGTCTCTCAATATCTGAATAATGCTTGACCATGACCTTCTGTCTTTCATTGTTTTCAATGAAAAGTCAGGTGTAATTTTGATAGGTCTGTCTTTATATGTTACTTGACCTTTTTTCTTTGCAGCTCTTAATATTCTTTACTCTGTATGTTTAGTGTTTTGATTATTATGAGGCAAAGGGATTTTTTTGATCCAGTTTATTTGGTGTTCTATAAGCGTCTTGTATCTTCACAGGCATCTCTTTCTTTAGGTTGGGAATGTTTTCTTCTACGATTTTGTTAAATATATTTTCTCTGTTTTTGAGTTGAGCTTCTGTTTCTTCGATATATATTATTCTAAGGTTTGGCCTTTTAATGCTGTCCCATATTTCCTGGATATTTTTGGTTAAGCTTTTGTTAGATTTAATGTTTTTTTTTGTCTGATGAGTCTATTTTCTTGTTTATATCATCAGCACTTGAGATTTTCTCTTCTGTCTCTTGTATTCTAGTGTTCAAGCTTATGTTTGTGGTTCCTGATCAATTTCTCATGATTTCTGCTTTTATAATTACATCAGCTTGTGTTTTCTTTATTGTCTTTATTTCAGTTTTCAAGTTTTGAATAGTTTCTTTCATATGTTTGATTGCTTTTTTCTTGGTTTCTTTTAAGGGATTTGCTGATGTCTTCCAATTTTTTGTTTGTCTTTTCCTCTACCTCTTTCAGGGAATATCTCATTTCTTCTTTAAAAGTTTCTAGCACTCTCTTAAAGTTATTTTTATGTTATTTTCTTATTTTCTTCTTCTTCATCTATATTTGGTTGTTCAAGTCTTGCTGTTGTAGGCGTCATGTTGCTCTTTGTGGTTTTCCATGTGTTCTTACCTTTTCTACTCATCTTTTGCTCTAATAGGTGTGTCTGGGGCTGTCTGTGATTTTGTTGATTAATCTTCTAGATGCCATTGAATCCAAGGCTCAGATGGTTGTTCCTCATAGTATAGTCAGTGCCACAGTTCTAGCTACCCATTTGGTCACTTTGTGTTCCTTGAGGTCCCTCAATGCTCCTGTGTTTTTCGCCATTCCTTTGGTATTTGATGTCTCAATCTTTCTGTAGCCTAGGTTGTTTGCTCAGACCTGTTTCTGTAAATGTCCCTGGTCTGGATATGTTCATTCTGAGTTGCCTGGCTTTGGACTGGTCCAGTAAAGAACTCTGGCTGTGGTCAACTTCCTCAGAGTTCCCAGACTTGCGTGAGCCCAGATCCGCAGAAGTCCTGGCTCAGGCTTACTCCCTCAGAGGTCCCAGACTCATGTACCAACTTCAGACGTTTCTGGGTCTTGCCTATTCCGTTTGATGTCCCAGACCAATGCCCAGACTCACAGAGGTCCTGGCTTAGGCTTACTTGCTCTGAGGTCTCAGACTCAAGTCTGAACCCACAGAAATCTCTGGTTCCTGCCTACTCCCTCAGAGGTAACAGATTCATGCCCAGACTCATAGAGGTCCTGGCTCAGGCCTAGTTCCTCAGAGGTCCTAGACTCATGTCTAGACTCACAGGTGTCCTGGCTTAGGTCTACTTCCATGAAGGTCCCAGATTCACATTTAGACCGTCAGTGGTCTCTGGCTCACACACTCAGCAGTTGCTCCCTTGTCTCTGTTCTGGTAGAGTTCACTGTCTCAGATCTGCTCTGGCCCAGGTTGCTGGCTCAATCCTAGCCCACCAATGTCCCTGGAATAGATTTGCTCTCCTGCTCCTGTGGAGCTTGCTTTCTCAGGCTCTCTCAGGCATAGGTAGTTGGTTCAGTCCCATTCCTGTGGAATTTGTTGCCTCAAGCCAGCTGCAGCACAAGGTGAAGGTCATTGCCTCAGGCTGACTTTGGCCTAGGTTACTGGCTTTGACCTGTTTCTGTAAATTCTGGTCTGGGTCCACTCCTCTTACTCCCTCAGAGGTCCCAGATTCACCCTAATATACTAATTCTTCTGAAACATGTATTTCATAAGATAGTTTCTGGGAAATATTCACTTTTATATGGAAGAACTGGCACTGACAAGAATTGGTAGGAAATATTGATACCATGATGTGACTTTTATGAAATTCAATATATTTTAGAAATATACTTAAGAGCTAATGATAACATAATAATTAATTGACTTGAATTTTTGACCTTATATGAGCATAGAATTTATTTTGTAAGAACATTTGTTAGAACACTTGAAACTATTTGAGAAATTAATCTGTCTGCTGAAATGAATCCCAAAATACTGAAGAGCAAATGACTTTGTACTGGTATGATTTTTTAAGTACTTTTAAAATAATTATTTATTTCTTATACGTACCTAAGACAGATCTTATAACTCTGGTTGATTAGAAATAATAAAATACTACCAAGATCAATGAGAAAAAAATTTACAATTTTATATCTAGTGCTAGCATTGGGACAGGGACTATGATTTTCCAACATCCATGCACCATTTTTTTATGCTATACTGCACTACAATCTTAATATATTATTCTCTTTAAGTATCCAAAATTAAGGTTGACTCATGCATTTTAATATAAACCAATTCCAAGAATCATAATAACTATGGAATGCAATCAACACTAAAAAAATCTCTTATATAGTCTACAGGTAATGTAAATTATTCAAGAATCAAATAGTAAGACAAAATTAGATAAATTGATGTGATCAAAGTAAACTATTTATGTGTAGTTGATTATGTCAGATAAAAGATAATTGCATTGTCTGTAATAATTAAGTGGTTAATATTTAGAATAAAGAACACCAAAACACATACATACAAATCACAAAACAAAATCTTGAAAATGTGCAAAGGATAAGAAAACAAAAATCAGATAAAGAAAAGTCTAATGCATAATAAGAACAAAAAACCCTCAAGATTAGTAATTAATAGACTTATGCATTAAATCATGCTTGATAAATTACATTAATATTTTTAAAGATTAGCATGATACTAATGTTACACAAAATGTTCAAAACCAATAATTAACCAACTATGCATTAAATCATGTTTTGCTAAAGATATTAATATTTGGAAAGATTATTATTTTTTAAATATACAGTGTTAAGATAGGGTACCTTTTCTTTCATATATCTTTGGTTGGAATGTATACCTGTGAAATGGTTATGGAGAACAGTGGAATGGTAATTAACAAAATCAAGGAACACCACTCCCACACTTAATGGTTAGAAAATGTTTGAGATGTTTTAATGACTGAACAAACAACCAAAGTTAAAAGTCAAACTATTAGCCAAAATTTTAGAAGACTACAATTCATCCAAGGACAATCCTATTGAAAATCATATAGTACAGTAATAAAATTGAATTAAATATTTTATTGTTCATAAGTTTGTTTTAAAGTTTGTAGACTGATTATAGATTAGGATAAGGGTGTTGTCACAAGCTGTTGGGTTTCAGCTCAAGGTTCTTTTTTGAGTAGTGCTATGAAGACTCAGTGCCCTTCTCCCCAGAGAGCGAAGAATAACCAGAGCAAGCAAGAGAATTGTCTTTTTAATGATTCTTTATTAATTGCTTTCATATCCAATGCATTAAGGGAGTTCACACTCTCTTAATACGCATGTAATAGACAACACATAAACAATTCAATATCATAATTATTAAATCTACTAATACAACTACATAAAACCAATTTCTAACTTCCATTTGACTTATCAATTATCTATAAAATACTTCTTAACTTTAATACAACTTATCAATTAACATTACCTAATCTTATCAGTTAACCATAAAAAAATCTCTTAACATTTCACACACTAAATGCACACATAAGATTTCACAAACCATACATACATATTAACGCATCTATGCTCTTCTGCTAACATTTCACACACGCATTAAATAATATCATACAACCCGATATTCTTCAGCCATAAAAAGGACTTCTGGATGCCTGACCACACTGTGTACTTAACTGCTAAGCTCAAACTCTTGATCACGTAAAGTGTGTGGTCTGGAGACAGTTGGCTCTCAGAAGATAAGGCGTTTGGTATGCTCTCTGGATGCAAAGCATTCTGTCTGCTCTCAGGAGGCAAAGCATTCGATTTAGGAGGCAAGGCTCTGCTCTTGGGAGGCAGGCATTTGGAGGATCTTGCTACAGGGCTCAGCAGCATGCCAGGGCCATCGTGAAAGTGAGATAACTGCCTTGCTTCTGCCCTCCTTTTTTTATGCCCACTTGAAACTGCCTCTCATTCTATCCTTCTGATAACCAGATGTCCTAGGCTATTGGTATCGACTAGACCCAGATGGGAGGGGTCCTTCTTTTGTGGCAAGATTACCAAGGTTGCTGGGTGCAGCCTTCCCTGTGGCAGGGCCAGATGGGTGTGGCAGCCTCCAAGTGGCCAAAATGTTCTTTTAATATTCCTCTTTTCTACTTCACATAGTTTTCTATGTGGAGTTAATTTCTTATTTTCTAAATTATAGTTATCCTATATTTCCTATATTATACTTATCCTTATACTATATTATTATTCTTATCCTTAATACTATAGCTTTCCTACTTTACCTACACTACAGATTCCCCTTTTTTACTTATTCAGAGGAATGTGTTTCCATGCTCATTACAGGTGTGAAGGCTTTAAGGGTAAAATTAAGTAGGGTAGAACAGGGATGATTCCTTAAAATAAAGAATCTTACACCATGTCTCATAATTATTTCAATACATTCAGCAGAAGAGATAAACTTCAATATTCTTTTCCTTAGGAAAGCCCACAAAAGTATTTAGAGAAAGATTTTACCTTGCTTAAAGATGGTAACTGCAACAAGTCCACACATAATATCATACTTATGGAGAAAAGATGGATTTTATGAAAAGATTGGGCAAAAGACAAGGATATCGACTCTTATTTCTGCCATTCAATATAATCATGGAAGGCCCAGAAACAACAATTTTCAAGAAACGTAGACATTTTAATTGTTTGTGATACATGATGAACTGGTATCAATAAACTGCACCATAATTTTTTTAAAAAATTCATAGAATATATTTTCATTATATCTTCCCCCTCTCCAAATCTATCTAGATCTTCCCCACCACTCTACCCACTCAGTTTTATGTTCTTTCTTTCTTTAAAAAATAAATAAGATAAAAATACCAAAACAACAAAAAGAAAAGTAAATGACAAATCATCCCCCAAAATGTTTCCAAACAAAACAAAACAACAACAAACAAGCAAACAAAATGAAAAAAAAATCAATGAATTACGTTCATATTTATCAACAATTTCTGGACATGGGCCCTCCTATAGAGTATAGAAGATATACTAGATGACAATGTACTGGATAAAATTTATTTGCACTTTGATTAAGGCAATCAGTTGAAAATATCTTCTTGATTAGGGTGTCACTTTCCTTTTCTCAGTGCTAGGACCTCTTCTAGCTTGAATCTGTGCAGATTTTCTACATGCTACAACCATTTCTGTGACTTTATATATGTGTGTCAGTACTTCAGTACTATTATGTCTGAAAGACTATTACCTTGGAGTCATTCACATGTCTGACTCTTACAATCTTTCTGCCTCCTTTTCTTCATTCTGAGACTGGAAGAGGGTTGGAGAAGACATCTCATTTAGAACTAAGTGGTCTAACGTACAACAGCCCAGGGAATGCTGCTCCCATGACTCCAAGGTCACAAAATGAATGCTTTCAGAGCAACTTGAAGGAGGAGGGTCATCTGTCTATTGTTACTTTCATTGGTTAATAAAGAGACTGCCTTGGCCTTTTTGATAGGCCAGGCCTTAGGTGAGTGGAGAAGACAGGACAGAATGCTGGGAAGAAGGGAAGTGAGATAGTCGCCATGACTCTCCTCTCCGATACAGCTGCAGGTTAGAATCCTCCTGGTAAGCCACCACCTCGTGGTGCTACACAGATTATTAGAAATGGGTTAGATCAATATGTAAGAGTTAGCTAATGAGAGGCTACAGATAATGGGCCAAGCAGTGTTTAAAAGAATACAGTTTCCATGTAATTATTTCAGGGGTAAAACTATCTGGGAGGCGGGTGGCGGGAAGCAGCCCACCGCTCCTTTTTACAATAACTGGGACTTGGGACATAGAAAAAATTCTTCTTTGACTTTTTCTATCTGAACATATTCTATCAGAGGGCAAATACAGAAACACATAACATTTTTAATGGTAATTTAAGAAAAAAAGAGGCAAACATATGCTTTCATGATGGTAAGTTTCTCTTTTACTTTATTTTGAAAAATACCTTTCTGAAAATCTTTCTGACTCCACATAGTTACACCTCATTATTACAGATACATATCTCTCCTTGCACCTCTCTTCTACACAGCCATAGTTCTTTATTCATAGTTACAATTATTTTTATAGTTACAGTCTCTACACATTCTCCATATATTCTTCAAATAGCTACCTACTTTGACACTTCTTCTTTGCAGATCAACTCTCTCTCTCCACATGGTTGCATTCTCCAAGTAGCCATATACTTCTTCTTCCACACACATCTCTACATTTCTCCTACATACACATCTTTCTTCTATACAGCTACATCTTTTATATCTCTGTACTCACTGAGTTACATCTCTTCACACCTCTCTCTCTGCACATTCATCCACCTCTCCCTTATATTACATACACACACATACACACACACACACACAAACACACACACACACACAAACACATACACACACATTTCTTCCACATTTCTCTCCTTCTACTACAATCCTATGAACAAAAAGAAATCACATTCTTAGGATCACACAGCACTTCTTGAGCAAAACATGAAGCAGAGCCATACTAATCACATAGTTTCTCTCAGGCTAAGGATGTCATGCTGATTGGATATGGTGTGTAACACTTGGCTATGCATGTAGCACTCTATTTGTTCAAGGTTTCCAGACAGAAAGTGAGAGTTAGTTAGATGAACCTTGAGGTTAGAATTACATTCTTAAAGTCCATTACTGAAGATGGTTATGTCTGCCAAAGTTGTTTCATGCATTGCTTTGAATCAGCAATAAATACCTGGAAGTTTCCTTGTGTATTTGTCTCCAAGGGCAACCAGTTTGCTTTGAATTTGTTGTGATGTCTAAAATTAGCTGTTTTTATTACTGAGAATACTTTAACTTTCCCATATCAGTCTGAGTAATGAAAAATATTCTAGTGTTATTTCTATTCATTAGAATGATATATTATATGTAATACATATTAGCAGAAATCATCTTTCTGATCATCCCCAGCTATTTGTGTGCCCAGTTGATGGAATATTTTTACAATATTAACACACAAGCTTTGGAATATATATTCAGAGCTTATACTAGAGAAGGAATATATGGAAATGAGAAAATTACAGACAGACACAAACAGTTATTCATTGGCAGTGTTCTCATAAGTCTTGATTCATGAGATTCTCTCAAACAGATAATCATTCACCTAGCGGGCTGACCTTATGAATATTAATTGTTATCTGCTGTATATTCTCAGTGGCTTCTGGTAAAGCCATTACTACCTGGAGCTCTCAGCACCAATGTCTCTCAATTAATACATATTTCCCAGCTGTCTCTCTCTGTGATAATTCATACCTACCACAATAAGAAGCTTCTCTGCTGAGGTTTGAGTGACACATTGAACTATAGATATTGCAACCTGTCATTAAGTTTCATTATGGTGCTGTGTTCTTTTAGTAGAATAATAGTGGTACATACACCACAAGACCCATCTAGTCTCATGCTCTTGGCTACTTTAATAATTTCAGGTAATGGTCCATCTCACAGAGTGGGATTTCAATTCAATAAGAAAATGGTTGACTATTTACCCCACCTTTGTGCTATTACAACACCAGTATATCTTGTAGGCAGGAAGCTGTTGTAGGTTGCAGAGTTTGTATCTTGATGATATTGATGATTAATTTTCTCCTTCAGTAGTGTACAGAGAATCTTCCAGCACCATGAACACTAGTCTGTAGGAGAACTGATTTTAGTTCTTCATGCTTCATAATACAGGTAAGTGGTATATTCAACAAAAAGATATTGCATGATTAATAAAAACCCAGTGACAGATATTAGTGTTCAACCTGAAGGTCAGAAAAGTGAAACAGCCAAGCACTGGCTTTGAACTCTACCTCAGTCCAAAATGGCTATCCTCCCTCCAGGAATCCTCAGAATGAGACTAAATGAGAACTGTCTCCTTCTGTTTTATTTTCCTCTCTAGTGCTGGGATTAAAGGCATGTAATACTACCTCTAGGTTTCTATGGCAAACTAGTGTGACTACTGGGATTAAAGACGTGTGTCACCACTGCCTTATCTGTAAGGTAACCAGGGTGACAGTTTTATTCTTTGATCTTCAGGAAATCTTTATTTATTAAAATACAAATGAAATATCACTACAATAAGGTCTTATCTTAAAGTCATAAAGGCTAAAGATTAGCATTGACATTAGCTTGTGATGTTTGGGGGCTTCCTTGATACTTGATACCCTTTTGTCCAACAACTAGACCATGTGTGATCCATTCTAGCACTGGAGGTTTATTTGATATTCTTTATCTGGTTGGGGAAATTGTCATTTTTATTATTTGGCTAAACAATTTAGGTTCCTTTCTGTATTCATTAAGATTCTATAGAGAACTGAAACTTAATGTTATGAATACACACACACACATAAATGAATGGAGTTTATTAGAATGCACTACAGGTTTTGGTCTTCTAGTTAAATAATGCCTGTCCTTTGATGGAAAAGTGAAGGATCAAGTAGTTAATTTCGTGAGGCCAGATGTCTCAGTGCTCTCAAGTGTACCTTCCAAACCCAAAGAAGTAGAATCACTGGTAAATGATGTAATCTCAACAGTAGGATAGGTGAACTTGCCAGCAAGGGGAAAGGCAAGCAACCAAAAGTAAAATATTCCTTCTTTCATGTCCATTTAGGTAGGCTGTTACCAGAAGGTGTTATTTAAATTTACCCTGGTCCTTTATAGGCCTTCCAACCTGAAATAATATAATCAAAAAAAAAAATTCCTCCAAGGCATGCCTAACTTTTTGGGTTTTAAATAATTCCAGATGTGTCCAAGTTGGCAATGCAGATTAGTCATCACACTTTCCTGTATGCAAATAATTTAAAAATTTTTTACAGTAGTAGTTTTACATATAGTTTTTCAAACAGTCTTTGTAGTTAGTTGCCCCTCCACCCATATTCCTTTTTTTACCCTCTCTCTCACTCCCCTTCCTATCTAATCTTCCTGGTCTAGTTTTCCATTTTATCCTTTATAACACTATATTATATTTCTCCTTTCTTGGGAGATCCTTTTCTTCCACCTGGTCCATTATTATGTACCTAAATTCTTTGGCTGTTTGGATATAGTACACATATCAAAAGCTGAAAAGCTAATACCTACATACAAGAGGAAAACAAACAATATTTGTTTTGTGGGGCCTAGACTACCTTACTTGTTCTAATTTTTCAGCTCCATCAGCTTACCTGCAGATTTTATAATTTATTTTTTCTTAACAGATAAATGTTATTTCAGTATGTAAATATGCCATATTTACATTATTCATTCATAAGTTAATAGCTATCTATGCTGTTTCCCATTTCTATTATGAATAGGGCAGAAATAGACAAGGATAAACAAGTATCTCTGTAATGGAATATAGAGATCATTGGGTCTATGTCTATGAGTGGTATAGCTAGATATTGTTGTGTATTATAGTTGTTCCAGTTTTTATTCCTACCAGCAAGGAATAAATATTCCTCTTTCCCCACATTCTCTAACAATATGAGCTATCATTTGCTTTACTGATCTTTGCCATTCTGTTAGGCATAAAGTGAAATCTCAAAATAAGCTTAATTTCCATATCCTTCATGTCTAAATATGTTAAAAAATTACTTAAACCTTTTTTTTAGACATCATTTTATCTTTTGAGAAGTTTCTGTTTAGACATGCACCTCCTTTTAAATTGGGTTATTTTATTTGAATTCATTTTTTAAATTATTATCATTTCTTCATCTCTACCTATTCTAGACACTAACCCTATATTAGATGTATGAAGTGTAAACATGTTTCCTGTTTTTCAGATTGCTGTTTTGCCTTACTGATGGTGTCATTTGCCCTATAAAATAATTTCAGTTTCATGAGGTCCTATTTATTGATATAAGTGCCTGTGTTGTCAGTGTCCTGTTCATCAATCTTTCTTGTGCCTATGAGTTCAAGACTATTACCCATTTTCTCTTGTACCAGATTCAGTGTATCTGCTCTTATGTTGAGTTCATTGGTCCATTTGTGGTTAACTTCTTTATTTCAGAGTGATAGTTATGTATCTATTTTTATTCTACACACATCCATTTAGTTTGTCCTGTAATATTTGTTAATGTTGTCTTTTATCCATTGTGTATTTCTGTATTTTTTATCCAAAAATCAGATGTGCAAAGTATGTTGATTTATATCAGGGTCTTCAGTTCAATTCCCCTGAACAACATGTTTGTTTTGTGCAAAATAATGCTGTTTTTACTGATATAGCTCTATAATAAACTTGATATCTTAGATAGTTATTTTTTTCTACAGTTCTGCTATTATTCAGGATTTTTCCAGATATATTGGGATTTGTGTTTCTATATGAAGTTGAAAATATTTTAGTTTGCCATTTCTGTGAAGAATTATATTGGTATTTTGATGAATATTGCTTAAATCTGTATATTGTTATTGCTAGGACATCTCTTCACCATATCAATCCAATCAATTCATGAGCATGGGATATATCTTCTTGTAACTTCTTTAAATTCTTTCTATGTTGTCTATGTTGTTAATTTGTTTGTGATAAAACAAATAAAGCTTGCCAGAAGATCAGAGTGCAGAGCTAGCCACTAGTCAGTCATAAACTACAGGTAGTGGTGGCACACATTGATTCTCATCACTCAGAGACAGAGGTAGATGGTTCTCTGTGAGTTCAAGGCCATTTTGGGTTACATGAGACTGAATTGGTTTAAAAAAGAAACAGAGCCAAGTGGTGGTGGCTCACAACTTTACTCCCACAACTAGAGAGGTGGATACAGGAGAAGGAGCATTACTGTGTGGATAGAGGAATATAAGGCAGGAGAACACAGCCATTCAGGGCATTTAGTCTGAAGACCTGTAGAGACAGGATACTGTTTTATGAGGCTGCTTTTTCATTTCTGGATGCCCAGACCACGAAATAATCACACAGGAACCATATTGTTCGCAATATTGTTCGGCCAATAGCTTAAACATATTTCTAGCTTGCTCCTATATCCTAAACTAATCCATATCCATTAATCTGTGTATTGCCAAATGGCTGTGACTTACTGGCAAGGTTCTGACATGTTTATACCCAATGGAGGCTACATAGCTTCTCTCTGACTCCACCTTCTTTATCCCATCATTCAGTTTAGTTTTCCCCACTTAGCTCTATTTTGCCCTATCAAATGTTCAAAACAACTTCTTTACTAACCAATGACATTTACAGCATACAGAGGGGAATCCAACATCTGAATACCCCATTTGGTCTGAGGATTTTGTAGAATTAAGAACTAGTGTCTGACTGCTCTGCTCCTCTGATCTTTCAGATTTCACCCCTAATACTTGACTCTGGATTTTTAATATTAAAATCAATTAAAATCACTCTAAAGATGTCTTAAAATTTTTATATACCAGTCTTTCACATGGTGTTTTAGTATTTCCAACAATATTTATTTTTTGAGGCTATTGTGGAATCTCCTGTCTCCCTAAAGTCTTTTTTCCTTATATTTGATTTTTTTGCAGGAATGCTACATATTTTCTCTTAATTTCATATTCTGCCACATTGTAGGAAGTGTTTATCACCTATAGAAATTTCTTGGTTACATGGATTATATAGAATGGTGGTCAACTCCTTTTTACAATAATATGTATGTGCTACATTAAGGAAAGAAATAAGAGCAGTTCCCCTTAGATACATTTAACCAAGAGCAAGACCAAATTGAATTCCCTTATTTTTGTTCCCTGCGTCTTACATTCTGTGTCATTCTGTTGTACGAATCTGAAGCTGTTTCTGCCTGCAGGCTGTTTTGTGAATTGTTCTGTTCCTATGTCTTCCTCTGTATGTTACTGTGTCTTCTGTATGCTCTGTCTCAGCTTGTCTCTGTTTTGTCTTTGTATGTGTGTCTGCTTACTTTCTTCCATGGATGTGTGTCTGTCCCTTTCAAAGGACTTTAAACATAATTTGGTCCATTCTTTTCTAATTTCTGTGCTCTTGATCTCTTTCAGTTGTCTTATTGCTCTAGCTAAGACTTCAAGGCACTATATTGAATAAGTGCCGAAAAGGTGCACATCTTTGCTCATACTGTTTGTAATGGAAATACTTTGAATTCTTAATTTTTTATGTTGATGTTGGCTGTGGGCTTTGTATAAATCATCTTCATTATGTGAAGATATATTTCTTGTACCCTAGTCTTTCTAGGCTTTTGTCATGAAGGGACAATGGATTTTGTCAAAGGCATGTCTTTACATCTAATGAGATGATCATATGGTTTTTGTGTTTAAGTTTCTTTATATGGTAGATCACATTTTTCAATTACACATGTTTAGTCATCATTTTGAGCTTGGTAGAAAATCTTTTTTACGTGTTCTGGAGTTTGGTTCGAGTTAATATATTTCATTGAGAATTTCTGCAACAATATTCATTATGAATACTAGTTTATAATTTCCTTTTTCTTTCATTATTTCTCTACTTAATCTTCTTTTCCTTCATTTTTAGAAGTATCCTTGTGTGGGTTTGCTTTCAGGATAATAGTGGTACTATAAAAATAAGTAATTGTTTCTTCAGTTTTCTCAACATAAGCTCTTTTGGTTGGCAGATTTTTAATTACTGTCTCTATTTTACTAGGTGTTCCAGGTTTATTTAAATTGCCTATTTCATCTTGATTTATTTTCGAAGTGTCCTAGATCGATAAGTACATGAATTTCTTTTGTTTTACAGTTCAGAGGAATAGTGAATTTAAAACTATGTGTTTATCAGGTATGAGGAAATTGTTCAGTGTTTAAGAGTACTGATTGCTCTTCCCACATGGCAGCTAACAACTGTCTGTACTTCCTTCCAGTACCAAGGAATTTAGCACCATCACAAATACAAGCATACAAGCAAAATAATAGTATATATAAAATAAAAATAATAAAATCACTAAAAATAATTCTTAAAAAACTATGTCTCTATGATTCTCTGAATTTCCATAGTGTTTTTGTAATGTCCTCATTTTTTATGTTCAATTCTATTAGTTTGTATCATGTCTCTCCCTTGTTTGGTTAATTTGGGTTAGGGTTTGTCAAGTAGAATTACTCCATAATGTATGCCTCTGTATAATCAAGGAAATATACTAATATAATGTTAATAACTATGAGTAAACTATGTGTGTTAAGGTCTTAGTAACAAACTTACATAAAAGACTCATATAAGCCATTTTTAATAAACAGCAAAATATATAAAAGGGACTCACATTATCTTCAAACAATAGTTTTCAAAGATGTAATAAAATTGAACAGTCTTGCTCATATATAAAATTTACTAAACATTATTAATCTCTAGAAAAATGTAACTCAAAATCATGATTAGATATCACCTCACAACTGTAAGGTATCTAACAGCATATAGAAAATTGGCAGGAGTGTGGAGTAACATGAACTTTTGTGCATTGCTTGTGAAAATTAAGTAAATACAGGAATTATGAGAAAGAGTATGAAATTTCCTAGAGTCCAACCATATGATCAACCAATCCCACTGATCATATGTCCTACTCTACTGATACTTTGCATTTGTGCTACATTTTTCATTGTAACACAATTCATAATACTCAAAAGATAGAAACAAATCTAAAAGCAATCTCTGTGTGAGTTGGTAAATTAAATGTGTTGTGTGTAGAACATTATTCAATTTTTCAAAGGAACACAGTGTTAATACACTGAAAAATACAGAAGAAACTTGACATATAGAAAAAATATATCAGTCCTAATAATGCAAATGCTGTATGATTCTAATTGTATGAGATAGCCAATACATTTAGTTCACAAAGACGGAAAATAGGACTCAAGATTGTCATATTAAGATAACTAACTAATAGTCAGAAAGACAATATTATGGGTTCTAGATGTTATATAGGTACTTACAATCTTAATAGATGTGGGGGTGTGGAGAGAGTAGTCAATGATTGAAAGTGTTTACTGCTTTAGCCAAGGAGTCCAGTTTGGTTCACAGAAACCACGTGACTGCTTATAATAGTCTGTAAATTTAGTTCCTGGAGACTTATTGGTTTATATTCATTGTTCATATTGATGGGTTTTATAATGTTATTTTCATTTAAGTATATTATATATTTGACTAGTTCCTTTCTCACACCTGTTCTCATTACTAATAAACTTTTTTCCCCAGATCATCTTGTTTCTAATTTCTGTTTATGTTTGTGATTGTGCTTGCATGAGTTCTGTTTACCTTGCATACATCTGGCATGTTTTCCTTCATTAGTAGGCAAACAATTCAAACGAAACACACAAACATACAGGATTCGGATTCTCTCTGTATTTTCCATCTTATGTGGCCTTTTCTTTATTTCTTTTATTTTATTTTTTACTTTTTGTTTTTTGAGACAGGGTTCTTTATTTTTATTTTTACTTTTTGTTTTTTGAGACAGGGTTTATTTCTGTATCTTTGGTTGTCCTGGAAAAAAAAAACTCTGTAGACCAGGATGACCTTGAACTCACAGAGATCCACCTGCCTCTGATTCTCAAGTGTTAGTATTTACCACTACTCTATTTTTAAAGGGCTTTCTCTATTCTTTTTTCCTTTTTTTCCCCCAAGCCTATAAATATTTTTAAACATGCTGTCAACTCTTGTCT
Organism: Myodes glareolus; assembly: GCF_982192425.1. Classification (NCBI taxonomy): domain Eukaryota; kingdom Metazoa; phylum Chordata; class Mammalia; order Rodentia; family Cricetidae; genus Myodes; species Myodes glareolus. The sequence goes on along the minus strand of NC_142053.1, from coordinate 61,497,793 downwards.
TTTTTTTATCTTAATCTGTCTTTACAGTATATTTCTATCTTTTCTGACCATATGAGTTTTTAATCTTGTTAGTGATATAGCAAGGATTAAAGTCATGGCTTTGACAACTGGATCTGCCCCACTTGTTGAATTCTTGAGAGTCTAGCTTCATTGCTGAGGTACTTGTGGAAGCCATGTTTATTTCCATAACTCTGTGAAGTTCCTATGTCCGTGCCACCACCAAGAAGTCTGATGCTGGCTGCTCATAAACACCCTTTCTGTGTTTGTTGTCAGAACTTCTTAAAAGAGATGCAAGGTTTTTGTTTTTAATGCCGAGTTAGTAAGCCTCTCTTAAAGAAACCATCTTTCTGCTTGCCTAGAGCAAACAGAGCCTATGGGAGAAAAAATGGTTACCAAGAAGCTATGTTTGACACTGGCCTTGTCTGTCTGGAGTCCTTTTTAATTAAATCTTTCTCAGGCCTTATGTGAAAATTCTGGCCAAATATTTAGGCACCATTTGTAGACAGAAGTTTCTATCCCACCTACTCCTGTTGCTGTTTAGTACCAAAGAAACACACAGAGGGTTATATTAATTGTAAACTCTTTGGTCTATTAGTTCAGGATTAAAATTAATTAGATCTTACAACTTAAAGTAAACTGTAATTCTTATTAATGTTTAGCCACACTGCTTGGTACCTTTTCTCTGTGCAGCATGATTATTTCCAGTATAGATTAAATTTCTATCAGCAATTATTTTTTCCTGTATAGACATATTCCTATAAGTAATAGTTAAACATTAATTTTTTAACATTAAATTTTCTATGTCAATATTATGCCATTTGTAATAATCTATGTCATAATCTTCAATGCTCACAGTTTTGTGAAAAATGCTCTACACACAGAATATGCTGATTAACTCATAAACTAAAGGAAATTATTTCCAAAAACTCTTTCATAATCTTTAAATTATTAAGTTTAAAATATTTTCCAAAGTATTTATATTAAAGACATTAACTAACAATTCATTGTCTCTAGTTACTAATTTTCATGAGGTTATTGCAGTTTACAATGACCACATATATTTTCAAGAACCAGCATGATTATGTGACATAAATATGAATTACTTTATGATGCAAAATTCAAAAATTTTTATACTACTTTCTATGATTTATTTTAAAGTAGAATTGCTACGGTGGTTGAAATAAACTATTTAAAATATCTTATTTTTAATTGATTTTTATACATGTGGTGTGTAAGTGTGTGTGTGTGGTATCAAATGATTCTTGATTAGTCAACAACCTGAGAAATAATAGACCAGAGACCTATTATTAAATACTACTGCTCTGCTAAAGATACACAACAATAAAATGACATTCTTCTATACTCTTAGATCCATGCTTTGTTCAGAGAAGCCATCATCTCCAAAGTTTCCTTCTGCAGCAAATAGAAACAGAGACTGGAATAGCACGCACAGGTCCTTCATGGGTCTGCACTAGATGGGATCTTAAAGTTGAAAAGAGAAGTGGATATATGCATCCATCCCTAACCCAGAAGCTATTCCCAACTGATAACCACTAGAAAATGAAAATTTAGTTTCCTCAAAAGAAACCTCATTGGGAAAACAAAACACTCTTAAGGGTATTTCTCCTGTTTGTCTGGCCATAGATGGCTAACACAAATTGAATACAATGACATCGTTGGTGGTTCCTTGCCTCATTATATTGTCAGGGCATTTGTGTGTTTGTTTTTATTTGTTTGATTTGGAGCACTGGAAACCAATTGGTGTTCTATTTCTTAGAGAAGGCTATTTCTCCCATTCTCAGTATCTCCCATTCTTTGTTTAGGGTTGTGACTACATTTTTCTTTATGGATAATGAATGTTCCATTGTGTATATGTACAACATTTTTATTGTCTATTGATCAGTATCAATTTTATTGACACTTTTATTGTCAATTTTATTGACAATTTTTATTGTCTATTGATCAGTATTGTATATTGATGAATATTTAATGGGATTCCATGTCCTAACTATTATCAACAGAGAAAAATGAACATAGATGTACAAGATATTCCATATAAGCATAAAAAGATCTTTAGGTCGATAACCAGGAAGGAAGTAGCTGGATCATATAACAGTTCTATTTCTGATCTTTTTTTAGAAAATTAAAAATGATGTCCAAACTGCCTACACTAGTTTGCACTTCCAACAACAGTATAAAAAGGTTCCCATTTCACCATGACCACACCAGCACTTATTATTTGCATTCCTGCTGATGGATATCCCAACTTGGGGGAGGTGGAATAGTAAAGAAGCTACATTCACATGGTAGCAAAGGAAGTAAGCACCTTTGAGAGGTTACCGAGACATTTGAATTTATTCTTTTGAGAATGTCCTGTTCACATTTATAGTGCAATGTTAGTTTGGTTATTTTTTCAAGGTATTCAAATTTTTGGGTTCTTTATATTCTTAACAAGAATATTCTGTCAGATGTGTATCTATCTGGAAAATATTTTATTCACTTCTGTAGGCTCCTATTCATTCACTTTAGTTTGCTTTGTTGTGTATAATCTTTTGGTTTTATAAAATACCATTTATTGATTGCTGGACTTAATTCCTGTACTCCTGGAATTTACAAAGATGTACGTCTATAAATTGAGGTGGCCTCCCTACTTGTTTTCTAGCAATTGCAGTGTACTGCATTCTATTTTGAGGACCTTGATCCAAATAGAGTTAACTTTTGTGCAGGATGTGATATTCACATCTTATTTAATTTTATGCTTGTTAAAATACAAAATTTTCAAGATCATGCATTGAAAGTATACTTATGGAATATACAATAAGACCCTTTTCCTCAGTATATCACACACTTTGGCTTTGTGCTATAGATTAAACAATCTCAAACTGTTAGGATACACTCCTATCTGCTAATTGGCTTTCATATTGTAGAAAAGTGTTCTACAGGTTGATTAAAGAAAAAAGACATCAATGGCCTTACTCTGTACTGATCCCTATATTTTACATTACAAACCTGTCAAAGAATGTAGGCCTACTCGTGCAATAGTGGTATGACTGTGGTGGCATGCCTGGCTGTTTTTTCATTGGATGTAAAAACTGATTCACAGGAGGGAATTTTGTGACTGTTACAGTAATCATAGTTAAAAACCATGGTTGGGGAGGGCATAAGCACTGGGGTAGAACTTGCTATTATTATTATTCTAAATAGTACTGCTGTCAAACTTCCTTCTAAATATTCATGCATATCCCAATGCACCTAGACTGTATAACTAAATTTATTCAGACATGAATTTTTTGGATTGTGCTACAATAAAAATTGATCAAAATATTGAGAATAAGTCTCAATACTCACCCATAAATAGGGCATCTATATAACCATCCCTCATCAAGGATTAGGGAACAAGGTGAGAGAGAAATTGGAATTAATTTAAGAGCTAAAGAATGGAAAGAGGTGCTGTCAAATTCTGTCTTTCTACATATGATGGTTATCACAATCATGAACTCAAAAGAGTGTTGTTACCAGTGAAAGATCTACTAAAGATCTAACCCCCATCATAGACAAAGTGGATGCTCTCTGGGTCTCACCACTTAGTGGGGATCTATTAACAGGACAAAAATGCTAACAACAGAAAAAAAAAAAAAGGATACGACCAATGGAAGTTTCTCATGTTCAAGTGGAGAAAATCACATGCATGTGCATATGATCAGAACTAACTGGACTCAATGGGTTATCAAAAATGATATGAAGTTAGACAGGTAGAATGTTGAAAGCATACATACCCTTGGTCTGATCTTAGTACAAACTTTTCATTCCAAAGTATTTTAATTTAAGGTATAGTATAAAATTTGATTTAAACTTAGCTTCCTACATGCTAACATGGCAATGTAACAAACCTACTCTCTAGGGGTTTAATTACAGCACAATAGTAAAAAATAGGAGTCAATAAGAATAAAAAGTATACACTGTTGTTAAAATATTATATAAATATAATATAAAATATTATATTATTTAGTCAGGCAGTGGTGGTATACAACTTTAATCCCAGCACTTGGAAGGCAGAGGCAGGTCGATCTCTGTGAGTTCGTAGCCAGCCTGGTCTACAAGAGCTAGTTCCAGGACAGGCTCCAAAGCTACAGAGAAACCCAGTCTCAAAAAACAAAAACAAACAAACAAACAAAAATATTATTTAAATTCAGAGTAGATATACTAAGTGATTCTTGCCTAAATAATTAAAAAAATTTTAAAAGTCACAAAGTTATAAATATTTATATAAGGCCACAGAAAATTTATTTTTATTTTGATGAGTGGAATACTGAGTGAAATCTTTTATAATGCATAGCCAGTCATTATATGATAGGATCATCCAAACCTGAAAAATCACAAAACTTTGGTGTTAATATTATCATATTTTCTCTGTATTGCTGACCTTTAAAAATGCAAATATATAATCTGACAAGTTGCAAAATGACTCTCAAAAACCTCCAGCCAAACATTCATTTTAAATGGAATGTAGTACTTTTAAACATTAAATTTTATGTTTTACTTCTACCACACCATGAAATTCTATGCAAGAATTTTAATGAGACTATTTAACAGTTTCACAGAAATTATCCTAGTTATGGTTGAGAGGTAATAGTAGTGTTAAAAGATGATGACTACTAAGATTACAAGTTCTTTGCGTTCTATATCACTACAAACCAAAAATTTCCAGAAGATATCGCTATTCATGAATTAATTTTATTTAAAGTACACTGACAATTTGACACCTCCAAAAAATCCTTAAAGAATACATAAATCTAATATATGTCTAATATGTATGTCTAATAATCTAATACATATTAATTTTTTACCATATTTCCTTTAGTAAGGAAACACTATCATAGTTAAAGGTTCTGTAATTCTATTGAATAGGAAATGCCCCGGTTTAAATGGAACACAGGTTTTACATTTTCCTGAATGCTTTTCATGACATGTCCATTTTTTTCTTGAATTTTTAAGTAAGAAAATTATATTTAAAATAACTGATCATCAATTGTTATAGTACATGTCTATATAATATTTATTTTAATATCTTCTACTTATTAGAATCATAAATATTTTCCTAGTCTACTAATATGGATTGAATATTAATTAGTTGTATTTGTTGAGATTATCAGTAAATTGAGGGAAGACAAATTATTTGAAATTATTTCAATTATATTCAGTTACATGTCTCATATGACTTAATAATTCTAATATACATTATTTCAAAGGAACATTTAACTTATCTGAAATATTTTATATATTTACTAAATTCTTCCTTTAATAATTTGAAAGAGCATTATTTTAATTGTAGGATATTTCCTAATAGCAATTTCATAATTACAAACTGCATGTGGTCAGGAAATCTCTATAATTTATTTCTATCTCTTTTATTTTCTAACATATTATTATATTTACTACCCAATCTTTGCTTTCCCTGACATTTAGAAATTAGCTACATCTTTCGCTTACTTATATATAATTATTTTTGTATATGGAATTTTATCAAACAAATGCACACATTTGTTATTATAGATATTTATGAAAATGTTTTACAGTCTCTATAGAGACAACATTTGGTGGACAGTACCAGATTTTGTTCATAAATTAAAAGGATACTTCTTTTATCATACAAACACATCTTTGACTTTAATAGGATTTTTGCTTGTGTTATTGCACTTTATTTTCAAAACATACTGTGATAAAGCAGGAACAAAGCAGATACTAGTATCAATGAAATAACAAACATGGTTATGAGATAGGAGCAAACATAGCTAAGGTAAATTTTTTCATGAAAAAACTCAATAAAATTCTATATGTGAAGCTTTTTAAATTACAGAGTTATAAATAAAGTGAACAAGAAGCTTGGGAAAGTTGGCATAGTTTGAATAAAAGAATGAATAATTTTCTTAACATGGTTAACGTGTGTGTGTGTGTGTGTTTGCTATGATGGATTAAACACATATATATTGTATTGATCATAATTTTACATCATGAAAAATACATAGAAATAAGCAATATAGACTGATATACATTTTCTTAAGTGTAGATGTTCTTGGAAATTCATATTGATGAGTCTCCAAAAATTTAAGAAGATATTTCTACAAATGAGTTATAAAAATGGTGTATTTGGCTTGGTTTGTTATGTAGTTTGAAATGCTAATGATGTATATCTAATTTTGAAATACCTGGGACTAGTCAACATCTCAGTGGATGATACAATGAAAATAGAAGCATATTACTTTAGTTAGCCTTAATTGCTATTTTCTATACTTTTCAAATGCTTTAATTCCTAGATTTTCTCCCTCTTATATTAATCTTCACATAGAAATCTCCATGACATTCTTCTACTGCAGATACAACTTAGTATTGCTGGTATAGTTTACTTTTAATGAAAAATGATAGTTCTAGGGAGACTGGGTCTTTTATCTTTGGAATTTTTACATAAAGCCTTAGTCAAAGATCATATAGATTTGAAAATTGGGAGAGAAGAATCATGGGAAATATACTGGTAGGATATAATTCTTTTGTGTAGATTCATAATGATCATACTTAAAAAATTGTTCAGAAAGAGACAAGTTTTCTATAGCATTAAATATTTTGACCAAATTTTTCTGAAGTTGTCCCAAGAAAACATTAAATATGAGGGCCATGACATTTTTTAAAGTAATGCTTTCAGAAAGAAAGATCAAATAGACATTGCTAGCTTCAAAAGTTGAGAAATTAATTTTCTGCCTATAATATTCACAATATCATCTTTTAAAGATACAGAATATAATTATTTATAGTGAGACTTTATCAAATTTATGACTCAATGAGTCTAGCCTATAGAAACAGAGTCTCTAAGTACATAAAACTAAACAGGAAAATTACATTTTTGATTTATTCCTAATTAACCAAGTTTCTCATAATTAAATGGTTTCATAAATCTATGTAAGACATTTCTCTTTATATAATTTAATTAAATAATAGTTTGGTTATTTTATTTTTTATTTGATCATGTGATCCCAAAGTTCATGTAAAAATTATTTTCATCAAGTAATAATATACCAAGAAATATTTTCAGGGACAAGTATTTAAACTATTATTTTTTTAAAAAAATGTCAATATATAATACACAGTAAAATGCAAAAATTTTACTGTGTAAAAAAAAATTACTCTTAAATATTAAAACAAATTCAAATTTACCAATGGTATAAGAAATGCAAATTAAAACAACATTGAAACACCATCTCATACATAGCAAATTGGTTAAACATTTTAAGCTACGGAAACATTTTGCTAGAAAAGCTATAGGGAAATATGGATGTAACATGAGGGGTCTGTTTGTTACTTGGGTTTTCTGTTCTGCCCCGTCCCCTAGCTATTTAGTCCCAGAGAAAAATTACACATGAGATCTCTATAAGTTATAATGCTGATTGGCCCATTAGGTAAGGCTACTTATTAGCTAACTCTTACATCTTGATTAAACCATTTATCTGATCTATTTTAGCCATGTGGCTCAGTACCTTTTTCAGTGGGGCAGCTCACATCCTGCTGCTTCAGTGATCTGGGCAGGAGTGGGGGAATCAGTTTCCTCCTCCCCAGAATTCTCCTGCTCTCTTGCATCATTTCCACTTCCTATCTGGTTTTCCCACCTACACCTCCTGCCTGGCCAATCAGCGTTTATTTAAAACATGATTGACAGAATACAAAAATTCTCCCGCACCACATGGATTTTTCACTTACTGTTGCCAGAAAAGAAAACAAAAAATAGTACCAACCAATACATCTGAAAACTTCATTGTGTTTTCAACTTTCATATATACATTTCAGTTATAGAAACTTTCCCTGAGATACATTTATTCAACAGCATGAAAACACACATATTTATTCATTACAATAGTAAATTGTAATGTAAATATATGAGAATAATCTTTAGGAGATTGGTTGAATATATTTTGGTATATACTTAAAATGGACTAATATAAAATTGCAAAATACAAATGAGAAATATCTCTGTGAACATACACTATAATGTTTTCAGAACACATTATTACTTGAAAAATTCAATGTCCTGAAATTAGTATGTAATAAATTTCACAAAAAGATACACAATTTTTCACATAAAGATGTACAGGAAGAATAACCCAGGTTTAAAATAGACCAGTTAATTATCTAACAAGGTATAGGTGGGAATATGCTAAAATTTTGGAAAATATGAAAAATGTTGGAAATATAAAGGTGGCAGAATGATGAATATTTATTATTTAAAATTGTTTGAGAATTTTATATATGTATACATTTGATTATTAAATATATCCTCTTTTCCATGTGCTCCAATTTCTTCCCTATCTGCCTCACCCACTTTGCCTTCTGAACTTCATTGCTATAGCTGTTGTAGTGTAAGCAACTGTAAACAAATTAATCAGTCTTACACATCTGTGTATGTCAAGAGCTACAGTAATGACCTATCTGACTGGGCATGCCCATTAATGCAATAGTGACAAAAACATTATAGGAGTAACCAACCAAATATATTCTGATTAGATTATTTTGCATCACAAAATGAAACCCATATATGGCACCATTATCACAACCAAGAATCTAAGGCTAAACAGTAAATAGGTCCTTAGAGGAGAACCTACTATTGCTATACTAAATAGACAGTATTAAGTCAACTCATAGTGACATCTTTATACCCAGAGATTAATGTATCTCTCAGCCTCCATTACAGAAGTTATATTTGCAGTAAATGGCAATTAAAACAAAGATCCACAAGTGGCCAATGTATAGAGTAAGAGCTAGATAAATTTCTAGTCTTTAATTGGATAACAATATCACACACCCTACTTTGAAGGTTTAAGTGGGATCACTGTGAAAGGGAGAGCAGAAAAAAATTATAATAGATTGTAGATGACTATTAAGAAACACTGTCTTATGGACACAGCAGGGCACTTCCACACTTGAACTTACAATCATTGTGCTATTATGCAAAGATGGGAACAAATTTAAACAGAAAAATGTATAGCATGGAGAGGGGTGGTGGACATTATGTCACACCACTATCTGAGGAGCCATTGTCAATTTATAGATGCAGGGAGAGGGAGACTATTAATATACATTAAATTAGATATAAAGTAGATGCAATTCAAACATCAAAAAGTTTATACATTAGAAAGAAATAATTCAAAGATACTAGTAAACACATATGCTTAGGGAACAGTATAAGTATCATTGCATTCTAGTTGTGATGATTTATGTAAGAATGTTCCAGTGTATTTAAATGCTTAGTCGTCAGGGAATGGATTAGGCAGTTTGACCTTGTTGAAGTTAGGTGCGACCATTTTGAACTAAGTGTGTCATTGAGGTTTCAGAAGCCCAAGTCAGGCTCAGTAGCTCTCTTTCTTTTTCTGTTGCCTTTGGGTCCTGATGCAAATTATGTTACTGCTTCCCAAACATGTCTGTCAACATGAATCCATGCCCCCCACTATGATTACTGAATAAAAATCTGAAGCTGTAAACAAGTCCCAGTTAATGTTACTTTTATAAGAGTTGCTGTGGTCACAGTATCACTTCACGACAATAGACACTGAGTAAGACACATATTAAAATCACCTACAATACTAAGAAATGAGTCACTATAAAAATTAAGAGTGACACATCCCTATTATTTGGTTCTAGACAATCCCTTTATTTTTCTCTTTCTATCTCATCTTCTGTGCACTTTTCATGCAGATAGAATCAGATAATTTGGCTTCTACCCCTAGATATTATATTTCTGAGGCCTATTGTGTGGTAGAAAAATTAGTACTTCATTATTAACTATGGTTATTTCATGTTTCTATAATCTATCTGCATGGATACGTGCACACACACACACACACACATGTACACACACATACAAACTTAGCTGTTGTAAGGAGGCTGCTTGTTCATTTCCTGGTCAGCCATACTCCTGAAGTAATCACACAGAGACCATATTATTTAAATCACTGCTTGGCCCATTAGCTCTAGCTTCTTATTTGCTAACTATAAATCTTAATTTAACCCATCTTCATTAATCTGTGCTTCACCATGAGGTTGTTACCTACCTGCAAAGTTTCAACACTCTATCTCCTGCAGTGGCTCTATTGCTTCTCCCTAACTCTGCCTTCTTACCCCTAGCATTCAGCTTAGTTTTCCCCACCTAACTAAGTTCTACCCAGCTATTAGTCCAAAGTAGTTACTTTATTTATTAATGGTAATCACAGTGTACAGAGGTGAATGCCATATATATCTTCATATATTACTTCAAAGGAATTTTTTGTATTATGAATAAACAATGCATGCAAATTTTGGTAGGGTATGTTTTTAAAATTCTGTCTGGCATATCATTAAGAATGTAAATGTAGGGTCATATGGCAATAATTTTTAGATATTTCTAAAATAAATATAAAACTTTATGTTCCTGTAATCAGAGTAGGAAATTCTTGATTTTTTTCTACATCTTCTTGTACTGTTTTTGTTTTTTAACTTGCCTTAATGTATAGTGTACAAATTTGAAATTTATTCTAATTCACATGATTCACATTTCCGTATTGCCATAGACAAAGTCATATCTTGTAAAAATATGCAGTTGTGAAAAGAATATGTAAATTAGTTGTTGTTTCTAAATGTTATACTCTATCCTATAGAACTGTTTATCTATATAAATACTAATATTGCACAGGCATGACTACTTTTGTTTCATAATGATATTCAAAACTGTGAAGTATGAGTCTTATACACTTTTCCCTTAAGACTTTTTGACATTTCTGAATTACTTATATATCCTTGTAAAAATAAAAATCATCATCCAGGAAGTGGTGGCACATGCCTGTAATCTCAGCACTTGGAAGGCAGAGGTGGTATGAAGAGTAAGTTCCAAGACAACCAGGGCTACGCAGAAAAGCACTGTCTCAAAAAACAAAACAACAACAAAGGAAAAAAAGAAAAAAAATAACATATCAAATACTAACCAAAAATTTAGCATTTGAGAATTTACTAGGGATTACATTAAGTTTATGTAAAAATTTAAGATATATTGGCAATAATTGGTTTAGTAAATAAATATAAGGTACATTATAATTTATTGAAATAATTTCTAACTTCAAAAATGATTAAAGATTTATAAAGGTAAATTTACTTGATTATGATATTTTTTAATATGTTTTTTTGTTTAATTTTAGATTTTTCATTAATTTTGCTAAAAAACAAAATGGACTTTTAGTTAATATGAATTTTTCAAGTAACTATATAGCCAGTATACCTATGACAAAAAATATAAAAAAAATTCTGTTTCTCATTACCCCTTTGGCCAAGGATACTGTTTGGAAAATATAGTTATCTATCAGAATATTTAATATATAAAAGATATATATCATATCTTTTAACATGTAAATAACAATATTGTCATTTTTAACATAAATTTTATGTAAATCTTCCCTTGAATTCTTGAATCTACTAATCTGTCTAAGGTAAATATATATTATAATTTGAAGAGTCTTATATAAATAGAATTGAATAAGTTGTAGTCTTGGAGTAGCTTTTCATATATGATACAATAATCTGTAGAGTCAAGTAAATTATTACATGTATTAATAGATTTTTGATTTTAGTACTAAACAATAATTAGTCAGAATTTCCCAGGAAACAAGTATTAAAAACAAACGATAAGAGGAAAAAGAGAGAAAAAATAAACTTTTATTGGAGACTCAGAGAAGTTATGGGTTCAGAGCTCAAGTAGGAAGACAGCATGAGTGAAGCAGAATGCATCAGATAGGGGAAAATGAATCAAATATTCCCACACTAGCTCTGAATAGGTAATACAGAGGTTTTCAATATTAAAAGGGAAACTTAAGTATCACAATGAGGAAACAGGAATGGGATCCAACATCTAGGTGTGATGAGCAATAAGTGGCCAAGAGGGCTGTCACGGTGGTCTTTTGGTACCCAAAGCCACACTCCACCTTGACCAGTCACTCAAAGATCATTGACTGAAGGAAGTTCCCCATTTGTCCAATACAAAACTATGTAAAATAAGAAGAGATATCAAGTAAAAATTAGAATTACAGCCAGTATAAATAATATTAAGCAAGGAACATATGCTAAATATTTTAATAATCATTCTGTCCTAAGAAGTCTAAATTTTGTATGAGAAATGGCTTGGCTAAATCATAAGAGGAAAGTAACTATGATTATCTAATCTTTAACCCCATCGAAGGCCTGAGAAGGGAGATAATATTACTAGAGTAGGCAGGAAGTACAATCAAGCAGCTTCCAAAATGTATAGTTAATGACAGAGACAACTGGCTACTGGGCAATCACCCAAGTCTTATTTGCAATGTTGGCTAAGGGCTAGAGTAATTGACAGACCATTTTAAGTGGCAGGAAGATTTTCAACGCTGTCTTACACTATCTTGGCAAGGTTTGGCAGTCTTTTTCTTTGCAACTTGCTTGTTTAGTCTGGAGACCATACATATTTTCAGTGGTCAAGGCCTGGGCAGTTTCCTGCCCAAAGGCTAGTTTTGTTAAGAAAGAAACAAGTTCCAAGTGAAGTATGTTAGGTGCTAAACATTCTCTTAGGATTAGATGGGTGCTGCCAGGAGCAATCATGTCTCACATCAACAGAACCCTAAGTTACTTAAACGCCATGTTCTACAATTCTTTGAAGTCATTGTTTACCTATCTATGCAGAATAAAATCTCTATATATCTAAAGAACCTAATTATTCTCATTATATGTATGAAAAACGTGGTTGACTGTTAGACCCTGCCTTCCTGTGGATACCCACACCTGATCCAGGCACGCACCTTCCCGAACTCGGGCCCACGAGAATGGACGATTGTCCTGAGGATTTAAAGAGACACACACACAAAAAAAGGACCTTGCTCACTTACCAAGAGTAAATGGCCACTTTATTAAACTCAAGTCGGGTATTTATAGAAGTGGGCAAGCGGTATCAAAAAGGGCAAGGCCTCCTCCCAACAGAAGCAGGAAGGAGAATAAAGGCCCCTGTGCCTCAGGCAGTATCAGCTGGGAGGGGCCAGGCGTGTGGAGCCCACTGCTAGAACCTTGAATACAGGTGGAATCACCATAACAAAGAGAGCCAGGTTCTTCCTAAGCTATCCCCTCAAGTCAGTGCTAGTGCAGAATCACGGCCCTGCGAATAGCCAGGAAGAAGGGAAAAAGACCTTGGTACCTACAGTTGACAATTGACCTATAATATTTTAAACTTGTATAATTTTAAGACTAAGACTTCAAATTTGAATATTAAACTATCTTTATATAACTGTGCAGTAAATGAGGACAGTGACCTCAAAATGTAGACAATGTTTAAGTATCTTGATCAGAGGCAGACATATATAATGTAGAATGATAAAAATATCCAATGGCATAAAAATATCTTAAACAAATGTAGAAACATGCCTCCATATAATCTGTCAAAATAACTGTGTATAGGTGTACAAATAGTGTCAACAAAATAGGAACATATGAATATAACAAATATAATTTGAATTTGTATCAATATATAAGAATCAATACCAATGTAAATTGTCTATAAATAATAGCTGACAAGTAGTTACTCTACTGATCATTATCTTTAGTGTGAGTAAATTCACAGTAATCTGCCTATTATCCAATTCAATTTCATTTTTTTCAAAGGGATTCCTGAGCCTATTTAATTTCTCACCCAACCCCCAACCCTATATCAGTAATAATCAACCCCTAAATGATATTCCCTAACTCTGAGGACAAACATTGTTGGGAGAAGGACCATCTTCTAAATTACTTCCAGCTGTCATGGGGGGGGTGATGCTCTTTCTATGAGATATGGTAAAACATTTATAATGCTGAAGTTTCAAGATTACTGTCTGGTATAATTGCAAATGTTTTCTGAGTAGTTGATATTTGTTTTTTCTGAAGTTCTTATTTGGAGTTCTGGCCAGTACTTTGTAAAAAGGTGCGACAATTCAGTTAACAAATTTGGAACCATCCTGAGCAGTTGGGACCTAAAACTGGTCTTATAGTAGGATTATCAGCATCATGATGTCATATCAACCAGGTGGAGTCATTGTTGTATGGACCTATCTTCTTCCTGAACACCTCAAAGATAACTGAAGGAAAATCTATTGTTCATGGTGTGAAACTTAAACATTATTCAAATAAACATATATTCAACAAAAGGGATGACAGAAACAAAAATAGGTATGGAGAAAAATATTTTTTTCCTAAAATCTTCCTTCTTTTTGTTTTATACCAGATGACTCCTGCCATGAGACAGAAACTGAGTTTTTCTTTTAACAACATGCTTAGATTTAGAGAAGCATTGCCATTGTCCAACTCCAAAGCCAGTTTTGATTTTTAAGTGAAATTTTAACTCTAAGTAGAGTTATATTGAAATTTTTCTCCTCGCATGACTGTCCTCACAAGTCCATTCTTTTATGCTTGGTGATCATTTCTGGATGGTTATTTTTTCCTCTTTAGACATCCAAATATCCAGGGTCTCTTAAATTTTTGAATATGAGTATTGTCCTGCAAAGACAGGAACAAAACCCTGCCCAAACAATTATAAGGTTTTCTTACCACCTGTATGATTTTTTACCACTGTAGATGAGCTCTCATTTCTTTTTCTGAATAAATTTCTCTTTTTAAAATTGAATCTTTATTATTTTTGATGGTATCCATAGATTTCCTTCTCATGTGGATACAAAAGTGAAACCCCTTCCTCATCGTAGCCTGGTTTCCTTTCTGAGGTCAACACATCTTTGAAATGCACAGACTGATTTAATTCAGAAGGTTTTTGTATTATCTAATATCTGTCTGCTGTTGTTGTTCTTTTCTCATTAGTGTTAAGAAAAAATCAAGTTTAATAAAGCATTATACAATCTATTTTTGGAGTGTTTTCCATTCTTTTATGCTTGTTTAATATATCCTTTATAGTTAAATTATATTTTTCTATAACTTCCTGCCCTGTATAATTGTTTGGTATACTGGTAATATGTTTTATATTATAATAAGCAAAAAACTGTTTCATTTTCTTAGACATATATGATCAAACATTATCTGTCTTTATTATGCATGTATAACATTGATGACCATCACTTCTAATAAATGTGTGATTACTGAATTAAAAATTTTCAAGGCTCAAGGCAGTTGTCCATTGAATACCTGAATAAGTGTTCATGGTGTGATGTATATATTTTACTTTTCCGATATCTATAAAGTGGAACACATTCACATGCCAGACCTCATTCCTTTGAGCATATTTGGGTTACTCCCTGCAGGTAACAGTGTATGGTTATAGAATGATCAGGTAGAACATCTCTTTATAATCGCCTTAGCTTATTGGCATGTACTTGAAAACTTTCTTTAAACTTTTGTTGTTGAAATGATATTTCTTATGAAATTCTTAGGCTTTCAGCACATTTCCAATAAATAATCAATCAATGTCTGCATTAACTTTTGCTTGAGTACCTAACAGAGCCATATGGGGTAAGATGTGTTATATATATATATATATATATATATATATATATATATATATATATATATATATATATATAGGACAAGAATATTCCTGACTATATCTTGAGCCTGAAAGAATAATGAAGGCAATTCTATATAATCTCCTGTAAATTCAGAAGTTTCATTATGCAGTACAACACTTTCTGCATATTGTGAATCAGTAACTATACTGAGAGGTTTTTTTTTTTTGGAAAGTAAATTTTATTAAATTATAAAAGTTTCCATTTCCGCCCCTCTTCCCAACACCCTCCCACTCCCCCCACTCCCTCTCCTCCTCCCTCATCGTCCCTTAGGGCAGTCAGGGTTTCCTGCCCTGTGGGAAGTTCAAGTTCCTTCCCCCTCCCTCCAGGTCCAGGAAGGTGAGTATCCAAACAGACTGGATCCCCAAAATCCAGTATATGCAGAGGAAACAGGTCCCAGTATCATAGTCAATGGCTTTTCAGAAAATCCGGCCAAATTCCAAGAATCTGGTTAGATCACATTCTCGTTCAGTCCCAGTCCAACTGGCCTTGGTAAACTCTCATTAGATCCGTTCCCTTGTATCAGTGGGTGATAGCGTCCCTCGCAGTCCTGATTTCGTTTTTCATGTTCTTCCTCCTTCTGCTCCTCATTTGGACCTTGGGGGGCTCAGTCCGGTGCTCCAATGTGGGTCTCCGTCTGTATCGCCGTCCTTTGCCAGATGAAGGATCTGGGACTCTTGTCTATTTCCAACCTCCTGGCGGATAGCTAAATAATCTTCATCAGGTTCATCTTCTTATTTAGCTTCTCTAGGATCACGAATAATAGGCTCAAAGACCTTTAATTATGGTTAGAATCCACTTATAAGTGAATACATACCGTGTTCCTCTTTTTGGGTCTGGCTTACCTCACTCAGTAAAGCGTTTTCTACTTCCATCCATTTGCATGCAAAATTCAAGATGTCATTGTTTTTTACCGCTGAGTAAAACTCTAATGTGAGAGGTTTTTTAAAATCACTTAGTACTATGAAAATAGCACATAGCTATATCTTTTGGACAGAATTATAAGGGCCTTTTTTCCACATTACTTAAATCTTCTGATTAGTAGCCTGCCTTTCCTTATTTACTTGCATCAGCTTGAAATGTATGGGCTTCAGTTATTAGGGGGTCATATACAATTTTGGGAATAATCCAAGCAGTACTCTTTATAAGATTATTTCTATAGCTTTTGAGGTAATTGCTATTACTCTCTCCTAAAAATTAGCACAAGCTCTTTGCTATGGTTTATTGTCTTCTCATATTTTTTTTTTAATTTCACAAGTAGTAAAAGGCACTATAGTCTCTACTAGGTCAATATCTTCTAGTTGAAAAAGTATTAATTTTCCTTTTGTAAATAAAACAGAGAAATTTTCTGCAGAAGTTTTTAATATTTTACTTTGTTTGTGTTGTAAAAAGTTTCATTCTAAGATAATATCTTTCTTCTGTATTAAAATTCCTGTAGGGGAAATTCTTAAATGAATGCAATATGACTAGAATGCAGTTAAGATTTGGTTCCACCCTATCAACTCAAGCCTCCTGTAATTGCTCTTCAAAAACAGTTAATTCTGCTCAACTTCAGCTGTTAATTTCCTGGTACTACTTAAGTCTTTGTTACCATCTAAGGTTTCATTTAAATGAATTATTAGATGAGGTGTTATCACAGCAACTGGTTGTAGACTGGAAATATTTCTTAATCATCTTTGAAAGTCATTAAGAGTTTGCAATCAGTTTTTCCTAATTTGTTGTTTTTATTGTTCTAAATTTTTTTAAAGTTTATTAAATTATAAAAGTTTCCATTTCCGCCCCTCCTCCCACTTCCCCCACTCCCTCTCCTCCTCCCTCTCCATCCCTAAGAGTAGTCAGGGTTTCCTGCCCTGTGGGAAGTTCAAGTTCCTCCCCACTCCCTCCAGGTCCAGGAAGGTGAGTATCCAAACAGACTGGATCCCAAAAATCCAGTATATGCAGAGGAAACAAGTCCCAGTGTCATTGTCAATGGCTTTTCAGAAAGACTCCGGGCCAGCCACATCCAGAGAATCCGGCCACATTCAGTGAATCTGGTTAGATCAAGTGCTCATTTAGTTCCAGTCCAGCTGACCTTGGTGAACTCTCATTAGATCAATCTCCTTGTATCAGTGGGTGATGGCGCCCGTGGCAGTCCTGATTTCTTTTTTCATTTTCTTCATCCTTCTGCTCCTCATTTGGACCGTGGAGGGCTCACTCCGGTGCTCCAATATGGGTCTCCATCTGTATCGCCATCCAACATCGGATGAAGGTTTCCTCTGCTCTTGCCCTCTTTGTTCACGTTCTACTTCCTTCTGCCTCTCATTTGGACCTAGGGAGCTAGGTCCAGTGTTTCGATGTGGGACTCCGCCTCCATCTCCCTCCATCGCCAGATGAAGGTTCTATGATGATAGGCAAAATGTTCATTAGTATGGTTGTGGGCCGAGGCCGGTTCAGGCACCCTCTCCTCTGTCCAGAGAACAATCTGGGGATCTCTCCTTGGACCTGGGATCCCCTTTATACTCAAGTCTCTTGTAAGCCATAAAATGACTCCCTTAGTTGAGGTATATACTTCAATGATCCCAAATCTATCCATTCTCCCTCCCCCCCATCCCAGTCCCCCCAATCTTTCCCCATTCCTCCCCTATTCCCTTCTCTCTAACCCTCTCCCCTTCCAACAGCCCCCCCCCATGCACCCGAGGTTACCTGGCACTCTTGTCTATTTCCAATCTCCAGCAGGATAGCTACATGATTTTCGTCAGGTTCACCTTCTTATTTAGCTTCTCTAGGATCACGAATAATAGGCTCAAAGACCTTTAATTACGGTTAGAATCCACTTATGAGTGAATACATACCATATTCCTCTTTTTGGGTCTGGCTTACCTCACTCAGTAAAGCGTTTTCTATTTCCATCCATTTGCATGCAAAAGTCAAGATGTCATTGTTTTTTACCGCGGAGTAAAACTCTAATGTATATATGTTCCACACCTTTTTTAACCATTCTTCTATTGAGGGGCACCTAAGTTGTTTCCAGGTTCTGGCTATTACAAATAGTACTGCTATGAACATAGTTGAACAAATGCTTTTGTAGTATGTTAGGGCATCTCTTGGGTATATTCCCAAGAGTGGAATTGCTGGGTCCTGAGGGAGGCTGACTCCCAGTTTCCTGAGAAACGGCCACACTGATTTCCACAGTGGCTGCACAAGTTTGCATTCCTACCAACAATGGATGAGTGTTCCCCTCATTCCACATCCTCTCCAGCATAGGCTATCATTGGTGTTTTTGAGTTTGGCTATTCTGACAGGTGTAAGATGATACCTCAAAGTTGGTTTGATTTGCATTTCCCTGATCGCTAAGGAGGTTGAACATGACCTTAAGTGCTTTTTAGCCATTCGAAGTTCATCTGTTGTGAATTCTCTGTTAAGTTCAGTACCCCATTTTTTAATTGGGTTAATTATAGTTTTAGTGTCTAGTTTCTTGAGTTGTTTGTATATATTGGAGATCAGACCTTTGTCTGTTGAGGGGTTTGTGAATATCTTCTCCCAGTCAGAAGGTAGACTTTGTGTCTTACTGACAGTGTCCTTTGCTTTACAGAAGCTTCTCCGTTTCAGAAGGTCCCATTTATTTATTGTTTCTCTTATTGTCTGCGCTCCTGGGGTTCTGCTTAGGAACTGGTCTCCTGTGCCTATGTCTTGTAGACTACTTCCTACTTTCTCTTCTATCAGGTTCAAAGTGGTCGAATTAATGTTGATGTCTTTAATCCATTTGGACCTGAGTTTTGTGCATGGTGATAGATATGGATCTATTTTCATTCTTCTACAGGTTGACATTCAGTTATGCCAGCACCATTTGTTAAAGATGCTATCCTTCTTCCATTGTATAGCTTTAGCTCCCTTGTCAAAAATCAGGTGTTCATAAGTTTGTGGGTTAATACCCGGATATTCTATTCGATTCCATAGGTCTACTTCTCTGTTGTTATGCCAATACCAAGCTGTTTTCAATACTGTTGCTCTGTAATAGAGTTTGAAGTCAGGGACGGTAATGCCTCCAGATGTTCCTTTATTGTATAAGATTGTTTTGGCTATGCTGGTTTTTTTGTTTTTCCATATAAACTTGATTATTGTTCTCTCCAGGTCTGTGATGAAGTTTGATGGGATTTTGATGGGAATTGCATTGAATCTATAGATTGCTTTTGGTAGAATTGCCATTTTTACTATGTTGATTCTCCCAATCCAAGAGCAGGGAAGGTCTTTCCATTTTCTGGTATCCTCCTCAATTTCTTTCTTCAAAGACTTAAAGTTCTTGTCAAATAGGTCTTTCACTTCCTTGGTTAGAGTTACCCCAAGATATTTTATGCTATTTGTGGCTATCATGAAAGGTGATGCTTCTCTGATTTCCCTCTCTGCTTTTTTATCCTTTGTGTATAGGAGGGCTACCGATTTTTTGTAGTTGACCTTGTTTCCTGCCACATAACTAAAGGTGTTTATCAACTGTAGGAGTTCTTTGGTAGAGTTTTTGGGATCGCTTATGTACGCTATCATATCGTCTGCAAATAACGAAAGTTTAACTTCATCCTTTCCAATTCGTATCCCCTTGATCCCCTTATGTTGTCTTATTGCTATTGCTAGAAATTCAAGCACTATATTGAAGAGGTATGGTGAGAGTGGACAGCCTTGTCGTGTTCCTGATTTTAGAGGAAAGGCTTTGAGTTTCTCTCCATTCAATTTGATGTTAGCTGACGGATTGCTGTATATTGCTTTTATTATATTTAGGTATGATCCTTGTATCCCCAGTCTCTCCAACACCTTTATCATAAATGGGTGTTGAATTTTGTCAAATGCTTTTTCAGCATCCAATGAAATGATCATATGGTTTTTTCTTTCAGTTTATTTATATGATGGATTACATTGATAGATTTGCATATGTTGATCCAGCCCTGCATCTCTGGGATGAAGCCCACTTGATCATAATGGATAATTTTTCTAATGTATTCTTGGATTCGGTTTGCCAGTATTTTATTGAGTATTTTTGCGTCAATGTTCATGATTGAGATTGGTCTGTAATTCTCTTTCTTGGTCGTGTCTTTTTGTGATTTTGGTATCAGGGTAACTGTAGCCTCATAAAAGTAGTTTGGCAATGTTTCTTCTGTTTCTATATTGTGAAATACATTAAGGAGTATAGGTGTTAGCTCTTCCTGGAAGTTCTGGTAGAATTCTGCATTGAAACCATCTGGTCCTGGGCTTTTTTTGGTAGGGTGATTTTTAATCACAGCTTCTAATTCTTCACGACTGACAGGTATGTTTAGATTGTTCACCTGGTCTTGGTTTAACTTTGGTATATGGTACTTATCTAAAAAAACGTCCATTTCTTGTACATTTTCCAACTTTGTTGCATATAAATTTTCATTGTAGGGTCTTATGATTCTCTGAATTTCCTCTGCGTCTGTGGTTATGTCCCCATTTTCATTTCTGATCTTATTAATTTGCATGTTCTCTCTCTGCTGTTTGATTAATTTTGATAGGGGCTTGTCGGTCTTGTTGATTTTCTCCAAGAACCAGCTTTTTGATTCATTGATTCTCTGGATGGTTTTCTGTGTTTCTATTTTGTTGATTTCAGGCCTCAGTTTGATTATTTCCAGTCTTCTACTCCTCCTGGGTGAATCAGTTTCTTTTTTTTCTAGAGCTTTCAAGTGTGCTGTTAAGTCTCCAATGTGTGCTTTCTGCGTTTTCTTTAATTGGGCACTTAGTGCTATGAACTTTCCTCTTAGCACTGCTTTCATAGTGTCCCATAGGTTTGAGTATGTTGTGTCTTTATTTTCATTAAATTCAAGGAAGACTTTAATTTCTTTCTTTATTTCTTCCTTGACCCAGGGGTGATTCAGTAGTTGACTGTTCAACTTCCATGAGTTTGTTGGCTTCCTGGGGGTAGAACTGTTGTTGAATTCTAACTTTAATCCATGGTGATCTGACAAGACACAGGTGGTTACTAATATTTTTTGTATCTGTGGAAGTTTGCTTTGTTACCCAGTATGTGGTCCATTTTCGAGAAGGTTCCATGAGCTGCAGAGAAGAAGGTATATTCTTTCCTATTTGGGTGGAATGTTCTATAGATGTCTGTTAAGTCCATTTGATTCAATACCTCCAATAATTCTCTTATTTCTCTGTTAGGTTTCTGTCTGATTGACCAGTCCATTGGTGAGAGAGGAGTGTTGAAGTCTCCTACTATTAGTGTGTGTGGTTTGATGTCTGCCTTGAGTTCTAGAAGTGTTTCTTTTACATAAGTAGGAGGCTTTATATTAGGGGCGTAGATATTCAGGATTGAGACTTCCTCCTGATGAATTGTTCCTGTTATGAGTATAAATTGTCCATCTCCATCTCTTCTGATTGATTTTAGTTTGAAGTCGATTTTGTTGGAAATTAAAATGGCCACACCTACTTGTTTCTTAGGTCCATTTGCTTGAAAAACCTTTTCCCAGCCCTTTACTCTGAGTAGATGTCTGTCTTTGTGTTTGTGGTGTGTTTCTTGTAAACAGCAGAATGTTGGATCCTGTTTTCGTATCCAGTCTCTTAGTCTGTGTCTTTTTATAGGTGAATTGAGTCTATTAATATTAAGTGATGTTAATGACCAGTGGTTGTTGACTCTGGTTATTATTATTTTTTGTTTATTTGTTTAATAGAGTTTGTATGTGTCCCTTTTTTGAGTTAAGCTCTTGAAGGGTCGCTAGATGTCTGAGTATTGTAGGTAATGTTGGGTTGTGATTTTCCTTCTATTACTTTCATTCAGGCTGGGTTTGTGGCTACGAATTGTTTAAATTTGTTCTTATCTTGGAATATTTTGTTTTCTCCATTGATAGTGAACAATAGCTTGGCTGGGTATAGTAGTCTGGGTTTGCATCCATGCTCTCTTAGTTTCTGCAGTACCTCTATCCAGGACCTTCTGGTTTTCATGGTTTCCATAGAGAAGTCCGGTGTAAGTCTGATAGGTTTACCTTTATAAGTTACTTGCCCTTTTTCCTTTGCAGCTCTTAATATTCTTCCTTTAATCTCTATGTTTTGTGTTTTGATTATTATATGGCGAGGGGATTTTTTTTTTTGATCAAGTCTATTCGGTGTTCTGTATGCTTCTTGAACCTCCATAGGAATATCATTCTTTATGTTGGGAAAGTTTTCTTCTATAATTTTGTTGAATATATTTTCTGGTCCTTTGATCTGCAGTTCTTCTCTTTCTTCGATCCCTATTATTCTTAGATTTGGTTTTTTTATTGTGTCCCAGATTTCTTGAATATTTTGTGATGAGAATTTATTGGATTTGCTGTTTTCTTTGATCAGAGCATTTGTTTTCTCTATGGTATCTTCAGACTCTGAGATTCGTTCCTCCATCTCTTGTATCCTATTGGTTATGCTTGATTCTGTAGTCTCTGTTCGTTTACCTAGATTTTCCATATCCAGCCGGCCCTCGTTTTGTGTTTTCTTCATTGACTCCATTTCAGTTTTCAAGTCTTGAACTGTTTCCATTACCTGTTTGTTTTTTCTTGGTTTCCCAGTGTATCATTCATGGATTTACTCATTTCTTCGAACTTTTTGTTATATTTCTCATCCATTTCTTTATTCATTTCTTCAATCTTTTTGTTGTATTTCTCATCCAGTTCTTTAAGGGAGTTATTCATATCCTGTTTAAGGGACTCTATTGATTTCATAATGGCATTTTTTTCCACTTCTTCTGAATTAAGAGGTTCAAGACCTTCTATTGTAGGGTCATTGTATCTGGTGTTTTCATGTTGTTTTTTAGATTGTTGGAGGAGTTCTTGCCTTGGCATCTGCCCATCTCTTCCTTCAAATGCTCTCTGTTGGATCTTCTGGTACCAGGTCAGGTTACCTTGTTGGGCAGGGACTTCACTGACAGAAGATCTACCTTTCGGCAGGTAGTCTATTGAAACACAGGCACTCCCTCCTGCCGGGTTGCACTCACAGCCCCGGCCCAGTGCGCAAGGGAGCTGCTCTGGGGAGATCTTGTGGCCCCAGAGGGAAGGGGGGAAGAGATGAATGTGTGCCTGGATAAAGACTGGGACAGGATTTGGCTCTGCAGGGAGGAGCCTCCTCTGCCTGGTGACCAGAAAGTCGAGGGGGGGCGGGGAAAGTCTGAATTCCTCCTAGCCAAAGCCCTCAGGAGAGGAGAAAACTCACCCCTCCTCCAATGGATGTCTGCTAGAAGATCACTGTCTCTTGCTGGCCAGGAGTGTGGCTGAGCTGAGACAGAGAGCTTACCTGTCCTCAGACAGGCTCTCAAAGCAAAGGAATTGCCCCTGCCGGCCTGAGCCCACTTCCCAGGCCCAGTGTGCAAGGGAGCAGCTTTGGGGAGATCTTGTGGCCCCAGAGGGGAGGGGGGAAGAGAGGAAGGTGTACCTGGATATAGGCTGGGACAGGATTCGGGAGAGCTCCGCAGGGAGGACCCGCCTCTGCCTGGTGACCAGAAAGTCAAGGGGGGCGGGGAAAGTCTAAATTTTTGTAAACCTATTTAATAATTTAGGTTATTGACAGAATCCCCTCATTGTATTTTTTTTTCAGGTGCAATTTGTATTCCCCATTTAGGCAAAACTTTCTTTATATCTTCAAACATTCTTTCTAAGGTATCTGCATTTGAATCAGATAACATATTATCATCCATGTAATGATAAACTATAGATTTAAGAAAATTATTTACTTAATATTTCCAATGGCTGACTTACAAAGTTTAGGCACAGTGTGAGACTATTAAGAATTACCTGTAGGAAATGGTCCACTAATATCTCCTACTAGGCTGAGAATTATTATAAGTAGACACTGTGAAGGCAAAGTTTTCTCTGGCCTTTTCTTGTAAAGGTGTAGTGAAGAAACAATCTTTTAAATCAATAACTATGAGAGGCCATCATTTTGGTAATAGTGAAGGCAAAAAAATCCAGATCATAGTAGAGCCCATAGTTTGAATTACTTTGTTTACTGCTCTTAGACATCACTATTGTCCATTTTCCAGATTTCTTTTTAACAGCAAACACAGGATAATTCCAAGGGCTGATGAAATCTTCAAAAAGTGAGCATTTACTGGATCCTGTATCAGCTATTCTAAAGCCTGCAGTTTTTCTTCTGTTAAAGGACATTGTTTAACCTATTTTGTTTTCTCAGTTAACCATTTTAAAGGTAGGGCCATTACTATCTTTGAAGATTTCTTACTTTGTTTTCTTTTGCAATTTGAATGGCTATTGACCTTTATTTAAAATAAGTTATAATATCCTTTCCAGAAACATGAATTTTTAAGACTGAAAGAATGTTAATCTGGGTATTACATTGCTGTGACAGTTCATGACGACGTAAATTTACTGCAATTTTAGCTATATAGTGCATCAGCCTCCCTTTCTGTTCTCCTGATCCCTATGCATTCAACACATCTCGTGCTTTATTTCACTTGAGATAGGGTTTCAAATCCAAAGAATTGAATATCTTTTTCTTGAAGAGGCCAATTTAGATGCCACAATTCTGGAGTAATGATAGTCATATCTTAACCTTTGTACTGTAATCTTCAGCAACAATGTTATTTATAAAAACTATTAGCTTTGGTCTTTTATGTACTGTAGATTTTGATTCATCCTCCATGCCTATTAGATTATCCAGCACAGTATTGTTCTTTATAGTAGATACTGGAATTTTTAAGTTTCCTGGTGAGACATATAATCTCCAGAGTCTGGGAATGACGTGGCCCTGTTGACATGGGGGCCTCCAAGAGGTGCCCCCAAGGAGTTTCCTGATGGTTTCAGGTTGCCTTGTTTGACTGTTGTTGATTTATATTCATTGTTCCAATTTCAGCCTTTGCCACATCTCTTATATAGTCTAGAAGATTGGGACCTCCTATTCTTACCATTTCCAAAGAAGACATTAGTTCTAGAAATCACTTGCCTACAATCCCTTCTCAGATGTCCTATTCTACCACACTTAAAACATTTGGAATTTTGTGGTTCATCTTCATAACATTGGAAATTGCTTCTCCTGTCCAAGCTTCAGTGATATACTCAAATGTCTTAACATTCATTATATGCATGATCCATTCAACTCTTCTGACCTTTAAAGACCAACACATTTATTTTTGCATTCTAAGTTGGCATTTTTAAATGTCAGAGATTTAATCAGTTCACATCTAGCTTCTGAGTCTGTTACTCCTATGTGTACACCCTTAGTTAATTGCAGGGGGCCATCCTGGCCAGCAGGAATGAACGCCACCAAAAACGAGAATTCCTTCCCTGGTCACATCTTTATTTGGAGCATTCCCTTGAGGAAAATTGGGGGAAGGGAAGATAGAGCAGGGACGAGAGAAAGCTTAGAGAGAGAGCATTGGGCCCCGAGGCAGCTGCTTTTAAACGGTGGAGAGGCTTGAACGCTGTCCTGATTGGTTAATGCCATTCTGCTGTTCTGAGCATGTGCAAGCAAGGGTGCAGGCAAGGGTGCTCAGCCCCACGTGGCTACCTCCAAACTGCAGGACCACCTGTGCCTCCAGGTGGCTCCCAACAGTTAATCTGTGTAAAAAGTCTCTAAAGGGTTCTGTCTAGACATGTTTAACTGTGGTATATGATTCAATTCTATTCCCCAGTTCCTTAATTCTACCCTAAGCATTTAAAGCTGCAGTGCTGCATAGGGACAAGGTATGTTTATCATAGAGTGCCTGATACTCTGTGTCTGAGTAATAGACATCCCCAAGAATTTCATCTTGGAAAACCTCAAATCCTTTTTCTTTTCCCTATTGTTTTTTAGTGTTTGCCTCTTCTCTTCAGTAGCATTTCTATATTAGTTGGGGTCTGTCTTCTAGAACCTCTGAGACTAATTGAAGACAATTGTATGGGGTAGCCTTATTGGTTGAAGCCCACCTTTACACCATTTCCTTAACAAATAATGAGTACAAACCATAAGATACTACTGCTTGTTTAATTTCCTTTAGATTGCTTCTACATTTAGGTGCCATTTACATTCTTATAGTTCCTTAAGGTATTTATCACCAGATGGCTTTTCATTGCATATTACTGGATTAGCAACTAAGACTTTGGGCCAGTCATCCCAGACTCTGGCACATACATGATATGCTAAACCCTGTCCTTGTACATTATTTACCTGCTAATCATTTTTGATAATTTCCTCAATCATTTCAAATGTTTTTACAACTGCCTTTTTTGAAGTCTCAATCCCTAATCCTATGAGCTATTCTAGTGCCTTCATTGATTCATTTAGGTTCTGGCCATTTTTCTGCACATATGTTTCCAAGGTATGAAATTTGTTCATTAAAGATAATGTCTCATCTTGAATATTATTTGTACACCATGAAAATTGCCTTTCTGGAAAAATACCTTATCTATTATTAACCTATTGTATCTTTTCAACTGATTTTGATTGTTAAATTAAACAGTAAAATTTTTTTGAAGGTAATTTCTCAGGACCCTCTTACATGGATTGAATTTTGTTTGTCAAATTAATGTTATCTCTTTAATAGTTTTGATTTTTTCTACTAGCTGTTTATTATTAGTCTCTAAAGATTATATCATTTCCAAATGTGCTTCATTCTTGACAGTTATCAAACCATGGTTTTAAAATTATAATATAAAAAACAAAGTTAATCCCCAAAATCAAAAAAATGAAACTGTAAGGATAATCACATAAGCTTTGCAGATTACCATCTATAGTATTGTAAGCAAAATTTTTAATCGAAATAGATATTAAATTCCTGAATGGTATTATTATCAGTCATCGTTTAACTTTCAAATCTTTCAATTTACTTACCTGCCTTAGGCAATTTCAGTGAATTAGAGTAGGTGTAATAATATTTTTTGGACAGCAGATGTCGTGATTTAAGCCATGTGATGGAGGGCCCAGGAGGAGAGAAATGAGCAGCTGGGGATCCTGCCAGCTTCTCCAGGATTGGTCACATTATTGCACTGGTTCTGCACATGCTGTTGCATACTTAGATACTGACAAATAGGTTTTGTTTTACAAATTAAGAGCAGTTTTTAAAGGTAATTAAAGCAATTCAATGCAATGAGATAGTTGGTAGCCAGAGCACTCAAAGCTTTCCCTCAGTTGTGAGTCCCTTCAACGTTGGTCTGTAGTGGGGAAATTTGGTGTCCTAGACAGCAGCAGGTGGACTGTGTGTGGGCATGAAACATGTACCTGAGAACATGGCAGGAGTGGGAGTTCCCAATAAGCATAGACTTGTTCCCACATAGTGTGGCAGATGAAGCAGAACATATCAGATGTGGAGAATGCAAAAGAAATAATCTCATACTAGCTCCAAATAGGGTATACATGGTTTTCTTTATTAAAAGGGACACTTAGAGATTACAGTGATGAAACAGGAACTGGATCCAACATTCAAGTGTGGAAAGCCAAAAAAGACTGAGAGGGCAGTCCCACTGGCCTTTTGATACTCAAAGCCATGCTCTACCTGGTCCAACACATAAGTGTACAATTTACTTCTTGGATGACTACAGTGTTTTTGTATTGTCCTATTCATGTAGTTAAATGGCACTTACTTGCAATTTTGTTTTATGTAATAATGTGTAGTGAGGGGCTGCGGGAAGGCCTGCTTTTCATCCCAAACAGCTCCCGCACAGCTAGCTTAGCCCAGAAAATAACAACACACAAATTGTATTCATTAAAACACTACCTGGCCCATTATCTCTAGAGAGTTAGTTACTGGCTAACTCTCACATCTTGATTAACACATTTCTAATAATCTGTGTAGCAACACAAGGTGGTGGCTTGCCGGAAAAGATTCAGCATGTCTGACCTGGTGGCTGGCTCCATGGCGTCTGCCTCATAGCCCTCTACCCAACATTCTGTTCTATTTACTCCACCTACCTAATTTTCTGTCCTATCAAGGGGCCAAGGCAGTCTCTTTATTGACCAATGAAAATAACACAATAGACAGATAACCCTCCTTCATCAATAATGAATTGAAAAGAAAATATTTTTATATATTTAGATACACCAATATGTTTATAACAAAATAGAAAACATTCATTAAAGTTATAGACCTCTTTTCAGTGTTTAACAAAATAGTATATCTTAAATTTGTAAACATGTTTCCAAATACCTAGTTCATATTTCATTGCCCACCCACAACGCACTTCGGTAACTTATGGTTCTTTATATAATAGAATGAATTCAACCTTCATTATTGAAAGTCTTTATTAATACTTCCCCTTGTTTTCCAATAGCTTCCCATTGACATAGATTACAAGGCATGAAAAAGCCTATCTGACTGCATATATACTGTGGAATAAAGGATTTTTAAAACAAAATGAGTTAAATTCATTTATGCTGTGTAATATTTATTTAATGATGCAAAGATGGGTCACATGCTTTTATGTTACAGGTGTTTAACTTGGTAAAGCTGTTTTATTTTGTCTGCCCTTGTTTTGACTTGTTTAAAAAAGAGTTGAGTGGTTAAAAGATAGGCAGAATACAGATATAGGTTTGGCTAGCATGCAGAGAGAATAAATAGGAGGAGAATATTGCATACAGAAGAGGACGAAAAGGAGGGGGAGAGAGAGAAATGGAAGAGAGTAGAAAGTCAGTTGCTAGTCATCAAACTAAATAGTCAACCACGAAGTAAGAAGGAAAGAAAGTTGTATAAAATATAGAAAGTTAAACATCACAGAGACAAATATAAAAAAAAGAGAAATGGCATAATTTAAATTAAGTAAAAGAAGCTGGCTAGAAGCAATCCAAACTAAGGCCCAACATTCATAAGTAAGCGCATGTCTCATGTATTTATTTCAGATCTTGTTGGCAGGACTCCAAAAGAGCAAAAACAACAAATTTTGTTACAACTAAAATACTTGAAGTAATGGGAACAAGAGTAAAATTTTACTAGTAGATCATCAGAGATAATGATGAGTGTTGTCAGTACCATTAGGAAATATTGATTTCTGGGGGAATAGTGATGGGGACCACTCACTCCTTTCTCTCTTTTCAATGTATATTTACATTTTGCTAAATGCAAATAATATGGTTTCTCAACCAATGTTCTTGCCTCTTTATTAATATTTTGGTGAATGAATAGCTTTTCAACTTGCATGTGTGAGGAGAGGACACTGAATATTAGCTATCATCTTACTCCATTTCTCTACTCCATTTGAACCTTATAGTGAGAATAAAATTGGTTGTTTATCACATTAAAATATCTTAAAGTATTATAAGTATGAGTGTATATCACTTAAAATGATGAACACTTTATAGAAAATGTTTCTATGTAATATATTTTAATTAAAGATTTCCTTCTCCCAACTCCTTTCCACATCCTCACTGAATCAATTCTCCACACTTTCTTTATCTAATTAGAATATCAGCATGTATCAAAATAATAATAATAATAATAATAAAGACAAAATTTAAAAAAACAGAGGAAAAATAGCCAAAGGCAAAGGACAGGAACATATAGACACACATGTTTGCACACACAGAAATCCCATAAAATACACAGAACACATCCTACAAAAAACAAAACTAGAAACAATAATATACACTCAAAAGACATGTAAGGGAAAAATCTATCAAAGCATTATGAAATAGTTAACCTCCTAAAATACTATATATTCTTTTTAGATTCATCCATCAATGGGAATTGTGTCTCTTTCCACTTTCTGACTATTATGAATAAAGCAGTAATGAACAGTGTAAGCGTCTCTGTTGCATGATGCAGATTTCATTGGCTAAGTGCCTAAAAGTTAAACTGGGTGTTCAAGTAGATATACCCATCTTCCTGAGGAACTCCCACCCCAATTTCTATAGTTGCTGAACATGTTTGCACTCCCACCTACAAGTGATGAATCGTTTCACCACATCATTTCCTAGGTGAGTTGTCATTATTTTATTGGTCAATTTGACAGGTGTAAGATGAAATCTCAAATTACTTTGACTTGCAATTTCTTGATGAATGAGGAAGTGGAACATTTTTTTAAGTGCTTCTCAGCCATTTGTGCTTTTTCTTTTGTCAATTCTCTGTCTAGATCATTGATTTATGACCTGTGGATCCCAAACCACTTGAAGTCAAATAACCCTTTCACTGTGGTCATCTAAAGCATTAGAAAACATAGATTATTTACATTATTATTCTTAATAGTAGCAAATTACAATTATACCATAGCAGCAAAAAAATAATTTTTTGATTGGGAGTTACCACAACATGAGGAACTGTATTAAATTCCCCAGCATTAGAAAGGTTGAAAGCTACTGATATAGATATTTACCCAAATTTTAAATTGAGTTGTTTTCTTTAAGACCTATTTTTTCATTACTTTTTTATATTTTAAGTATTTGTGTTATATTGGCTTTATAGTTGGCAAATTGTCACATTTTGTAGCATGTCTCTTTGTTTGAATAATGGTGTACTTTGCCTTATAGTATTTTCAGTTTCATTTGATCAAATTTTTAAATTATTGATTATAGTTGCCTGTATTGCTATGTGCTTTGTTGAGAAACTCTTTTCCTGTGTCAATGAGTTTAAGAGTGTTCCCCACTTATTTCAAGCAGATTTAGTGTATTTGCTTCATGCTGATGTCTTTAAAATATCTGGAGTTGAGTTTTCTGCAGAATGTGAGCTATGGATCACTTTACATTCTTCTATTTATAGCCACCCAGCTTGAGTAGCACCTTTTGTTGAAGATCTTGTTTTTCTTCTGGTATATATGTCTGGTTTCATTAGAGAAATCAGGTATCCATATTTATGTGAACTCATACCTAGGTTTCAATTTTACTCCTTTGATCATTGTGTCTCTTTTTATTTCATTACCATGTTTTAATTACTGCAGCTCTGAAGTAAAATTTAAGATCACGGAAGGTGATAACTCCTGCAGTTCTTTTACATTTAGTGTTGTTTTAGATATTGTAGGTTTTGAGTGATTCCCTATGAACCTTAACATTATCTTTTAAAG
Source organism: Myodes glareolus (assembly GCF_982192425.1). Lineage (NCBI taxonomy): Eukaryota > Metazoa > Chordata > Mammalia > Rodentia > Cricetidae > Myodes > Myodes glareolus. The sequence goes on along the minus strand of NC_142053.1, from coordinate 61,466,304 downwards.
TTTCATGAGAAATAGTTGTAACTTTGATGAGGATTAATTCTGTAGATTACCTTTTATACAATATATTATTTACTATATTAATCCTACTGATTAAAAATTATGAAATATCTATTTTTTTTTCTTCTCCCTTAAATGTTTTAAACTTTTTTATCATACAAGTTTTTGACTTGCTTGATTAGAGTTACTTTAAAATCTTTTTTGAGGATATTATAGAAATTGCTTCCCTGATTTCTATCTCTGTCCACCTGTCTTTTGATGGTGCATGACTATTCTGTATTTTGTCAATTATGTTTTAAACACGGATTGGCCAGTAGCCAGGCAGGAAATATAGGTGTGACAACCAGACAGGAAGTAGAGGTTGGTCAATGAGAACAGAAGAATTCTGGGAAGGAGGAAGCCCATTCCTCTTCAGTCCTGCCCAGACACCAAAGAAAAGAATGGGACCTGCCCTGCCAAAAAAGGTACTGAGCCATGTGGCTACCACAGATAAGAATAATGGGCTAACATAGGTTATATAGTTATAAGTGTTAATAAGATGCCTAAGGTAATGGGATAATCAGTTTATGAGTTATATAAATCTAGACTTCTGTATGATTTCCTTTGGGATTTCCTGGCTGTGAGAACTGGGCAGTACAGAAACCCCAACAAGTAGGCCCTCATATTATATTTTGTCATTGATCCACATAAGAGGGCTGTGGATTTTTGTGAGTTACTTTTGTGTCCTGCTGCTTTTATGAAAGTCTTTTTCAACTGTAGGAGTTTAATGGTGGAATTTTTGGGATCACTTTGGTACTCAATAACACTATCTAGGAATAAGGATGTTCTGACTTCTTTACTCCTTAATTTTATTCCCTTAATGTCTCTCAGTTGTTGTTTTACTCAAGATAAGACTTGACTTCATGTATGTTTAACTATCCCTTTATTTCTGGGATGAAGCATACTTGATCATGATGGATAATGTTTGCATTGCTTTTGGCTCTGCTTTGCAAGTAGTTTATAAAAGATTTTAGGAGTCAGAGGGGATGGAGGGTACTGGAAGAACATGGTATAGTGAACTAATTATGAAGAGCTCTGATTGACTCACAGAGGTCGAAGCCAGAAACATGAGGTATGCATTGATCTGCAGCAGGTACCTGGCCCATATGCTATTTCTCTTAGATTAGTTTATTTGTGTAATTCCTAAAAAATGAGAGTAAGTCTGGGATGGTGATCTGTAAGTTTTTTCCCTTTAAATAAATAACCATTTTATTAATCATAATTCCAAATTGGTTTGGGATTGTTTGTGACTTACACCTTCATCAGGCACACAAGGTTTGCTTTTAGAACCCCTCCCCCCAGCTTGGCTGCCTGCTGCCAGATTGGCTTGATACAAACCCTCCCTCAGCTGTGGCATGTGCATGGAGCCAGCAGTTCAATATATAATATCACACAGTGGCTTTTCTTGCTGCAATTCTTTATATTTTCTCTTTACACACCTCTGATTGGCTTCAAGTCCCCCAAAAACTGATCATTTGCCTCCGCACATGGATTTAAACTCCACACCTCCCAGGCTTCATGGGCCCAGACAGTCTGTGTCTGCCTGGTCTTCTCTTTTCTGAGTGGTTTTTAAATCCCCCTTGCAGTGCAGTTCTTAAGCAGGGCAAGTCAGAGTGCAGGTGGTTGCCAAATGCTGCAAACACTCTTTGTCACATGGAGGCAAACAAAGCTTCTGGGTTGCTGTTCTCTACCCTTAGATTCTGGGTTTCTGGTTCAGTGTATTGAATTGATTTAATTACATTAATTTTGTTGAGCAACTCATATTCCCCAGTTTTTAACAAATATTAAGGCAGACACTAGAGCAACCCCATTTCTGTCACCTTTACCTTAGTTCTAGTCATGAATTAGCCACAGCAACAACTTCTGGATAATAGGGAACATGGCAATTTTCATTTCCATTGCAACTTTTACTGCTTTCTGTACTAATACAATGGATTATTTCATATATGATTTATATAACTCTGGGGATATCACAATCTACTCATGACTAGGTTTCAGTTTTCCTCTCCATAATCAGTCATTAAGGAAGAATATGGCGCTCCTAAGAACAATACAATTTTTACATAATAATAATGAATGATTAGTTGAAAGGAATAAAATTATTGAAAATCAGTGGTTATCTGAACAAGTGGATACTATGATAAGCAAAACTGACTCTATATCCAAGGGTACTAGAACTTACATGAAAGGGTATATACTGTCAGATTTGATGTTGAGAATTTATTATAGAGTTTTGATAAGATAACAGACAGAATGGACCTCCAGGATGCAATCTACATAATATACAAGAAAAGTTCCAGGAGGACATGTTATCTTTGAAAGGAAACATTCATACCTTGAAATCAAAGAGGCAGAATGGGGACCAAAAAATTGATACTTTAGGGAAATCAATAGAAACATTTGCAGCTCAGGAGATTCAGGCTCTAAGAGAGACAATGATAAAAAGATTTGAAATAAATGAGGAAATTATTGGTGCTGGTAAACAGAGTAAGAAGGCACAAGGACAGGATACAACATCACCACTGACTGTCAGAACCGGATTACCCAGGATTGTAGCATCATACCCTGTAATTTACTCTGAAAAAGCCTTAATGTTTGGAATTTATTTCAGAGAAGAATGCAAACATATGGAACAACAAGGAAGAACAAAATGTGTGGAGGTTTCCCAAGATTAAATTCTTGTCCAAGTTCTTTATGACAAAGAAGTATTGTCCCTATGCCACAAAGCAGCCTTGAAATCTTGGGATAGGAAACAAGAACAAAGAAAAGGGATCCGATCATATAACAGAGTTAGGCAGGGAACAAGAGAACTCTTTATTGACATTTTGCAATGATTAATTAAGGCTCTGCAAGTAGGAGTAAAAGACCCAGAAGCTAGATGAATAATTCCTGAATCTCTGGCTTTTGAAAATACAAACTTAAAATGTAAAAAGATAATTGGGCCTTTAAGGTGTAGATCAGCACCTATAGATGAATGGATTCAGCATACAGTGAATGTTGAGACATCTGCCAATAGTGATAAATCTTGGGTAGGAGAAGCAATTTCCAAAGCAATGAGGAGACATCAAACTTCCAAATGTTTTAATTGTAGTAAATTAGGACATCTGAAAAGAAATTGCAGGCAAGGAATTTCTAGGAATAATGTCTCCTCTGGGAATGACAAAAATAGGAGACCTTGGCCCTCAGGTTATGTAGGAGGTATGGTAAAGGATGACATTGGACCAATGAATGCAGGTCAACAATAGACAGACAAGGCAACCCAATACCATTGGGAAACCACTTGAGTGGCCTCTCACAGGCCTGCAAGCCAAAAGTGGCCCAGTCATTCCCAGTTACAGTGGAGAACATGTCTCACCAAGAAAATTAAAAAATCCAATGCCTGCTGTAAAAAGCAATACTGGTCTAAATGATGGGTTAAATGTAGAGGATGAGTCAAAAAATCCAGTAGGACAGAGTAAACATATATTCGGCAGACTTCTATTAATAATCAAAGACCAAAGCTAAGAGTCTGTATAAATGGCATTTTTATTGAAGGCTTATTAGATAAGGGTGTGGATGTAAGTATCATTACTCCAGAATCTTGACATCTGAACTGGCCTCTTCAAGACATAGATGTTCAGTTCCTGGGAATTAGAAAGCTATCTCATGTAAAACAAAGCAAGAGATGAGTTGAATGCATAGGGCCTGAAGGGCAAATAGGAAGACAAATGCCATATATAGCCAATATCTCAATAAATTTATGGGAATGTGATATGATATAGCAATGGTATACCCAGATTAATATTCCTGTGGTCCAAGGAACTCATAATTATTGAAAGGATATAATAAGGTATTATGGGAAAAGGACACCAGCCATTCAGGTTTTACAGGAACATACTGAAACTAGCAAAACTTTAGAGGTACCAAGAGCCCTACCTTTAAAATGGTTAACTGAGAAGCCAATATGAATTAAGCAGTGGCCACTAGCTGAAGATAAATTACAGGCTTTGGAACAGCTGGTACAAGAGCAGCAAGATGCTCACCATATTGTAGAATCAACCAGCCATTGGAATTTTCCTGTGTTTGTTGTAAAAAAGAAATCTTGTAAATGGAGAATGGTGACAGATCTAAGAGCTGTCAACAAGGTAAGTCAAACTATGGATCCTCTACAATCTGAAATTCCTTTGCCTTCTCTATTACCAAAGGGATGGCTTCTTATATTTATTGATTTAAAAGATAATTTTTTTCACAATACCTTTAGAAGAAAAAGACAGGGAAAGATTTGCCTTCACATTGCCTACTTATAATAATTCTCAGCCTACTGGGAGATATCAATGGGATGTCCTCCCACAGGGGAGGAAATGATTTGTAAACAATTTCCTAAGTCTATAATTCACCATTACATGGGTGACATTTTGTTATCTGATTCAAATAAAGATACTTTAGAAAAGAAGTTTGAAGAAGTAAGGAAATTCTGGCCTAAATGGGGATTACAAATTGCTCCTGAAAAGATTCTAAGAGGAGATTCTGTTAATTATCTAGATTACATAATACATTTACAGAAAATTAGAACACAAAAGGCACAAATTAGGAGCGACTGGTTATGGTCTCTTAAAGACTTTTAAAGATTGTTAGAAGACTTATCCAGTCTATGACCAGTGTTTGGGATAATGCCTGACCAAATAATTCATATAAACAAAACCTTAGATGGTGATAAGTATTTGAATAGTATCAGAGATTTAACAGTTGATGCAGAAACGGAACTTCCATGGTTGAGGAAAAATTCCAGGAGGCATATTTGGATAGAGTGAACCCAAATTTTAGTTGTATCCTAGTCATATTGCCTTCCAGAATTTCTCCTACAGGGATTTTAATGCAGAGGGAAGATATTATTTTAGAATGGATATGTATATCACATGAATCAAGTAAATATTAAAAAGTTATGTGGAAAATGTCTCTTAATTAGTTACAAAAGGTAAACTGAAACTTCGTCTCAATCTGCATGTATAGACCCAGCAGAAATTATAGTGCCTTTTACTATTGATGAAATTAAAAAGTTATGGAATTACAATGAACCACGACAAAGATCTTGTGCTTTTTTGGGGGGGGTGAAATTAATAGCAACTATTCCAAAAATGATAGACTTAACCCCATAAAGAGAACTTCTTGGATTCTTCCACAAATTGTATTTGATGCACCAATAACTAGAGCCCATACATTTTATACTGATGCAAATAAGCCAGGGAAAGCAGGTTACAAATCAGAAGAATCGAGTAAGGTGAAACAAAGCCCTTATAATTCTGTCTAGAAGGCAGAATTATATGCCATTCTTGTGGTGCTGATGGATTTAAAGAACCTCTTAATAATGTTACAGATTCACAATATGCAAAAAGAGTTATCTTGCATATTGAAACTGCTGAATTTATACCAGATGAAACAGAATTGAATTCATTGCTTATCCAGGTACAAGACATAATCAGAAATAAGCTTTGTCCTATTTACATAACACACATCTGATTCCATATGGGTTTGCCTGGTGCTCTAGCACAAGGTAATTCTGAAATTGATCAATTATTGATTGAAAGCAAGTTGCAGGCCTCAGAATTTCATAAAATCATCACTTCAATAGTAGAGGTTTAAAGAAAGAGTTTTCTATTACATGGCAACAGGCTAAAGAGATTATTAAGAGTTATCCTACTTGCTCTTTCTATAATCAAACATTGTTGCCTGCAGGGAACAACCCAAAAGGTATTCAAAGGAATGAAATCTGGTGGACAGATGTGTTTCACTTTAGAGAATTTGGTGAATTAAAATAAGTACACAATACCTGGGCATGTATTCAGGTTTTCAATGGGCAACTGCCCTGAGCTCAGAAAAGGCTGATTCAGTAATCAAACATTTATTAGAGTTATGGCAATAATGGTTATATCTGCACAAATAAAGACAACCAATAGTCCAGCATATATACATATATATATATATATATATGTATGTATCTAAGAAAATGAAACACTTTTTTGCTTATTATAATATAAAGCACATTACAGGTATACCAAATAATTCTACAGGTAGGCAGTTAACGAAAGGTCAAATTGTACTATAAACAATATGCTGAACAAACAGAAAAGGATAGAAAATACCCCCAGATTATATAATGCTTTACTAACCTTGAAATTTCTTAATGTTAATGAATAAGGAACAACAGCAGTGGAGAGGCATTGGATAATGGAAAAAAATACTTCTGAATTTAATCATCCAGTATATTTCAAGGATGTGTTGACCTCACAATAGAAACCAGGAGATGTACTATGTTGAAGAAGGGGTTTTGCTCATGTTTCCACAGGAGATGAGAAATTATGGACACTATCAAAATTCATAAAGATTCACTTTGAAAAAGAGAAACCTATTAAAACAGAGAAATGCCAGCTCATCCACACTGGTAATTACCATACACGTGGTAAGAAAAGCATATTGGATAGTGGCAGGGTCCTGTTCTTGTGTTTGCAAGAAAATACTCATCTTCAAAAGATCAATGTTTGATGTTTGAATGATGACTGGTAAAAAAATATCTTTCCAATAAGAATCATCAAGATAATCAAATATGGTTCATAACTACAAATGATATAATGTGCACATTTTATTATGTATCTATATGTTTATGACTATATATAGCTTGTTTTAGAGTTGGGCAAAAGTTTTATCCTTTTTTAAATCCAAGCATGTTGTTAAAAGAAAAAAACAGAGTTTCTATCTCATGTCAAGAGAAATTTGATATGGAACAGAAAGAAAGAAGAATTTCGAAAACATCTTTGCTTTTTCTTCATATCTATTTTTGCCTTTATCATAATTGTCATTGAATATATGTCTGTATATGTCTATATAAATAATGCTTAAATTTTCCACAATGAACAACAAATTTTCCTACAGTAATCTTTGAAGTTTCCCGGAAGAAGATGGGGTTCTATAACAACAACTCCGCCTGGTTGATATCATGTCATGATACTGATAGTGCTACTATAAGATCTCTTTTGGGTACCACTTTCACAAGTCTGTTCCAAACTTAGCTGAAAAGGTGCACATCTTTTGCAATGTTTTGACCAGACCTTCACAAAGTACTCAGAGATCATTTGAAATCTTACCAAGACATTAATCTTGAAATTTAACCATCATTTCAGTTTCACAGGGTCCCATAGAAACAATGTCAGCCCCATGACAGCTGGAAGTAATTCTAGAAGACGAGGTCCCTTCTCCCAGCATTGTTTTTCCTTAGGCTTAGGGACATCATTTAGGGGTTGATTATAATTGGTATATGGTTGTGGGTTGGGGTGCAATTTTTTTCGAAAAAAAGGGTGGATTGAATGATGGAATAATGGATTGGTATTTGTGAGTTATGTTTACAGATAATTACATTGGTTTAGATTCTTTTATATTGATACAAAGTCAAATTATATTGACTATTATATGCATGCATGCTCTACCTCTGTTTAAAATATTTTTGATGTATATGTATTGCAGTGTACATTTCTACCTCTGATCAAGACACTTACACATTGTTTACATTTGGAGATCATTGTCTTCATTTATTGCACAGTTGTTTATTGTCTTAGTCTTTAAGTTAGATAGATATTAAGAATTATAGATCAATAGACATCTATGTTTGTCATAATTATAGTTAAACTAATCAACTTCTTTAGATACATTCTGTATAGGTAATCTTCAACCACTTCAAGGATCTGTGGAATGATTTAGGAGGGTCATCCCTCTATGTGCTACTTTCGTTGTTTAATAAGGAAACTGCCTTGGCTTTTTGATAGGGCAGAATTTAGATCGTTGGAGTAGACAGAACAGAATGCTGGGAGAAAGAAGAGCAGAATCAGGCAGATGCCATGAAGCTCTGGCAAGAGATGGATGTAGGTTATAATCTTCCTGGTAAGCCACAACCCCATGGTGATACACAGATTACTAGATATGGGTTAAAGGAAGATGTTAGAGGTAGCCAAGAACAGGGTTGATATAATGGGCCAGGCAGTATTTAAAAGAATACAGTTTCTGTGTAATTATTTTTGGTAAAGTTAACCGGGCAGAGGGAATTCGCCTGCCACTCCCTTTACAACAGTTGGCACCCAACATGGTAACTAAATCCACTTAAAAACCTGAGAAGGCTAAAAGTAGGATGGAAAGAGAGTTTAACACATCTTTTAGCTGTTTGCTAGGACGTGCCATAGAGAGATTTCCTGTTTCAGCAATAGCGGCAGAAAAAAAGCCACGCAATTTTCAAACATGGCATCCTGGGATGTGTCACCAGTGCAAAATCTGGCTTTAAAGCATTTCAATGGTTTTTATGAGACTGAATGTTTGTGTTCCCACTCTGTATTGGGAAGAAAGTACTCTGAAACTATGCCAATGGCTTGGCACTCCCCGCCTATGCAGACTGTGAGATCAGGCTTAGTCAGGCAGGAGAGCATGGCATATTTCTGCTGCCATACAGAGAAATGTTTCCAGGATGTGCAGTGCTCTGCCTGGCAGATTAGGCTGTAACTAAGATAAAAAAGCTCATTCTGAGAGTTAAAGTGTTGAGTATGACTTTTACCTGGAGGCAAAAAAAAATGCCACACAGTTTTAAAACATCAGCTTTCTGGGCTATGCTCCTATTGCGACCCTCTGTCTTATGTGAGAGACAGAGAATTTGGATGGGGTTGTGTGAGTAAAATATTTTCATACTTTATGGCAATGTGGACTGCTGTTTGCCTGGAACTGTATGCAGCTCATGGACACCAAATAGCTGAGTCAGGAACAGCTCCTCTCCGCCATGAAACTGTGCTGATCTCAGGCAGAATCTATTGTAATTACCATATTAACAGCACAGTTAAGGTTTATACTGGGCAGGAAACAGGCGGTACTGTATTACCTCTATGTGGTGCAAGCTAAAGTGTTTAAGAAGCACTCAGCATTTTAAGAAGTGCTCCTGGACAGAAAAAATTACAGATTCACAATAGGACAGATTCAGACAAAAAAGACCTCTAAATGGGTCATTCATATGTAGACTTGGGAAAGAGAAAAAAGTAATATAGAAAATAAACTTAATGCCTAAAAAAATGATAAAGTCTTTAAAGAGACAGAGAACAGATAGTTATAGATTGAAAGAATTAAAAAAAATAATCCAGAAAGAAGCACTTGGCCCCTTTAGCTCCTGCTGCAGGGGCTTCTCTGTTCCACACTTCCGTGCCCACCCCTATGCCCCCAAGCCTGCCCTACTGTCTGTGAGGTCCTTGGCCCAGAAACAAGAACAAATCCTGCTCCTTCACTGAGGCTACCCACTCAGAGGGGTGAGTGCATGCCTACCTAGCCAGCTCATGCTGCAGGGACTTTTTGGCTTCACACAATACTCCCCTCCCCTCCCCCTCAAGTTCACCCTTTTGTCTGCTGGGTCCTTTGACCTCCAAGTGTCCTGTCCCTGTGCTGAGGACAACCTTTTATATCAGATACCGGCCACCATGAAATAGTTTCTTCACCTTCACTGAGTAGATCCACCCAGAGTCAGTCACAGCAAAGGTTGGACCAAGACACCAAGACTCTCCTGGCTCCAACTGAAGCAAGAGATGGGCAGGCGCCAATGCAAGAATTCCTCCAACAACCTGAAAGGCAACATAACATCACCAGCACCCAAGGATTACACAACAAAAAGAATTGAACACCCTACTCCAGAAGAAATAGAAGAAATCGACTTTAAATGAAACTATATGAAAATGATAGAGGAACGTAAACAGGAGGTGAAAAACTGCCATAAAGAAATGGAGATAACAAACAAAAAGGTAGATGAAACGAATGAATTTCTCAAAGATACCCAGGAAAACCAAGAAAAAGCAATCAAACAGGTAAGGGAAACAGTTCAAGACTTGAAAAATGAAACGGAGGTAAAGAAGAAAACACAAACCCAGGGAAGGCTGGATATGGAAAATTTGAGTAAACAAACAGGAACTGCAGAGACAAGTATTACCAACAGAATACAAGAGATAGAAGAAAGAATCTCAGACACTGAAGATACTGTAGAGGAAATAAACTCACTGATTAAAGAACAAAACAAACCCAACCAATTCTTAACAAAAAACATGCAGGACACCATGAAAAGACCAAACTTAAGAATAATCAGGGTAGAAGAAGGGAAAGATTTACAGCTCAAAGGCCCAGAAAATATATTCAACAAAATTATAGAAGAAAACTTTCCCAACCTTAAGAAGGATATTCCCACGAAGGTACATGAAGCACAAAGAACACAAAATAGACTGGATCAAAAAAAAAATCCCCTCACCATATAATAGTCAAACCACAAAACATACAGAATAAAGAACAAATATTAAGAGCTGCAAAGGCAAAAGTTCAAGTAACATATAAAAGGAAACCTATCAGAATTATACCTGATTTCTCAATGGAAACCATGAAAACCAGAAGGTCTTGGATAGATGTGCTGCAAATTAAGAGACCATGGATGCAAGCTCAGACTACTATACCCAGCAAAGCTTGCATTCACCATCGATGGGGAAAACAAGATATTACAGGAAAAAGCAGATTTAAACAATACGTAGTCACAAACCCAGCCTTACAGAAAATAGTAGAAGGAAAATCACAAACCAAAAAAGCCAACAACACCAATAAAAACACAAGCATCTGACAACCCTCCACCAGAACAACTCAAAGAAGGGAAACACACAAACACTACCACCAGGAAAAATAATTGGAGTTAACAACCACTGATCATGTATATCGCTTAATATCAATGGATTCAACTCACCTATAAAAAGGCACAGGTTAAGAGAATGGATACGAAATCAGGATCCAACATTCTGCTGCCTACAAGAAACACACCTTGCTACATCCACAGCTGTCACTTCAGTGTAGCAGAAGTGCTGACTGGGCAGGCAATTGTTGCCGGAGGATTGGGATCTGTGCTTCTCAGAGCTGTGTTCCAGGTGGTCCCTTGGCATTCAGTTGTGGTGTAATGCCACCTGAGCCGCCATTTGTACTGACTCGACCTGGCTGTCCTTGGCGCCATATGTCTGTCTTTTCCCTTGTCTGTGTGTTCTTTGTGATCCTTGCATATTGCTAACAGATGAGACTATTCCAGGCAGTTGCGGATACAAACAAGACTGCTGAGGACATTTTTGTGCTCTGCCCCACTATTCATTAAAGCCTTAAAAGAAATAGCCAGTTCTAGAAATTGGGAGGTCATCGTTATAATAATTCCTTAATGTGGAACAAAAGGAGTTGCTCTTATCAGGAGAAACCTTAGAAGCCTTCTTTAGGAAAACAGCTTCAGCAACACTAAATATTTGCCTGAGAAATATGTGCAGTTTAACAGGAGGCCTATGCAGCCTTCCTTATGGCCAGAATAAACCTAGGCTAATTACAACATCTGACCCTGAGAGTCGGGGAGGCAAGAAAGTTGAGATTTATGGTATGAGACCAGTTTCAGATAAGTTTGAGATCATGTCTTTAAAGTTTCCTAGCAGAAAGTTTTTCCAGGAAGATAGTGGTCTTCTCCACTCACACCCCAAGATATTCTGAGCACAAGGTCACTTAGCCCAACCAGCCACCCGGTACAGACTTGGCGAAAGTCCTTGTGCCCAAGTCAAAGCACTTTCAAAGATTCATTTTGTAAACAATTTTATGCTTTTTCTTTATGACCTGATGATGTATGCCTTTGCCAAGTTCTTTGTTTGTAAAAATATAAAAGCCTTGCACTGAAAAAGTAAAAACACAGCAACATTTTCTCAATCAAATTGAGTATGACTGTCTGTCATTCTGCACCGTTTCTGAATTCTCCTGTGCCTTTTGCCCTGATTCTCCAACGGTCTGAGTGGCTCAACTGAGCCTGTCCATAGCAACACCTCAAACACAAAGACAGACACTACCTCAGAGTAAAGGGTTGGGAAAGGGTTTTCCAATCAAATGGGCCAAAGAAACAGGCAGGTGTGGCTATACTAATATCTAACAAAATTGATTTCAAACTAAAATCAATCAGAAGAGATGGAGATGGACACTTTATAGTCATATCAGGAACAATACATCAGGAGGAAGTATAAATCCTGAATATCTATGCCCCTAATATAAAAGCACCCACATATGTAAAAGAAACATTACTAGAACTCAGAGCATACATAAAACTTCACACTCTAATAGTGGGTGAATTCAACACTTCTCTCTCATCAATTGACAAGTCAATAGGACAGAAATTTAACAGAAAAATGAGAGAACCAACAGATGTAATGAACCAAATGGACCTAACAGACATCTATAGAACATTCTGCCCAAAACATAAAAGACTATAACTTCTTCTCAGCATCTCATGGAGCCTTCTCAAAAATTGATCACATAATTGGTAACAAAGCAAACATCCATGGATATAAAAAAATTGTTGTAATCACCTGTGTACTATCAGATCACCATGGAATAAGGTTAGAATTCAACAACAATTCTAATGCCAGAAAGCCTACAGACTCATGGAAACTGAACAGTCAACTACTGAACCATCCCTGGGTCAAGGAAGAAATAAAGAGAGAAATTAAAGTCTTCCTTGAATTCAACAAACATAAAGAAACAACATGCCCAAACCTATGGGACACTATGAAAGCAGTGCTAAGAGGAAATTCATATAACTAAGTGCCTTCATAAGGGAAATGGAGAAATCACACATTAGAGACTTAAAAGCACACCTGAAAGCTCTAGAAAAAAAATAAGCAGACTCACCCAGGGTGAGTAGAAGACTGAAAATAATCAAACTGAGGGCTGAAATCAACAAAACTGAAACACAGAAAACAATCCAAAGAATCAATGAAACAAAAAGTTGGTTCCTGGAGAAAATCAACAAGATTGGCAAACCCCTATCCAAATTAATCAAACGCCAGAGCGAGAACACGCAAATTGACAAGATAAGAAATGAAAAGGGGAACATAACCACAGACACAGAGGAAATTCAGAGAATCATTAAATCTTACTACAAAAGCCTGTATGCCACAAAATTGGAAAATGTGAAAGAAATGGACACATTTTTAGATAAATAACATATACCAAAATCACGTCAAGACCAGGTGAACAGTTTAAATAGAACTGTAAGTCATGAGGAAATATAAGCTGTCATCAGAAACCTCCCTACCAAAAAAAAAGCCCTGAACCAAAATAGAAACAGAATAGTCATTGCCTAACTCCTTTTATGAAGCTATAGTCAACCTGATACCAAAACCACACAAAGACTTAACCAAAAAAGAGAATTATAGAACAATCCCAATCATGAAAATTAATGTAAAAATTCTCAATAAAATACTGGCAAACAGAATCCAGGAACACATCCAAAAATTATACATTATGATCAAGTAGGTTTCAGCCCAAAGAGGCAGGTACAACATGAAAATCTGTCAAAGTAATCCATCATATAAATAAACTGAAGAAAAAAAAAAAACATATGATCATTTCATTAGACGCTGAAAAAGCATTTTACAAAATTCAACAGCCCTTTATGATAAAGGTCTTAGAGAGATTAGGGATACAAGGTTGATTCTTAAATATAATAAAAGCAATATACAGAAAGCTGACAGCAAATATTAAATTAAATGAAGAGAAAATCAAAGTCATTCCACTAAAATCAGGAACAAGACAAGGCTGTCCACTCTCTCCATACCTCTTCAATATATTGCTTGAAATTCTACAAATAGCAATAAGATAGAATAAAGAGATCAAGGGGAATCGAATTGGAAATGAAGAAGTCAAACTTTTATTATTTGCAGATGAAATGATAGTGTACAAAAGTGACCTCAAAAACTCTACCCGATAACTCCTACAGCGATCAACACCTTTAGTACTTTGGCAGGATACAAGATCAACTCCAAAACATCATTTGCCCTCCTATACACTAAGAACAAAGGTACAGAGAGGAAAATCAGTGAAACATCACCTTTCACAATAGCCACAAGTAGCATAAAGTATCTCGGGGTAACTCTAAAAAAGGAAGTGAAAAATCTCTTTGACAAGAACTTTAAGGTTTTGAAGAAAGAAATGAAAGAGGATACCAGAAATTGGATGAATCTCCCATGCTCTTGGATTGGGAGGATCAACAAGGTAAAAATGACAATACTACCAAAAGCAATATATAGATTTGATGCAATTTCTATCAAAATCCCAACAAAATTCTTCACAAACCTTGAGAGAACAATAATAAAGTTTATATGGCAAAACAAAAAACTCAGGATAGCCAAAACGATCATAAACAGTAAAAGTACTTTCGGAGGCATTACCATCCCTGACTTCAAACTCTATTACAGAGCTATAGTAATGAAAACTACTTGGTATTGGCACAAAAACAGAGAAGTTGATCAATGGAATCGAATCGAAGACCCAGATATTAATGCACAAACCTATGAATACCTGACTATTGACAAAGAACTAACATTATACAATGGAAGAAAGCAAGTGTCTTTAACAAATGGTGCTGGCATAACTGGATGTCAACCCATAGAAGAATAAAAATAGATCCATATCTATCACCATGCACAAAACTAAAATCCAAATGGATTAAAGACCTCAATATTAATCTGACCACATTGAACCTGATAGAAGAGAAATTCGGAAGTAGTCTACAAGACTTGGTCACAGGAGACCACTTCCTTGGTAGAACCCCAATAGCACAGGCAATAAGAGCAACAATGAATAAATGGGACCTCCTGAAACTGAGAAACGCTGTAAAGCAAAGGACACTGTCATTAAGACAAAAAGACAACCTACTTATTGGGAGATGATCTTCACAAACCCCTCATCAGACAAAAGTTTGATCTCTAAAATACAAAAATCTCAAGAAACTAGACACTAAAACTCTAATTAAACCAATTAAAAAATGGGGTACTTAATTGAACAGAGAATTCTCAACAGAAGAACTTCGAATGACCAAAAGACACTTTAGGTCATGCTCTACCTCCTTAGAGGTCAGGGAAATGCAAATCAAAGTAAATTTGAGATACCATCTTACACCTGTCAGAATAGTTGAAATCAAAATCACCAGTGACAGCCTATGCTGGAGAGGATGTGGTGTAAGGGGAACACTCTTCCATTGTTGGTGGTAATGCAAACTTTGGAAATCAGTGTGCTGGTTTCTCAGTAAACTGGGAGTCAACCTACCTCAGTACCCAGCAATCCCACTCTTGGGAATATACCCAAGAGATGCTTTATCATACTACAAAAGCATTTGTTCAGCTATATTCATAGCAGCGCTATTTGTAATAACCAGAACCTGGAAATGCCTAGGTACCCATCAATAGAAGAATGGTTAAAGAAAGTGTGGAACAGTAGAATCTTGGCCACCATGGGGCACTGATCCTCTTGCAGAAGATTCATCATTGGGGTGAGATTGTTCTGACCCACGGCAGAAGCCTGAAAAGGAGGAGCTCAGACATTCCTGGTACCCCTTGACTCCCTGGCCATTCTGCAGGGGCTAAGCCCCTTTGCCATGTAGCACATCCCACCTTTCATCCCGGAACCACTTCCTTATTCCTCCCTTCTGCCTCGGAAGAAGGGAGCATAAAATCACCCTGCTCAGCCAGCTTGCAGGCTGGGACTGGGCTGGAAGTGCAACCCGGCAGGAGGGAGTGCCTGTGTTTCAATAGCCTGCCTGTTGGTGGTGGAAAGGTAGACTCTGCATCAGCTTAGCAAGAATTCTGGCCACCAAGGAGTGCTAATCCTCTAGCAGAAGATTCATCAGAGGGGGGAACCTGACCCAGTACCAGAAGATATATTAGAGAACATTTGAAGGAAGAAATGGGCAGACGCCAAAACAAGAATTCCTCCAACAATCTGAAAAACAACATGAAAACACCAGATCCCAGCCATCTTTCTACAGAAGGACTTGAGCATCCTGTTCCAGAAGAAGTGGAAAACAGTGTCATTATGAAAGCAAGAGAGTCCCTTAAACAGGATATGAATAACTCACTTAAAGAATTGGAAGAGAAGTATAACAAAAAGATTGAAGAAATGAGTAAAGAAATGGAAGAGAAATACAACAAAAGGTCTGAAGAAATGAGTAAATCTGTAAACGACACCCTGGGAAACCAAGAAAAAACAATCAAACAGGTAATGGAAACAGTTCAAGAAATGAAAACTGAAATGAAGGCAATGAAGAAAACACAAACCAAGAGCCGGCAGGATATGGAAAACTGAGCTAAACAAACAGAGACTTCAGAAACAAGCATAACCAATAGAATACAAGAGATAGAAGAACGAATCTCAGATTATGACGACACCATAGAGAAAATAAACGCTCTGACCAAAGAAAACAGCAAATCCAACAAATTCTCATCACAAAACATTCAAGAAATCTGGGGCATAATAAAAAAACCAAATCTAAGGATAATAGGGGTAGAAGAAGGAGAAGAATGGCAGACCAGAGAATATATTCAACAAAATTATAGAAGAAAACTTCCCCAAACTAAAGAACGATATTCCTGTGAAAGTTCAAGAAGCATACAGAACACCAAATAGACTGGATCAAAAAGAAACATCCCCTTGCCATATAATAATCAAAAAAAAAGCATTCAGATTAAAGAAAGAATATTAAGAGCTGCAAAGGAAAAAGGTCAAGTAACTTATAAAGGTAAACCTATCAGGTTTACACCAGACTTCTTTATGGAAACTATGAAAGCCAGAAGGTCTTGGATAGAGGTACTGCAGAAACTAAGAGACCATGGATGCAAGTCCAGACTACTATACCCAGCCAAGCGACCATTCACTATCAACAGAGAAAACAAAATATTCCAGGATAAAAACAAATTTAAACAATACGTAGCTACAAATCCAGCCTTACAGAAAGTATTAGAAGGAAAATCACAACCCAAGGAATCCAACATTCCCAACACTGCCTACAATAACTCAAACAGCTAGCAACCCTTCACAAACATAACTCAAAGAAGGGAAACACATACATTCTACTACCGCAAAAAAAAGAATAACTGGAGTCAACAGCCACAGGTCATTAATATCACTAAATATCAATGGATGCAATTTACCTATAAAAAGGCACAGACATAGTGATTGGATATGAAAACAGGTTGTAACATTCTGCTGTTTAAAAGAAACACACCTCAACCACAAAGACCTACTCAGGGTAAAGGGTTGGGAAAAGGTTTTCCAAGCAAATGAACCTAAGAAACAAGAGGATGTGGCCATTCTAATGTCTAACAAAATCGACTTCAAACTAAAATCTATCAGAAGAGACGGAGATGGACATTTCATACTCATAACAGGAACAATCCATCAGGAAGAAGTCTCAATCCTGAATATCTATGCCCCTAATATAAAGCCACCCACTTATGTAAAAGAAACACTTCTAGAACTCAAGACAGTCATCAAACCACACACACTAATAGTAGGAGACTTCAACACTCCTCTCTCACCAATGGACAGGTCAATAAGACAGAAACCTAACAGAGAAATAAGAGAATTATTGGAGGTATTGAATCAAATGGACTTAACAGACATCTATAGAAGATTCCACCCAAATAGGAAAGAATATACCTTTTTCTCTGCAGCTCATGGAACCTTCTCGCAAATGGACCACATACTCGGTAACAAAGCAAACTTCCACAGATACAAAAAAAAATATTAGTAGCCACCTATGTCTTGTCAGACCACCATGGATTAAAGTTAGAATTCAACAACAATGCTACCCCCAGGAAGCCAACAAACTCAGGGAAGTTGAACAGTCAACTGATAAATCATCCCTAGGTCAAGGAAGAAATAAAGAAAGAAATTAAAGTCTTCCTTGAATTTAATGAAAATAAAGACACAACAAACTCAAACCTATGGGACACTATGAAAGCAGTACTAAGAGGAAAGTTCATAGCACTAAGTGCCCAATTAAAGAAAGCAGAGAAAGCACACATTAGAGACTTAACAGCATACTTGAAAACTCTAGAAAAAAAAAAGCTGATTCACCCAGGAGGAGTAGAAGACTGGAAATAATAAAACTGAGGGCTGAAATCAACAAAATATAAACACAGAAAACAATCCAAAGAATCAATGAAACAAAAAGCTTGTTCTTGGAGAAAATCAGCAAGATTGACAAACCCCTCTCAAACTAATCAAACGGCAGAGAGAGAACTTGCAAATTAATAAGATCAGAAATGAAAAGGGGGACATAACCACAGACACAGAGGAAATTCAGAGAATCATTAGATCTTACTACAAAAGCCTATATGCCACAAAATTGGAAAATGTAAAAAAATGGACTTTTTTTTAGATAAATACCATATACCAAAGTCGAAACAAGACCAGGAGAACCATCTAAACAGACCTGTCAGTTGTGAAGAATTAAAAGCAGTTATCAAAAATCTTCCTACCAAAAAAAGCCAGGACCAGATGGTTTAAATGCAGAATTCTACCAGAACATCCAGGAAGAGCTAATGCCTACACTCCTTAATGTATTTCACAATATAGAAACAGAAGAGTCATTGCCAAACTCTTTTTATGAAGCTGCAGTTACCTTGATACCAAAATCACATAACGACACCAAAAAGAAAGAGAATTACAGGCCTATCTCACTCATGAACATTGACGAAAAATTCTCAATAAAATACTGGCAAACCAAATCCAAGAACACATTAGAAAAATTATCCATTATGATCAAGTGGGCTTCATCTCAGAGATGCAGGGTTGGTTCAACATACGCAAATCTATCAATGTAATCCATCATATAAATAAACTGAAAGAAAAAAAGTCATATGGTCATTTTATTGCATGCTGAAAAAGCATTTGACAAAATTTAACATCCATTTAGGATAAAGGTGCTGGAGAGATTGGGGATACGAGGACCATACCTAAATATAATAAAAGCAGTATATAGCAAGCCGACAGCTACCATCAAATTGAATGGAGAGAAACTCAAAGCCATTTCACTAAAATCAGGAACACAACAAGGCTGTCGACTCTCTCCATACCTCTTCAATATAGTGCTTGAAGTTCTAGCAATAGCAATAAGACAACATAAGGGGATCAAGGGGATTCGAATTGGAAAGGATGAAGTTAAACTTTCGTTATTTGCAGACGATATGATAGTGTACATAAGCGATCCCAAAAACTCTACCAAAGAACTCTTACAGCTGATAGACACCTTTAGTAATGTGCAGGATACAAAATCATCTCCAAAAAATCAGTTACCCTCCTATACACAAAGGATAATGAAGCAGATAGGGAAATCAGAGAAACATCACCTTTCACAATAGCCACAAATAGCATGAAATATTTTGGGGTAACTCTAACCAAGGAAGTGAAAGACCTATTTGACAAGAAATTTAAGTCTTTGAAGAAAAAAAATGAGGAGGATAAAAGAAAATGGAAAGACATCCCCTGCTCTTGGATTGGGAGAATCAACATAGTAAAAATGGCAGTTCTACCAAAAACAATCTATGGATTCAATGTAATCCCCATCAAAATCCTATCAAACTTCTTCACAGACCTTGATTGATCAATAATCAAGTTTTTATGGAAAAACAAAAAACCCAGGATAACCAAAACAGTCTTATACACTAACGGAACTTCTGGAGGCATTTCCATCCCTGACTTTAAACTCTATTACAGAGCTACAGTATTGAAAACAGCTTGGTATTGGCATAACAACGGAGAAGTCAACCAATGGAATCGAATAGAAGACCCGGATATTAACCCACAAACCTATGAACACCTAATTTTCAACAAGGGAGCTAAAGGTATACAATGGAAGAAGGAAAGCATCTTTAACAAATGGCGCTGGCATAACTGGATGTCAACCTGTAGAAGAATGAAAGTAGATCCATATCACATGCACAAAACTCAAGTCCAAATGGATTAAAGACATCAACATTAATCTGACCACTGTGAACCTAATAGAAGAGAAAGTGGGAAGTAGTCTACAAGATACAGGCACAGGAGACCACTTCCTAAGTAGAACCCCAGAAGCACAGACAATATGAGAATCAATGAATAAATGGGACCTCCTGAAACTGAGAAGCTTCTGTAAAGCAAAGGACACTGTCAGTAAGACAAAAAGGCTATCTTCTGACTGGGAGAAGATCTTCACCAACCCCTCATCAGACAAAGATCTGATCTCCAAAACATACAAAGAACTCAACAAACTAGATACTAAATCTAATTGACACAATTAAAAAATGGGGTACTTAACAGAACAGAGAATTCCAAACAGATGAACTTCGAATGGCCAAAAGACACTTAAGGTCATGCTCGACCTCCTTATTGATCAGGGAAATGCAAATCAAAACAACTTTTAGATTCCATCTTACACCTGTCAGAATAGCTAAAATCAAAATCACCAATAATAGCCTATGCTGGAGAGGATGAGTGTTCCCCTCACTCCACATCCTCTCCAGCATAGGCTATCATTGGTCTTTTTGAGCTTAGTTATTCTGACAGGTGTAAGATGGTATCTCAAAGTGGCTTTAATTTGCATTTCCCTGATCGCTAAGGAGGTTGAGCATGTCCTGAAAGAAAAAAGCCATATGATCATTTCATTGGATGCTGAAAAATTATTTGACAAAATTCAGTACACATTTATGATAAAGGTGTTGAAGAGATTGGGGATACAAGGATCATACCTAAATATAATAAAAACTATTTACAGCAAGCTGACAGCTAACATCAAACTGAATGGAGAGAAATTCAAAGTCATTCCATTGAAATCAGGAACACGACAAGGCTGTCCACTCTCTCCATACCTCTTTAATATAGTGCTTGAAGTTCTAGCAATAGCAATAAGACAACATAAGGGGATCAAGGGGATTCGAATTGGAAAGGATGAAGCTAAACTCTCGTTATTTGCAGACGATATGATAGTGTACATAAGCGACCCCAAAAACTCTACCCAAGAACTCCTACAGCTGATAAACACCTTTAGTAATGTGGCAGGATACAAGATAAACTACAAAAAATCGGTTGCCCTCCTATACACTAAGGATAAAGAAGCAGAGAGGGAAATCAGAGGAACATCACCTTTCACGATAGCCACAAATAGCATAAAATACCTTGGGGTTACTCTAACCATGGAAGTGAAAGACCTGTTTCACAAGAACTTTAAGTCTTTGGAGAAAGAAATTGAGTAGGATACCAAAAAATGGAAAGACCTCCCCTGCTCTTGGATTGGGAGAATCAACATAGTAAAAATGGCAATTCTACCAAAAGCAATCTATAGATTCAATGCAATTCCCATCAAAATCCCATCAAACTTCTTCACAGACCTTGAGAGAATAATAATCAAGTTTGTATGCCAAAACAAAAAACTCAGGGTAGCCAAAACAATCTTATACAATAGAGGCATTATCTTTGAATTTTTAACTATGAATGAGCTAAGTACGGAGACATTTCATTGTATGGGCTGCTATGCTTAACCAGCATGTGTATTATAACTGTATCTTGACTTCAGAATGTATGTCTAATGATATGTTGCTTTGGAAAAAAGTTTCTTTTTTGCTCCACAGTAGATGATAACCTATGGATTCATTCCATGATAACATGGTTTACTACAAAATGACCTCCTGAAAGGTTGCCATGAATACTCCCCAATAATGACTTCACCCAACTGCTGACTGAGATGAACCTAGTACACAGTATACACCATCAAAGACCTGATTAACAGTACCCCCAAACACCCATATTCCCAAATACTGTTTATAACTGTTTGTTTACATTTAAAGAGTGATATGCTATTGAAATGAATAAGGGAGCCATTTTAGGGTTTGCAAGAGACTTGTCTCTAGAGGGGTTCCCAGGCCCAAGGAGAGGTCCCCAGATTGTTCCTTGGGGACCAGAGGAGACTGTGCCTGAACTGGCCTTGCCCCATAGCCACACTGATGAATATTTTGCATATCACCATAGAACCTTCATTTGGCGATGGATGGAGATAGAGACAGAGACCCACATTGGAACACTGGACTTAGCTCCCAAGGTCCGAATGAGGAGCAGAAGGAGGGAGAACATGAGCAAGGAAGACAGGCTCATGAGAGGTGCGTCCACCCACTGAGACAGTGAGACTGATCTAATGGAAGCTCATCAAGCCCAGCTGGACTGGGAGTGATGGAGCATGTGATCAAAAGGGACACTCTGAATGTGACTGGCAAGGAAGGCTGACTGAGAAGCCAAGGACATCGGCCCTGGGTTTTTATTTTTCTGCATGGACTGACTTTGTGGGAGCCTGGTTTGTTTGGATGCTCACCTTTATAGACCTGGATGGAGGTGGGAGGACCTTGGACTTCCAATGGGACAGGGAACTCTGACTACTCTTAGGACTAGAGAGGGAGAGTTGGGGAGAGGGAGGCGGGGAGTAGGTGGAAATTTTATATAAATAAATAAATAAATAAATAAATAAATAAATAAATGATTAATAAAAAAACAAACTTCAGGGTAATGTAGGAAAGGATCAAGGAAAAGTGGAAACATGCAGTACAGTACTCTACATTAAGACAATAAAAATTTCCTGAAGAATCTTTTGGTATTTATTTTTGAATGCATAGAAGATGCCTTGTTCATGCCTTCTGAGTACCTGTTATAGGGCCATTTTCTGATCCTTATAGGGCATGCTGACGAATCAGTCAGCAGTAGCAGGGAAATCAGGTATTCCTCAATATACATTTGCCTAAAGAACAAATTAAATGTTATCAGTTTTTGCATTTTAATTTCTTTTTTTGTATGTTTATTTTTTTAACATCATTTTATATTTCAACCTGAGCTCTCCTTCCTACCCCTCCTCCTGCCTGCCCTTGCCTCCCTCCCAGTCTAACCCCATAATGACTACTACTACTCCCAAAGTTAAGACCTCTCATTGGGTTTCAACAAAGCCTGGCACAGTACTTTGAGGCAGGACCAAGCACCTCCACTTAAATGGGCTCCAACAAGCTGGTTCATGCACCAGGAATAGATGTTGTTCTCACTGCCTGGGACACCTCAGACCAAACTACACAGCTGTATTCCACATAAAGAGGGCATAGTTGTGTCCCACGGCTGCTCCATAGCTGTGAAGCTAGAGTTCATTTGCTCCCACAAACTTGGTTCAGCTGTCTCTGTAGACTTTTCCTTCATGCATCTGGTTCCATCAATGACTGGATGAAGGTTCTGTGATAACTGTTAGTTTATTCACCAATCTGATTACAGGGAAAGGCCAGTTCAGGCACCTTTTCCACTGTTGCTTGGAATCTTATCTGGGGTCTTCCTTGTGGATTCCTGGGAATGTCCCTAGCACCAGGTTTTTCCCTAACCCCATAATGACTGGCTCTAACAAGATATCTCATTCATTGCTCTGCTATTCTATCTCTCTCCCAATTCTACCATCCTATTCCCTCACGTTCTTTTTTCAAAATTAATAAGTTTTCAATAGTTAGTTCAGCCTCTTAAATGGGGCTTCCTATGAAATTTAAAAAAGGGTACTTTACCTGAGAAGAATGATGGCATTGTTACAATCAAATCAAATCAAAACAGTAGAAGTAGTACAGTATCTAACATCTGATACAATCTTTTGGAATCCAAAGGGCTTGGGCAGCTCTGCTTTTTAGCTTGTATCTTGACATCATACATAGCCCAATTCTATAGCTGTTGCTCTTCTTGAAAATCCTTCCACGGTTATGGAATCTATCTATAGTATTCTGGGCTCTTTCCATTCCACTTGAGTATGAACCTTAACCAATGGTCTCCCTTGGCCTCTTCTTGGAAATTCCATCCCTGCCAGATATTTTCAGGCATTTGCCATTCTCTGTGACTATTTCATGCCACCAAAACTTGTACCATGTGGGACACACACACACACACACACACACACACACACACACACACACATATATATATATACATATATACATATATATATACATATATACATATATATATATATAAAATTTATTTTACTTTTTTAAAAAAGAAAACAATCTTTTTTTTCATTTTACATACCAATACCAGTTCACACTACCTCCTCTCCTCCCACTCCCTCCACCTACCCCCTACCCCACCCCATCCACTACTCAGATAGGGTAAGACATTACTTTGGGGAAGGGTCTAAGGCCCTCCCTATGATATATAGCCTGAGAAAGGTATCTATCTAAAGAGACTAGGTTCCCCAAAATTCTGTACAAGCAGTAGAGATAAATCCTGGTGTCTTTTCCAGTGTCCTCACAGTCTTCCCTAGCCATACAACAGTCAACCATGTTCATAGGAACTAATTTGGACCTATACAGGTTCCTTCCCTGTCTGGCTTTTGTTGGTGAGCTCCCAGTAGCACAGGCAAACTGTTTTCATGGGTGTCTCCATCATGTCTTGACCTCTTTGCTCATTTTCTCCCACCTCCCACTTTTCAACTGGACTTTGGGAACTCAGCCCAGTGCTCTGCTGAGGGCGTCTGCCTGTTTTCATCAGTTGTTGGATGAAGGTTCTGTGGTGACATTTATGATAGTCATCAATCTGACTACATGGCAAGACCTTTTCAGGTGCCCTCTATTGTTTAGGGTCTTAGTTGGGGTATTCTTGTAGATTCCTGTGAAATTCTCTAGTGCCAGGTAACTTGTGAGTCCCATACTGGCTCACCCAATCAAAATATCTCTTTCCTTGCACTCATCTCTATCCTTTCTCCATCTTGACTATCCTATTCCTTTAAGTTTTCCTCCCCTTTCTCTTTTTACCTTTCTCTTTTGCTTCCACCCTCTCTTCTCCCTCTACCCCCATGCTCCCTATTTTGTCAAATAATCTTGTCTACTTCATTTTCCAGGTGGATCTAGGTTTTTTTTATAGTTTACCTTGTTACTTAGATTCTTTAGGCTAAATCATCAAGTTTGGCTTCCAGTTTCACAATCCACCTTGCCCTTCTATGCACCACAGCTTCCAAGTGTTAATCCTGTAGATATATGCCCAGAAGATTTTGTCTCAGTTATACTGGTTCTTTCTTAATCACAACTGATTTCTCAATCCCAACAAGCAGCATCAATCAAGCCATTAAAACAAAGGGTTTATTTATGGGGTACTTGTCTGACTTCATCACAGCTTATTCACCAGCCAATGAGAAGCAAAGATTCTTAATTCAAAATGTCACACAAATGACCTCGATAGAGGTTTTGCTTTCCAGTGAAATTTCACCAGCCAGGCCTCTGTAATCTGTATAACACTCAGCATTGTTTTTTGCCTGCATGTCTTTGTGTATGGTTAAGAACACCCCAGACCATTCCTCTTTTTAAGTTAGCATGTCTCTTGGTATTATTTTTAAATATTTGTCCTTAAAAACATAGAGGTAGCATTATGAACTAAGTAAATTGAAGGTATATATTTTGGAATTGTGTGTCTGAAAAAATTAAAAAGAGGGCATGAATTTGAACAAGAGTAAGAAGATTACAAGGGAGGGTTTGGAAAGAATACAAAGGAAGTTTAAATGATGTAATAATAATATAATCTAAAAAAATCATAAATAAAATTTAAAAAGAAGAAATTTCCATGATAGAATAAGGATATTGAGGTTCCTAATTTGCAAGTTGATTCATATAATTTTCTTCATTGAATTTCTTATAGAGATTTAAATTATTTTCTTTTTATTTGTTTTTAGTAATTATTTCCAATGTTTCAAAACTAATTTGATGGGGAAGCTCAGCCAATCACATTCTGTTTAGGGTGTGTCCCCTGGGGCAAAGTAAACAGATAAAACACCCAGGTGTGCTTGCCTCTGCCTTTTTTGTTCCCTGCACTCCTGGATCGCTGGAACCCTGATTTTGTCTAGGTTTCCTTTCTTCCATTTATTAAAGCTGAGTCTTTTATATTAATCTAGTCTGGTTAATTCTAACTACCGATCGACCACGCCCATCACTTATTTTTTATAGTAATTCTTTACTATATTATAAATTATTTAATAGAATAAGCGTGGCTAATATGAAAGATAAATAGTCAATCCTTTCTTTGTGAAACATGGTGCTTATCTGATGGAAGCAACAGGAACCAGGAACTAATTTCTTCAACTCTATGCTCAGTTCCAGTATGATGAAGAACTCACTGTGTTTTAAAAAATAATGTAAAATAACATTCATTTTGAAGAATGATCATTTACTAGGCAATATTTTTAGAAATATTATTCAATTTAAAAATTACAATTGTTTTTATGATTCTTAGAAATCAACATGGATTTAAACATTGGATCTTTAGAAAAACATTGTGAAAAGTATTTGAGAGTCACAAGGATATTCTCAATTCTATCACACAGCAAGATATAAATAATAGTGTACAAAGGTTAACTTTCCATTAAACCAAAGTTTTAGCCATGTGCGTATATATGAAAAGGCAGAAACTTACTTTGAAGTCCTCGTGAAACTTATACTGCATTAGAATTTCACAGATATCAATCCAACTCACTATTTTACATTTCAGGATAAAGAATGCAAAATACTTGTTCAAACATCATGATTAATGTATGCAAAACTGCTTTAGGTTTCTGTTAAAGTCATTGTTCACCAAAGATTTGGAAGATCATGAAAGGGATTAAGTAACACCAAATAAAACATAATAAAAATAAATAAAAGGTGAAAATAAATATCTGATATGCCACATGATTTTTTTAAGGAACTAATTTTTCAATCCTTTATATCTCAATTTCTTTGTGTTCAGTTTTCAGGCCCTGGTTGTGTCTTTTGGGCTTTATTTCGTGAGGACAAAATACATTTCGTATGGATGTAATCATTTTTTTTTGAAATCTTGAAAGAAGCTGTAGGTAGTCTGAGTAGTTTTTACCATAAAATCAAAGCCTATGAAGCCTTTTACTGTGTTTACCTAATAACCACTGTCTCATTTTCTTACTTCAGTCAATCCTTCCTTTCTTATTTCTTTTTCTATTTTGAAAATAACTACATCTTATAACATTGTTTATAAATGTCATGCACTTATCACACAGGATACATCACAAATTCCATCCACAGAAGAATCTGGGGAAATTTTTTCAAGGATAGAATATTTAAGGAAATGTTTTTCTCTAAGAAAATAAGGATGACATTTTAGACTACATGTGTTGTTTACTCCTTTGTGTGTTAGTATATTTAAATTCAATGACTGTAGCTCAGTAATCATGTAGCTACAAGAAGATAATGAATATCACTAAAGATAAACTAGACTAGATCCCTGAGATGGTTATGCTTTGCAATTATCAATCCATAATATGAAAATATCCATAACCTTTGTTACATTGAAAAATTAGAAATGTCAGGCATTTTCCAGATCCTGTCTTATTGTAGGATACTAATAGTTAAAAAGTCTGTAGTTAATTATTATAAGACACCATTAAAGAAAACTGAATCAGACTAAATAAAAGAGGAAAATCCAAACAACCGTGGTGTAAAGGAATTTTCAGTTTATTAGCTTTGACTTGGGGTAGAAGAATACATATGCTTATTGCTATAGAAACAACTTTTCATAGGGAGAAAATGTCATAACTTAAAAACAAATTTAAAATTTTAACTTACATAATATCAAGGCAAGCAATGCAGTACTCTACATAGTAGTAACAGGATCTATTTTGGGGATTATGCGTTTGACTGGGTACTGTCCCTTATATTATCATACTCCATATAGCTACCATGAAAAAAGATTAAAATTCAAACTTCCAAATATGATTCTTACTGTATTCATCTAATAGTCGTATCACTGCAAAGTCAAGGACTTATAGTCTGTAAACTTCTGTACCCAATTTCTGTCTCTCTTAAAACTTGGGGACCCAATAAAAGAATACCTTCTTTCCAGACATTGTATCACTGTATTAACAGGGGAACTGTGCAATAACTATGTAATATTGCATTAATAATTTATTTTTTTCAGATTTTACTAAATTTTTGTTAGTAAAATATCAAGATACAGTAGAAACAATAACAAAACTAGAAGTAATTTATATACTGAATCTACAAATATTGAAAATGTTAAATACCGCCTAACTCTTAACCACATAAACATAAAACTTTACACTGAAGTAATTCTGACATGTCTCAGTTATTTTTGTCTATTGTTGTAGCAAGCTTTTTTTCAGACTATATTTGGACAATCAGCCCTCAAATAACAATATGAAGACTTATTATTATTTATGAAATCTTGGTCTTAGCTAAGGCTTGTTTCAAACTTACTCATAACTTAATTAAACCACATTTTAAAATCTGCTTTCTACCATGTGTCTTTTTACCTCTCCTCCATTCTGTACAACAACTTGGCACATGTCTCGCTGGCATCTTTTTGCACCTAGATTTAACTTCTCTTCCTTACTGTTTTCAGGAAGCCTGTCTAACCTCTCCTGCCTATGTAATGGACATTCAGCTCTTTACTAAATCAATTACAAGATGTCTTGGCAGAGACACATCTTCATAATGTAAACAAATATTCCATATTCTTTCCCCCTTTTCTCTAAATGAAAAAGAAGGACTTTACCTCTTAACACCATAAAACAATATACAATAAGAACAATTACCAGGTAAGAATTATAGTTTCAATGTTCAGTCCATTTACATAAAGCATATTTGGAGAAACTACTCTATGATCCATCCTGTCTTTACAAATCTGGAGCTTTATATCTAAACTACTTTTTATTATAAATTGTATTACTAATCTAAAAATATCTTTTTAGACCTTAAAACATTTTCTTAGATAACCAACTTTAGGGTTTATATCTCTTAACCTTTATAAACTTTACATCTCATTTTTTAGTTTCTTTTCTGAATTTGATAAAAAGGACAGCTATAAAACTATAGCTATCTATTTTTCAACCTTATCAGAGAGAAAAGATTGACATAATATTACCTGAGTAAACAAGAAGTGCAAGTGGGGTATTGGTGGTGCACACCTTTAATCCCAACACTTGGGAGACAGAAGCAGGTGTCACTCAGGTGAATCTGAGTGAATTCAAGGACAGCCTTGTATTCAAAGAGCATTCAAGGACTGCCATTAATGTTACACAGAGATATCCTGTCATACCCACAAAAAGAGATGGGGGGGACAGAAATTATAAATCTCTAGAAAACTTCAATAACTCTAGATACAGAGATATCTGGCCATCTGAACAGTCATCTCAAGGTTCTTATGCAAAATTGGGGAATCCATTTTCAGTCTACAGGCCTTGAATATCTGATAGACATTTTCTGTGAAGAAAAAAACTTTGAAAGACTGTCCTACCTTTTCTTTGTGAAGCTCAGTAGTCACCTTGTTTTGTGTTCTGCTTCTCCAATTTGGACAGCATGCTCTATGCAGTTAAGGCAAGAGCTGCTTTTTCCCCAGCGACTAGCTTTTCCACATTGAAAGCAAACTCCATAAGAAGGTTCTTTGATGCCCATCTTCTGTTGTTTTCAAAGTAATTTGGTGCTGCCAGAAGCAGATGTATCTCACTGGCCAAAAAAAATTGTATAATTAAAATATTTTAAAAGCCATATTCAGCAAGTCTCTGAAGTTCTTTGAAGACAATTTATTTAAAATGTATCTCTGTTTGACCTTGAAACCATACCTAATACCATTATAAGTTTGGTTGTTATAGATGAAAAACTTCTAACCTGTCTTTAATTATTATTCTGAATAGTTTTCAAGAAATAGATATTTATAGTACTTTTTATATGAGCTACATAGGTACAATATCTTAAACAAGAATGCAAACATATACACAGTGTAACAAAAATAACCATGAATTTGTGTCAATATACAAAAATCTATAGCAATGTTAAATATTGAGACTAGTATTTGTTCTTTTAGTTCAAAGTGTATTTAATAATTTAACATTTTGTCCTATCATTCTTATATCCTCATTTTTTTCTTTTCGGAATGAAATTTTTAAATCTAATTGCCTTTGTTTAATTTCCTCCTTGACTATGACCAATACCAACTTGCAACCAACTCCCCTAGATGATAACAAATATCCACCAACTGATCAAAAATCACTCACCCCACTGCTTGAAAATGTGGGTATCATATTCTCTATAATGCTTCCAGAAGTTTTGGGGGCAACAATACCTTTAGGAGACCCTGAGAAAATTGTAATACTGATCAAGTCCTGGGAGGTCTACCTGTATAATTTGTTGTCCAGTGTCTGTGTGATGGGAAAGCATAGAGCTTATCTGAAGTACTAGATGGTGTAGTCTATGAGGCTGGACCATCTCAGCTAACAGCTTTGAAGTTGTTCTGAGTGTAGATTTTTGAAGAACCTGCATTAGAGGCATTCTGAGAGGTTGTATCACTTGGGCTACTTGTCTTTATTTCAGTCTTCTCTTTTTGTTCTGAAAACATACAAACCTTTAAAGGTAACATACATATCTGAATTAACTCAAGTATGTAATTGATATGTGTGTATAAGTCAGCAAAAATATGTTTATCTTCTCTGCTTCAGAAGGTATAAAACATCTATAAACTTTTTAAGTCCTCTTGAATTATGTAAACAAACTGTCATGAGGATTCTGTAGCCAAAATATTTACCATATCTCATCTAGTCTCAGAGCTATACCCATGTAGAGTCATAAGTTTATATGCCGTCCATCTTGTAGTATTTCTTGTTTTTTTTTTAATTAATGTCTATAGCTAAAATTTCAGAAGTTCTCCTCCAATCAATCATGATATTTTTTAATTTTGAAGAGATACAAAGTTTTCTTTTCTCTTCAGAAATATAGGCATAACCTCTCCAAGCAACATATTTTCTGACATTTACTCTGTAGTTATGGCACCATCAAAATATATTGGGTAGTTTAACATAGTTACTCACTTCATAATCCAAAGTCATTCAGAATCTGTTGCTTTTGGTTCATTAGTATTTAAAATATTTATAGTTAGAAAACCATTGTATATGATCCACATGCCCAGTGTTATGGCATTTCCCAACTTCATGTGATGTATAGTTTTTATATTACTTTATTTTCTCTTTAAAAACTTCTTTATTTTTGAATAATTCATTTATTTTTTATTAAAAATTTCCACCTCCTCCCCACCTCCCATTTTCTTCCCACTCCCCCTACTCCCCCTCCCTCTCCCTCTCTAGTCCTAAGAGCAGTCAGGGTTCCCTGCCCCATGGGAAGTTCAAGGTCCTCCCCCCTCCATCCAGGTCTAGGAAGGTGAGCATCCAAACCAACCAGACTCCCACAAAGCCAGTCCATGCAGTAGAATCAAAACCCAGTGCCATTGTCCTTGGCTTCATTTCTTTCTTTTTTCAGCATCTAAGCACATTTTTAAGTATACTAAATCTGTGCAGATGTTTTCTCATTCTAGTTCTGATTTTTGGCACATCTATAGCATTTTTTCTGACTATGTGAGTCAAACCTAATTCTGTTATGTAGTAGACATGTTAGCTCTGCAAAGCTTCACTTAACACATGACTTCTGCCTATTTTGGGCCAGTGAGAGGGGAGTCTCATGTCTAATGGCTGTCTTGGGGCTAGTCTATCTGTCCCAGTTCAGAAAAAAAAATTGTTCATGCTGTGGTAGGTATTTCCACCTAGTCCCCATCACTGAGAAGTGTGCTACCACAGTTCATAAAGCCCATTCAACTGCTTGTGAGCAGGGCCTCTTAGGTAGACTCAGTGCTTGCAGCATATAGAGGCACAGCTCTTTTAAGAGGCCCAGCTGATTATTATATTATTATTATATTATATATAATTACATTATTTGTGAAAATTTTCAAGGTTAAAGAGATGTATTTTAAATAGAAAAAAGTAATTAAAATATTTCAAAGGCATATTGATTATGGTATTCAAAATGTTTTGCTAACCTAAGTATTTTCATGAAAATCGGACATTTAGGGGAATATAGGATAAAATGACAACTTTTAATTACAGACATTTTGTATTGGGATGGATTTTGTTATATTCATACAATATTAAAGTTAATTTTTTTACATTGTATTTACGTTCTACTCTTCTTTGGCATATTGTGTTTATGAAACAAATTTAAAAATGCAATGTGTAGCTGGGCAGGGTGGTGATAGTACATACCTTAAATCCCAGCACTTTGGAGGCAGAGGCAGTAGATCTCTGTTATTTCATGGTCAGCTTGGTCTACATGAGCTAGATCCATGACAGGCTCCAAAGCTACAGAGAAACCCTGTTTCCAAAAAAAAAAAAAGCAAGAAAAAAATGAAATCTGCAATTAATAAATTAGTAGTTGATCTATAATAATGAAGCTTGATTATTATTGTATTATATATAATTACATTATTTTTAAAATTTCGAGGTTAAAGAGGTGTATTGGTGCGCCCACCCACTGTGATGGTTGGGCTGATCTAATGGGAACTCACCAAGGCTAGCTGGACTGGGACTGAGGGAGCATGTGCTCAAACCGGACTCTCTGAACATGGCTGACAAGGAGGGCTGACTGAGAAGCCAAGGACAATGTCACTGGGTTTTGATTCTACTGCATGTACTGGCTTTGGGAGAACCTAGTCTGTTTGAATGGTCACCTTCCTAGAATTAAATGGGGGGGGGACCTTGGACTTCCCACAGCTTAGGGAACCCTGACTGCTCTTTGGACTGGAGATGGATGGAGAGGGGGAATGGAGGGAGGGGGAAGGAAATGGTAGAAGAAGTGGAGGTGAAAATTTTTAATAATAATAATGGAAAAAAACTGAAAAAAAAGAGGTGTATTTTAAATAGAAAAAAATTAAAACACTTCAAAGACATAATAAATATAGTATTCAGAATGTTTTGTTAACCTAAGTGTTTTCATGAAAATGTGACATTTTTGCTCTTGGCAAAAACAATTTGCTTCTTAAAAGGATGATGTGAATTGCATAAGCTTGTTAGGAGTTTCTTTTCATTTTGGTAAGTTTAGTCAATTTGACAAGAAACTGCTTTTTCCTTGACAGCTTACCAGTATGAAAGGACTAAGAGACCTGCTTCAGCCTCTATCCAGTATCTCAAAGGTAAAATGCTTCTCAAGAATGAAGTAGGTAAAAGATATCCATAGTGACTTCACACACAATTTGAGGGACACGCTCCTCATTTCATTATATGTCCTTTATTGTTTTGTTTCTACTTTATTAATTCTGTCCTACTTTAACATTTCCATGCTTCTTCTTCTAGTCTTGCAATAATTAGAAGCTGAGCCACATACCATGACACAACAAAGGCCCAGATAAAAGGAACAAAGCCTTGATGAGATGGGTAGGGCACTGTGACAATGACAACTTTGAGATACAGATACATTATAGTAGACTAGAAGCAAAATATAGGCATGCTTTAAGGTTAATGCAAGATTAGCTTGTTATGATGCTTTCCTATCTGCTGGCAGAGTGGATTTAGGACAACTTTGTTCTCTATCTCTCTGAGAGCTGGGCTCAGCAACTTTATACATGCTGTAATTCTTTTTTTTCTACATTTTTATTATTCATTTATTTATTTATTTATTTATTTATTTATTTATTTAAAATTTCTATCTCCTCCCATCGTCCCATTACCCTCCCACTCCTCCCTTCCTCTCCCCCTTCCTCTCCAGTCCTAAGAAAAGTCAGGGTGCCCTGCCCAGTGGGAAGCCCAAGGCCCTCTACTCTCCATCCGGGTCTAGGTCTGTGTTCATCCAAACAGACTGGGTTCCCAAAACACCAGTACATGCAGGAGAATCAAAACCAGCTGTCATTATCATTGGCTTCTCAGTCCATCTTCATTGTCAGCACATTCAGCAAGTCCGGTTTGATCACATACTTGTTTAGTCTCAGTCCAGCTGGCCTTGTTGAACTCCCATTTGATCAGTCCCACCGTCTCCGTTGGTGGATGCACCCCTTGTGATCCTGACTTCCTTGCTCATGTTCTCCGTCCTTCTGCTCCTCATTTGGACCTTGGGAGCTAAGTCCAGTGCTCCAATGTGGGTCTCTGTCTCTATCTCCATCTATCACCAGATGAAGATTCTATGGTGATATGCAAGATATTCATCAGTGTGGCTATGGGAGAAGGCCAGTTCAGGTATCCTCTCCTCTGCTGCCAAAGGACCTTGCTGGGGAAATCCCCTTGGACACCTGGGAACCCCTCTAGAGCCAAGCCTCTTGCCAACCCTCAAATGGCTCCCTTAGTTATCTTCTTTCCTGCTCCCATATCTACCCTTCTTACATCTCAACCATCCCATTCACCCAAGCTCTCCCCAATCCTCCCCTTCTCCCTTCTCTCTCGCCATCTCCCCTTTCCCCCAACCCACACACACCCCCGTGATCCCAACTTTTGCCCAGCCATCTTTCCTACTTCCAATATCCAGGAGGATAAGTATATGTTTTTCTTTGGGTTCACCTTGTTATTTAGCTTCTCTAGGATCACAAATTATAGGCTCAATGTCCTTTGTTTATGGCGAGAATCCAGTAATGAGTGAGTCCATATCATATTTATCTTTTTGGGTCTGGGATATCTCACTCAGTAAAGTGTTTTCTATTTCCATCCATTTGCATGGAAAATTCAAGAAATCATTGTTTCTTACTGCTGAGTAGAACTCTTAAGTGTATATGTGCCACACCTTGTTTATCCATTCTTCTATTGAGGGGCACCTTGGTTGTTTCCAGGTTCTGGCTATTACAAATAGTGCTGCTATGAACATAGTTGAACAAATGCTTTTGTAGTATGGTTGGACATCTCTTGGGTGTATTCCCAAGAGTGGGATTGCAGGATCCTGAGGTTGGTTGACTCCCAGTTTCCGGAGAAACTGCCACAATGATTTCCAAAGTGGTTTCACAAGTTTGCATACCCACCAACAATGGATGAGTGTTCTCCTTACTCCACATCCTCTCCAGCATAGGTTATCTGCGGGGGGCCATCCTGTCCAGCAGGAATGAACGCCACCAAAAACGAGAATTCCTTCCCTGGTCACATCTTTATTTGGAGCATTCCCTTGAGGAAAATTGGGGGAAGGGAAGATAGAGCAGGGACAAGAGAAAGCTTAGAGAGAGAGCGTTGGGCCCCGAGGCAGCTGCTTTTAAACGGTGGAGAGGCTTGAACGCTGTCCTGATTGGTTAATGCCATTCTGCTGGTCTGAGCATGTGCAAGCAAGGGTGCAGGCAAGGGTGCTCAGCCCCACATGGCTACCTCCAAACTGCAGGACCACCTGTGCCTCCAGGTGGCTCCCAATATCTCCCTCTTCTCTTGTTAATAAGAGCAATAAGGCAAAACCATTTTCCAATCTGGTCCCCACCTCACTTGGGCTAGCAGGTAGCACACCAATCAAAGACATACAGCACTTCCACCTAGACGCAGCATGCCAAGAATATCTCTGCTCCCACCCATTCCTAAGGAAGGAAAAGGCAAAGTAGAAGAGATAAGAGGTTGCACAGGGTGTTGCTCAAGTCGATGGTGTGAAACAGCTGCTCTTGGCACCGCTCAGAAGGTCATCACTGCTGCCTCCGCATGAATCTTCCATAGCAGGACACTCAGCATCCACTGGGTCATCTTCTTTATCTCTCTTGTCAGTCTCGCTGGCATCCAGATGTATGTCAGCATTCCTAGAAAAACATAAACAAAACTCTCCTCCCAAATTGACATTTAAGAGTATTAAAAACTCTCAGTGTAAAAATTCAGCACAATCAGTACTGGAAGTAGGCTGGTTTTGAACTTAGAGACTTGCATGTCTCCGTTTCAAAGAGCAAATCATGTTTGCCTGTACCAGCAAAATTTTGAATTAAAAATTAAGTGTAAAGAATGCAAGAGAAATCCTTTCTCTGGGGGAAGCTGTCATTGGTAGTCCCCCTCTATTGTTTAACACCAAAACAATTGTCACTGGGAATTGAACTCATGACCTTTGGAAGAGCAGGCAGTGCTCTTAACCTCTGAGCCATCTCTCCAGCTCCACTATTCAGATGGAAAAACCTCTAGGTAGCATTGCTTTATTCCACCCGTTGCCAGAGGCAATAGGTAATGGAAACCAGGTTGACACGCCTTTATTATGATAATTAGGACCAGTTCTTTGAGGGAGAATGGGCGTAGACCATCAATCTGACTACTTCCTGCTGACAAAGGGACGTTGTTTGGGGGATAAATGTTTTTATCTGACTGAATTTTTGGCGACAAATGTTTTTATCTGACTGAATTCTTGGCGGCTGTGGCTGTGAGCGGC
The DNA here is from genome assembly GCF_982192425.1 of Myodes glareolus. Taxonomy (NCBI): domain Eukaryota; kingdom Metazoa; phylum Chordata; class Mammalia; order Rodentia; family Cricetidae; genus Myodes; species Myodes glareolus. The sequence goes on along the minus strand of NC_142053.1, from coordinate 61,430,230 downwards.
GGCGGCAGCAGCAGACAGCGGCGGTTGCCCCGCCTCTGAGGCCCATTGTGGCGCGCTCTGCATGGCCCGAAGGCATGGCCCCGCCCTGGGCCGTGAGCAGGCTCGCCGTTTATTCCATACCTGCGAACTGTGCACCCTGCCTCACCTCAGGCATAGAACTCGCACCGCCAGCCGTGAGTCTTTTCCAAGCTCCGGCGAGGGGGGGCGTCCGCCCACCCATGGAGGGCCCGGTTAGGGCCGCGGGGGGCCCCAGTCCCAGACCCCCCCAGGGGCCGGGGAGCAACGAGCACCCAGCACACGGCCCCGCCGGTGAGCTTCCTCCGCCTGCCCATGTTGCTATGGAAACGCGGCTTTTCGCAGAGCCTGTGCTGGGATTAAAGGCGTGCGCCACCACTGCCAGCTACTTCCTCAAACAAAGTTCAAGTTTTCTGTACGTGAGAGCCAGAGACTGAGCTCTCTTATCAAAATTAGGCGAAAATCACCTCAGAAACTCTGTGGCTCTTTAAGAACAGGGAAGGCAGTCTTCGAACACTCAAACTCGCCTCCCTACGAGACTGTTGCCCCGGTCTCTAACAGCGAGTACGCAGGTGGACGGAGAAGGAGCGGAAGCCGCGGTCTCCCGTACCCCATCGTCCTCATAGTCCCGCCTTAGTTACCTCGCCTTTTTTGCTGCTGTTCACACTCCTCCTGCACTGAACTTAAGGGATTTTTCTTCCCCGTTGCTTTCTGTACCTTCTTTCAGATACCTTAACTTTGATTTTTTTTGTATTTTCTTTTCTTTTTAGGCCTATACTCTTTCCATTCTTTTTCCTCCCCATTCTGGAGGATTCAACTGACTTCACTCACCGCTCCACGTGTTCAGAGTTCTGAAATTCACGGCTCTCTGTGTCCTGGTGTCTGATCTCGGCTTTTTCTCCCGGGCTTTCAGCACGTTGCTGGGCGCTTCCTTCTCAGGGTCCCCCAGCGTAGTTGTCAGGGTCCCTCAGCGTCCCGGGGTTTCGAGCACCAGTTGCAGGGCGCAACCTGTACAGCAGGAATGAACGCCACCAAAAACGAGAATTCCTTCCCTGGTCACATCTTTATTTGGAGCATTCCCTTGAGGAAAATTGGGGGAAGGGAAGATAGAGCAGGGACAAGAGAAAGCTTAGAGAGAGAGTGTTGGGCCCCGAGGCAGCTGCTTTTAAATGGTGGAGAGGCTTGAACACTGTCCTGATTGGTTAATGCCATTCTGCTGGTCTGAGCATGTGCAAGCAAGGGTGCAGGCAAGGGTGCTCAGCCCCACGTGGCTACCTCCAAACTGCAGGACCACCTGTGCCTCCAGGTGGCTCCCAACAGTTATCATTGGTGTTTTTGATTTTAGCCATTCTGACAGGTATAAGATGGTATCTCAAAGTTGTTTTGATTTGCATTTCCCTGATTGCTAAGGAGGTTGAGCATGACCTTAAATGTCTTTTGACCATTTGAACTTCTTCTGTTGAGAATTCTCTGTTCAATTGAGTACTCCTTTCATTTTAATTGAGTTAATCAGACTTTTCATGTCCAGAGTTTTATTGAGTTCTTTATATATTTTGGAGATCAGACCTTTGTTTGATGTGGGGCTGGTGATAATCTTCTCCCATTCAGTAGGTTGCCTTTTTGTCTTAATGACAGTGTCGTTTGTATTACAGAAGCTTCTCGGTTTTAGGAGATTTATTCATTGTTGCTCGTATTATCTGTGCTACTGGGAAGCACATCCATAGGAAGTGATCTCCTGTGCCCATGTATTGCAGTCTACTTCCAACTTCCTCTTCTATCATGTTCAGTATGGTCAGATTTACATTGAGGTCTTTAATCCATTTGGACTTAAGTTTTGTGTATGGTGATACATATGGATCTATTTTCATTCTTCTACAGCTTGACACCCAGTTATGCCAGCACCATTTGTTAAAGATGATTTCTTTCATCCCCTGTATAATTTTAGCTCCTTTGTCAAAAATCAGGTGTTCATACATTTGTGGATTAATATCCGGGTCTTCTATTCAATTCCATTGGTCAACATCTCTGTTTTTATACCAATACCAAGCTGTTTTCATTACTGTAGCTCGGTAATAGACTGATTGGCTTATAAAGAGCTTATCAGTCAAGAGTAAGGCAGAAGAACTAACAGCATGGGGTGGAAGGTAGAGAAAATAAATAGAAGAAGAAACCTAGAAAGGAGACAACAAGCATTGAGGAGTGAAAAGGGTAGACCCCCAAAGACCAAAAAGCAAAAAGTAGAAAACAAGAAACTCCACCAGGTTGAGTGCCAAATCCAGGAAGCTTTCTTGTACAACTATCTTTGCATTACCAACCCCCAAATATTGACATGGAGCCTTATTATTAAAAGTAAAAATTTGGCCTTTAGCTTGGTCTTTTTCCCTCCCTGCTCTTATAAATTAATTAACCCATAATTTTTAATCTACATTTTGTCCTTTGGCTTTTTCTTTTACCTCTCCTTCTTTCTGTATGTCCAATTTGGCCATTGTCTGGCTAGCATCTCTTTGCACCTAAATTCATCTCTCTTCCTCTCTCTCCCCAAAAATTCCACCTATTTTCTCCTGCCTATCTACTGGCCATTTTCCTCTTTACAAAACCAATTAGAAGATGCCTTTGCAAAGACATGTCTTCACAGTGTAGACAAATAATTCTGCAACAAAATGTCACCTTTGACTTTCAACAAACATTTATAATATATAAAAAATATAAAAATAGTCCAAATACCAAAGAAAACACAAACCAGAATCATATTAAAATATAAAACACACTTATTATTTAGAATTGAAAATGACTATATTCACTTACCAAAACATCCTCTGTCCATATTGTTATGAATAACAGAAAAATGAAACACACAAAAACAAACTCAACATAGTATCATCTATATGTGGAATCTAAAATGTGGAACTCATTAACCTTGGTCCCTTTGCAAACTTCATTCATTACATATCTATAAAAGTGTTGAATTTTAAAAGGAAATAAGATAAGTGCTATAAATATGTCCCAAATTTTAATGGATAAAAGTCAAATGCATTAAATATAACATAAGCAGATAAATGAAAATCCTAAATAAATTGAAAAGAGATTCTAGAAAATAAAAAATGTGACAGTATTGAAAAATTCACATAATTTGATTTTCCTGTCTAGATGGTGGGGAAACTCTGTCACAGGTTTTTAAATTTCCATTATATGAAAAAAATATGAAAGCAGAGAACAAAGATAACTTCGTTTTAGAGTCCTGTATTCAAGGCTCACAACTACACATATACGCAAAGACAGTTAAAATTACAAGTAATTAAAGAAGTGAGGATGAAGATAAGAAGGACATATGTGTATATTTTAAGTGAACATAAAGTACTTGAGAGAAACTCTGAAATATTCTTTAAAATTATTATAACATATGCTGAAAGAGGAAATAAAAATAAATTTTAGAAAAATCTTAGAACTAGAACATAAAGCAAAAGAGCACAATAAAACTAAAAGAATCAGAAAGCAAAAATTTTGAGTAGAAAAAAAATTACAAATATGATAGGTAATGAATTCACCTATGTCAATACCATTTGAAATGTGAATATTGTAAGTACATGAAAGACAGATAACACCAAAATAGACACTAAAAGATAGACATTTTCCTATTGATTTTAAGAATCTTACTTAAAGTATGAAGTAATCTCAAAGAGATTAAAAGAAAATAGATATGGTTAAGGAGATGATTATTTCAGTAATGTGCTTGAGTTGCAAGCTAGAAAGCATGATTTTGATCCTCAAAAAAGAATATTTTAAAAAAGCCTGAGGTGTGGAGGGAAAGCAAAACATATGTATTGAAATTACTACTGAAGCAGAAACTGTCATATCCATAAGATTCCCTACCCACACAATTTTGTCTACTTGGATACTTCCACATCAGTAAGAGAACTTGTTTTAAAATAGTAAAGGTGTATGGTTCCAGGAAAAAGCAAAACTGTTGTTGACCTTTGGTTTTCACACACAATCAGACACACAAGTTTATGAGCCCACACCATACATATGCATCTCCTGAATGGCTGTATCTATGTACACTATGTACACACACACACACACACACACACACATTGAGAGAGAGAGAGAGAGAGAGAGAGAGAGAGAGAGAGATGGACCGACAGATAGACAGACATGCATGCATATATACACATATACGTCATAAAAGGAAAGTTGGGTGTTGTGGAATATTACTTTAACAATATAAAGATGTGTTATAGTTATTTATGTTGTGGAATATTACTTTAAATATATAAAGGTGTGTTACATTTGCTTATGCTTCATTTGTTTAATCTTGTAAAATATGTTGCATTTGTTTATACTGCATTTGATTAATGACATAAAGATGTGTTGCTTTGTCTGCCTACAGCATTTGATTGGTCTAATAAAACATTGAATGGTCAATAACTAGTCAGTAGAGGGATAGGCAAGGCTGATGGGCAGAGAGAATAAGGGAGAAGAAGGAAAAGTATGGAGGAGAGAATGACAGAAAAAAGAAGAGAGAGATGCCTGGGGCTTGCCAGTCAGGTGTGTCCAGTCAACCAGACACTGAGTAGGACATACAGAGTGAAAGAAAGGTAAAAAGCCCTGTGGCAAAATGTAGATGAATAGAAACAGGTTAAAATAAGTTATAAGAGGTAGCTGAATAAGCAAAAAGTAAGGCTTTTGTAACTAATAATAAGTCTCCAAGTGTTGATTTGGGAGCTGGTTGGTTACACGAAGAAAAACCTGCTACAACTGGGCATCTGTATTAATTTTAAATATAGGCGACTTCAAGCAAGTAAAATAATCATTGACAAATAGAGGCATTATAGAATCATAGGAGTGTTCATTCTTCAAGGAAACATAATAACTTGAATATATATGTGTCTAATAATAGAATACCAAATTATGGGAGGAAAAGTGTGATACAATTTCAGGAACCTACAAAATTTTTCCATAAGTGATTGAAAGATCAAACATGCAGAAAACTAATAAAGGTACATTTGAACTGAGTAGCATAACCAAACAACCATATCTATTTGGCATTTGCAGAATACTCTAGTCAACAGTAGTGTACTTACATGGAACATTTACCAAAATAGATGACATTACCTATACCCAGGAAAATTTTAACACAAATGTATCAGATTCCATATGTTCTTAGACTATAATGCAATATACTTAAACAAGAAATGAATAACAGCAAAATATTTAGGAATTTCCCCAAAATTTACATACTAAATTAAAAAAATTTTAAAATGTTGATCACTTTTCTTTAGGTAAGTACATCACAATTTCCAACAATTCTGCTGTTTCATTCTTTATAGCAACTGGAACCAAAAAAGGCACCATCAGTATTTCCATGGATAATAAGAAAATAATAAATATTACCATGAACTTCATTTTCATAAATTTATAAAATAGTCAAAATACATACAATCTACCAAAATTCACATAATAAGAAATAAATAAATTGAACTATCAAATAAGTCTTCTGAAATGGAAAATACTAGAATCCCTCCCTCTTCCACTTTCTCCCACCGTCCCAACCTACTCTCTCTAAGTCTACCTCTCTTCCTCTCTTTCTTTAATCCTTTCTCAATTCGGCACACTGGTTGGCTTGAATTCATAATCCACCTGGATATGCATCTTTATGAATAAACACTTCTAAATAAGTTTAATGATAATTTTTAGAAAATACTTAAGGAAAAATGACACTTGTTGCTCTCAATGTAGTACAAGAAATGAGCAAAGGGAATACTTCTAAATTCTTGTGAAAAAGCCGTTATCTTAACTCCAAAACCATATAATTGAAGAAAATAACCAACCAATAACTCTCTTAAGCATACATGCAAAATTTCTGGCCAAAATAATGTCAAATTATGTCCAATGTCCAATAATGTGTCAATAATTAAATATCACAATTAAATAAAATATTAAATGGTGGTTTAATATTTGAAAATTATTTATATATTAAAATATTAAAAACATTTATATGCAACTGGAGGTTTCTCTATCATCAACCAGTTCTCAAAGAAATAGTCAGTAGTTTATTATTAATGACTAAAACTTTGGTCTATTACTTCAGGCTTATCATTAGCTAGTTAATATATATAAAATTAACCCATTCCTATTATTCTGTATATTGCCACATGATCATCGCATTACCTCACAATTTGCTTCTCTGGCGATCACTAACATTCACCCTCAACTCCACTTCTTTCCCCTGTACTCAGTTTGACTTTTTTGTCTATATGTGTTCTTCCTTGCCATAGGCCAGCATATAGTTTTGCTTGTTTGTTGTTGTTGTTGTTATTATTATTATTATTATTATTCTGACAATAGTTTCCCTAGCCTTCTGTCCTTCCAGTCATTCCCCTACACTTCCCCTATGCTCCCACTCTCCACCTATTCCATTTCTATTCAGGAAAGTGGCCAGTACCCCATGGGTAGCAACAAAGCATGGCATATTAAGGTGCAGTAAGAATAGAAAATGTTCCTTGTATTAAGGCTGGACAAGGCAACCCAGTATGAAGAGTAGGGTCTGTTAGTGCACACTACTTGCATCTTACATGTTTTTTCTGTTTTGGAATTCTGGGTATTTTTGTGAATTTTTCTCATTTATTTGTTTGCTTTTTACACATATATACTTTAGAGTTCTACTCAGCAGTAAAAAAAAAACAATGACATCTTGAATTTTACATGCAAATGGATGGAACTAGAAAACACTTTACTGAGTGAGATAGCCCAGACTCAAAAAAGATGAATATGGTATATACTCACTCATAAGTAGATTCTAGCCATAAATAAAGGACATTGAGCCTATAGTTTGTGATCCAAAAGAAGGTAAATAATAAGATAAACTCAAAGAAAAACATATATTTATCCTCCAGGAAATTTGAAGTAGATAAGATCACCAGGTAAAAGCTGGGAGCACGGGGGAGGGTGGGAGTGAGGTTGCGGGAAGGGGAAAGGAGGAAGGAGAATGGAGAAGGGAAGGATTGGGGAGAACTTGGGGGAGTGGGAGGGTTGAGATGGAGGAAGGTTGGATATGGAAGCAGGGAAGAAGATATTGTAATTAAGGGAACCATTTAAGGGTTGGCAAGAGACTTGACTCTATGGGGATCCCAGGTGCTCACTGGGATGACCCCTGCTAGGTCCTTGAGCAGTAGAGGAGAGGGTACCTGAACTAGACTTCTCCCATAGCCACATAGACGAATATCTTGAATATCACCATAGAACCTTCATCTGGCAAGGAAGAAAAATACAAGATAATGGTTGGACAGTGGATGTGAAATTTGAGAATCTCATCAGTAAGGGTGCTTAGGAGGAGGATGTATTCTTACTGGAACTCCCAGGCCTATTGGACAATTAATTGAAGGATTCCTTGAGAGGGAGGGTAAAAATAACCATAAATTTGAAAAAGAAAGCAAAAGGAGTGAAAAGGGAGAGCATGGAGACAGATGGGTGAGGAAGCAGGGAGGACTTAGAAGGAGTCAGGGGAAAGATAATCCTGAACTGAATACATTGTATAAAAATAATTTCAATAAAAATGTGAAAAATACACAACTATTACTACCCTAAATATTGTGCTTAGTTTATTTTTTAAGACTTTAAAAAGAAAAGCTAAGACTAAACACACATTGGTGTTTGCATAATGACAATGTAACACAAATCAACTTGAGTTTTGTACTCAAGTTCAAAACTGATGTTCACCATCAGTTAACTTTGAAAATTATGTCAATGATAGATTATATATGCAGAAATATGCTGTCATAATGAAAAGTAAATCTTAAAAGTCCTTATATAGTAGAATTATAGAGATTTAGGTTAACATGCCTTTCCACTTTTTATTGTTTGTAAGATGTTTCTATGGGCATCACTGTGTATTGCAACTGTTATTCATCTTTTTTTCAGTTAGAGTACGAAGTTTTCTTAAGGAGATTTAGATACAGGGTTTCTGACAATGGAGTTTTTTTGACATATGTTTGTTTTATTTTCAATTTTTTATATAAATAGGATTCACTATATAAACATTTACAATATTTTAGAGAATAAGCATAATGCGCTCTATCCACACCAAGACTTTATCATGTTTAGGGCTTTCCCTTTTATGATTTATTTGAAAATTTAAAATATTATATAAACACCTGATAAGCATATAGCTTTTATTTTCTGTGCTCATTTCTATTCCTTTGTCTGCTAGCAGAACTCCCTCCTACCACCATCTGTTAAAGAACTTAGTTGAGAATAAGTTTAAAAAATAATGTTGTGCAAAAGGCTATTTTTCAAATAGCTCAATACTCTTATTAAACTTGCAGTGATCATAGCGAGTTTTGAGAAGTTTCAGATTACAGAGCCAACACTTTGAAAAAAAGATGAAGGTCTTCCCATAAAGGAGAAAATGACATGCAATAAAAATGACTATTATTTGTGCCAGGAATATTATTCGTCACTGTGCTATGATTTTATGAAGGATATTTTCAGTTTTCACCTATCCTTCTAGCACAAATATAACTTTAAACTTTCAAACACCTTGTTATATACAAAGAATCCTATAGTTATTGTACACCTGTGAAGAATCTGATTCATCAATTTGTTTTTAATGCACAGAAAAAATGGGGATGTGATTCTTTTCAAAAGCCAAGTAGTCGGATGTACTTATTCATGAGAAAGGAAATTGGATATGACTGGGGATCTCTGCATCGTTTTTCCTAATTAAAGGAGCAAGAAAAACACTTGATGTAGTGAGTTAGTAATCAGAAGGCAGAGAAAATAAAATGATGCTGAGTCAATTTCAAAATATTAGAGCTCAGAGAATATATTATAGAAGTATTACTGGTGTATTTATCACTGATGCTTTGATTACCAATAAAATGTCAGTAAAAAGTAAATAAATGAAGTGTGTTATGGTGATGTTTAAGAGTGTTGTTGAAGAGATAAAACGGTTTTATAATAGAGCAGAAAGTGGCAGGAGATGTAATTCAGAGTTTATGTTATATAGCCCCAACCAATTTTTAAAATAAAATAAAATTTCACATTTATGATCTATATACTTCTATTTTCTAAGACACAATAGATAGATAGATAAATAGATAGATAGATAGATAGAGAGAGAGAGAGAGAGAGAGAGAGAGAGAGAGAGAGAGAGAGGATAGATAAAGAGAGAGACTGTGGTCATTTATTCTGAATTAAATAATCATAGGTCAGTGTTACAAGTTGAATGAAATGTAATCAGATAAATTCCCTGAACACATTTTGGATGATCAGTGCTCTCAATTAATTAAAAAAATAAGTACATACTATAATTGAGTTTCTATTAAATGTTAAGATTTGTAATCATATTTACTGCCTTCATACATTAGAGCTTACAGATTTTTGCCTATTAGAAATGTTTCTCAAAGGCACTGAACACTAAAACACTGGGTATATGATCCATAGCAGAGAGCACAAGACAGAATTTGTGGCACTGCTGTTATACAAAGTCACAAAAATTAAGGGCATGCATTTTCTAAGCCCTCGCATTACCTCAACTTTTTACCTGAGTCCTTATGGCCCTTTTAGCACGTTGATTGTTTTCATAGATTGTTGCAGTCTCCTGCTTGGGATACTCTCTTTTTATATCTTTAGAAACCTTGATTTTTAGTCTCCATTTCAAAAGATGACACTTACACAACAGAATTTTCCATTGCCTCCTAAGGAAGATCATTGCCTTAGCTTTGATTGAATTTAACTACTTCTGTCAGTGGGGGTTTAATTCAGAGCACCTGGACTGGATAAGTCTTCTAACAATCTTTAAAAGTCTTTAAGAGACCATAACCAGTCGCTCCTAATTTGTGCCTTTTGTGTTCTAATTTTCTGTAAACGTATTATGTAATCTAGGTAATTAACAGAATCTCCTCTTAGAATCTTTTCAGGAGCAATTTGTAATCCCCATTTAGGCAAGACATTCTTTACTTCTTCAAACTTCTTTTCTAAAGTATCTTTATTTGAATCAGATAACAAAATGTCACTCATGTAATGGTAAACTGTAGACTTAGGAAATTGCTTACAAATCATTTCCTCCCCTGTTGGAGGACATCCAATTGATATCTCTTAGTAGGCTGAGAATTATTATAAGTAGGCAATGTGAAGTCAAATTTTTCCTGTGTTTTTCTTATAAAAGTATAGTGAAAAAAATTATCTTTTAAATCAATAACTATGAGAAACCATCCCTTTGGTACTAGAGAAGGCAAAGGAATTTCAGATTGTAGAGGATCTATAGTTTGAATTACATTGTTGACAGCTCTTAGATCTGTCACCATTCTCCATTTACAAGATTTCTTTTTTACAACAAACACAGGAGAATTCCAATGGCTGGTTGATTCTTCAATATGGTGAGCATCTAACTGCTCTTGTACCAGCTGTTCCAAAGCCTGTAATTTATCTTCAGCTAGTGGCCACTGCTTAATCCATATTGGCTTCTCAGTTAACCATTTTAAAGGTAGGGCTCTTGGTACCTCTAGAGGTTTGTTAGTTTCAGTATGATCTTGTAAAACCTGAATGGCTGGTGTCCTTTTCCCATAATACCTCATTATATCCTTCAAATAATTATGAGTTCCTTGGACCACAGGAATATTAATCTGTGTATACCATTGCTATATCATGTCACATCCCCATAAATTTTTTGAAATATTGGCTATATATGGCATTTGTCTTTCTATTTGCCCTTCAGGTCCTATTCTTTGCTTTACATGAGGTAACTTTCCAATTCCCACTAACTAAACATCTACCTCTTGAAGAGACCAATTGAGAAGCCAAGATTTTGGAGCAATGATACTTACATCCACACCCTTATCTAATAAGCCTTCAATAAAAATGCCATTTATACAAACCCTTAGCTTTGGTCTTTGATCATTAATAGAAGTCTGTAAAAATATACATTTACTCTGTCCTACTGGATTTTTTGACTCATCCTCCACATTTAACCCATCATTTAGACCAGTATTGCTTTTTACAGCAGGCCTTGGATTTTTTAATTTTCTTGGTGAGACATGTTCTTCACTGTAACTGGGAATGACTGGGCCACTTTTGACTTGCAGACCTGTGAGAGGCTCCTCAAGTGGTTTCCCAATGGTATTGGGTTGCCTTGTCTGTCTATTGTTAACCTGCATTCATTGGTTCAATGTCAGCCTTTACCATACCTCCCACATAACCTGAAGGCCAAGTTCTCCTATTTTCTCATTCCCAGAGAAGACATTATTTCTAGAAATTCCTTGCCGGCAATTTCTTTTCAGATGTCCTAATTTACTAGAATTCAAACATTTGGAAGTTTGGTGTCTCCTCAATGCTTTGAAAATTGCTTCTCCTACCCAAGATTTATCACTATTGCCAAGCTTGTCAACATTCACCATATGCTGAATCCATTTATCCATAGGTGCTAATCTAGACCTTAAAGGCCCTTTATATCTTTTTATAAAAAAAAGATATTTTATCTTAGAATCTTTTTATATTCTAAGTTTGTATTTTCAAAAGCCAGAGATTCAAGAATTATTCATCTTGCTTCTGGTTCTTTTGCTCTTATTTGCAGAGCCTTAATATTTACAAAATGTCAGTAAAGAGTTCTCCCTGTCCCTGCCTAACCCTGTTATATGATTCTATCCCTTTTCTTTGTTCTTGTTTCCTATCCCTAGCATTCAAGACTGCTTTATGGGATAAGGATAATACTTCTTCGTCATAAAAGAGCTTGGACCTTTGGATCAGCATATGCTCCTAAGCCAAGAATTTGATCTTGGGAAACCTCCACACATTTTGTTCTTCCTTGCTGTTCCATATGTTTGCATTCTTCTCTGAAATAAATTCCAAACACCAAGGCTTTGTCAGAGTAAATTACAGGGTATGATGCTACAGTCCTGGGTAAACCAGTTCTGACAGACAGTGGTGATGTTGTATCCTGTCCTTGTGTCTTCTTACTCTGTTTACCAGCTGCAAAAATTTCCTCATTTATTTCAAATCTTTTTATCATTGTCTCTCTTGAACCCTGAATCTCCTGAGCAGCATATGTTTCTATTGATTTAACTAAGGTATCGATTTTTTGGTCCCCATTCTGCTCCTGTGTTTCCAAGATATTTGTTTCCTTTCATAGATAACATGTCCTCCTGGAACTTTTCTTGGATATCATGTAGATTGCATCCTGGAGGTACATTCTGTCTGTTATCTTATCAAAACTCTGTAATAACATGAAATTTATCAGTATGAACCCTTTCAGGTAACTTCCTAGTACCCTTGGAAAAACTATCTGAGATTTCAATTTCAGGGAACCCCAGTGTCCTCTTCTGATTCTGATGGTACCACATGAACATAGTGTAGAGTCATAGAGTCAATAAAAACACAAAATGAAAATAGATAAATCTTTAATAAGCTATGTTTAAAACAACAATGGTAATACTAAATAGTTTCTCTTTGTCTTACAATCTGCTTAACTACGAATTTTCCCATCACAAATATCAACAAGCAGTGTTCCTCTTGTTTTTCATTTTATAAAGGTGAGAATAGTGATAGATTATGCACAAATAAATAAATATATGTTAATATACAAGTGCTATTTATGAATTTGTATTAAAAATATGAACATATCAATTCTTCACATCCATTTATAATACTATTTTAAACTCAAAGATTGTCATATGAAACATATAATTCTATTTTACTTATTTCCTTCTCTGATTCCTGAAGTACTTGATTGACATGAATAATTACTTTGAGAACTATCTATTATATTACTATCCTTTACATTCCTCTAAAAATAAGAAAGGCAGGGTACTTCTTTATAAAGGTTATGTCTTTATTATTTTAATAAATGGTGAATTGCATAATATGTTGTTAGTGTGCAGACAAGCTCCACCTCCTCATGGCTCATAAGTATATGATAAAGAGTGAGTACTACATTTTCAGAAAATATTCCAAGCATATGTAGTGGCTTTATTTTATAACATCTGTCTCTCACAAAAAGTAATTCACTCTCTTAGATGAGCATCAATCCCAAGGGTAATGCAAGAATAATTTAATTAATGCTTACTTGTTTCTACCGCTTCAAAATTCCTCCAATTTTAAACAACCTTACTAGAGACAAAACTTACAGAACATAAACCATAACCAAATAACAGCAACTATGTAAGGGAAACACTTTTAACTTCAGAACATGCCTAAAAACATGACATTTCAAGGCTCCATGATTTATACTTGTCATTTCAATTTGTCAATTTAAATATCATACACAGTAAGTTCTGTACAGCAAAAATGTTTTAAAGCTGTTCTGTAGTTAAATAAGCAATGTTTTTTGACAGGCAATACCACTGGGCCACTTTCTTGGAAAGACCAATCAGTATTGCTGACAAGCAATACTTTCAGTGTGACAGTATAAACATTCTTAGTGATAGAAATAGCACACTAATTTTGATATGTCTTCATGTATATATTTTCTATATTATTTTCCTGATTTTTATTTTACTGTATTATTTGGAACATAGTCAATCAGTAATAAAAAATAAATGTGATATTCTGGTTATCATTACAGTTGAAATTTGTTTTGCTAGTAACAACAAAAATATATTACAGCCTAAACTAATGTATTCTCAAGTATTTTTCTTGAATGGTGGCCAGACTTCCAGGTCATAGTTTGTAACTGCCACACAAGAGGTAGTCACCTCCCTAACAAAGAATCAGGATATGCTAATGTTGTTCTGCTTCCTTCTTTGTAATATGGAGGATGTCTGAAAAGAGATGTTAATTTGGCCTATGTGACAGAGCTGGTATGCAGAGCAGGAATATAGAAAGATATAACAGAGCAGGCATAGGTAGATGTGTAGATGTTACCAAAGCCATTTACCTGGTTACATAGGATACAGAATACTAATGAATTTCTCCCCCAGTTTATGTTTTGGTATATAAGGCTGTTTGGAGATTAAACACAGAGGAATATTCAGGATATGAACTTAAGATTTCATAAGTGATCACTGAGAATCTCTCTCCTGATAATGCCATGTGAGTTGTGTCTTTAATCCCACGCTTTCCCTATGGTACAGAGAAATGATTTGTGGTCTGCTCTGGGATTGGACTATGATAAGTAGAAAAGAAAATGACACATAGAGTAAAAGAGATAAGTTTTATACATATATTTACTTTTCTAAATGCTAAAGAAGAAGGATGAAATATTCAGTCTTGAACAAAACACAAAAATGTCTTCCATCAATTATAAATTTTAGTGATATAATCATTGGTGGGTTTTATTGCTCAAATGTGTAAGTACACTTCTATTCCTTTGGGATAATTTCATTTAAAACTAATGGGTCACTTTGCATAAAACCAAACCAAACAAAGGCAGCAAGGAGATAGTGATAAGTCTGGGTAGAAGGTGATTGTAACTAGAATTTATTATATAAATGTATGAAAATTTAAAATAAGTGATTTTAAAAGGTAAAAATATCTTACTTCATAAACCTTCTTTTAATAAAAATGAATAATACAGTTATTCACTACAAACTGAACAAAAAGCAAATATTGATTGGAAAATGAGAATGAATAGACTACTAGAATTATATCATTCATAGATATACTAACAACAAAATACTTTACTAATCATTTACTGGATGCCAGTCAATGAATTAAGCATTTTCTATGTGTGACTACCTTATAATAATATTGTATAATATGATATTAATATTATTCAAACTAAAACAAAAATTACAGCACTCAGTAAAGACTACTCATTAATAAATTCAATATTATTGATATTAATTATCCAAAAGAGGAAACAGACTAATTGTATTAAAAAACAGGATCTATCTTTTTGTCTATTCAAAAAAAATTCCTCTGTATCAGCATAAAAGAACAGAAAAAAATGGTATTTCAAGCAACTAAATCCAAGAAGCAAGAGGATTTAACTATTTTCAAATCTGATAAAATGGAATTCTACACATTTATATACCAAAAAATGGGCACCCAAGTTTTCAAAATAAATGCTACTATAGCTAAAACCACATACTTATGTAACACCCTGATTTTGGGTGACTTCAATACACTACTATTACAAATAAACATACCATTCAGATATAAACGAAACAAGGGAATTCTTATAACTTTAAATAATTCAATTTAATTTTAAAAATTTGCTATTTTACTACAATGCTGAAAGATAAAACATCAGCAACTAGATAAAGCTTTTTCTATTGTTTAATAGAAAACACTGATGGGGAACCTCAGCCAATCACATTCTGCTTAGGGTGTGTCCCCTTGGGGTCACACAATACAAATAAAAGATTGAAGAGCACTTGCCACTTCCTCTCTTTGCCCCTGCGTTCTGAGACCATTGGGACCCTGGTATAAGTTTTATTTTCTTCTATTTATTAAAGCTATATCTTTTATATTAAGCTACTCTGGTTAATTTTTAATTACTTATCAACTTTGCCCCTTCAATTGATGCACAACTTCGTGAGGCCCTTTGGTTTACCCTCCTCCACGTAGATGCCACAAGCCAGCGACCTCTGCTGCCACTGCAGAACAAATGAACAGAGCTCAGACTGCTAGAGCACCGCCAGTCCTATGCGGCCCCAGCCCTGGCATGCACAGCACAATTGTCCCACAGCATTCCCATACGCACCAGCTACCAGCTCTGATTAATAGCAACTTCTTCAGACAGGATTGGGGCGGGGAACTTCCTTTGTGCTACCCACAATCAAGGCCGCAGCTTATTGGCCTGGTAAGCCCAGCAATGCCACCCCAGCTGAGTTGGCAGTGCACAACGACTGCAGTTCACTGGTTGTAACCCACAAAGCATGCAGTCTGTAAATTTAACCTCTGGATTTGAGTATATTTATTTCATAATTTTCTTCTGGGTCTGACTCGCCTGCCTCATGGATTCAGGTGCACCCCGCCACCTTCTGACAGGCAACGGTCATTACTGGTAAGATTTCTTTCAGTTGAAAATAAATAAATAAATAAATAAATAAATAACAAATAAGATTTTCTTTGATTGAAAATGTCAGACAACATTACTGTTCAAGGTTTTCAAAGCCTTTCTAATTACATTGTGGATGAGATTTTGAAAGATACTTATGATATTCCTCTTGGCTGTTTCTGGGGCTTATTATTTTTCTGGTGTTTGGTAGCCTATTGAGGATGATGCAGTCCTTACCGACTGAATCCAGGATTCTTAAGACAGAGGTTGAAACCTTAAGGAAGGGCTCGACCGTTTTGAATGACAAGTTTCAGCTGGTTGAGGCAATTTCAAAAACAATTCAGACTGACACAAACCTCCTCAAAAAAGAGTTTGGAGTCTTCAAGGAGGAGACTAGATCTTTGTCTGATATGACTCGGTCAACTGACCAAAATTTTGAGAAGGTGCAGTCTAATAATATTTCTTTAAAAGAGAGCTTCACTGCTCTGGAGGAGGGAACAACTAATTTGGCTCGTAAAATCCAGTCCATGACTGTAAGTGGTGAAACATTGGCTGAGAGGATTAAAACCATTGAATGTGAAAATCGGACTTTATCAAAATGGTATGGTAGATTAATTGACAGAATTTCCATACAAGAAGGCACAGTACATACCATGAGAATTATGTCCAAGGGTGAGATATTATCTCTAATGGACAAACTTCATACTTTAGAATTCCCAATGAAGGCTTTGGAGCATAATACTGGACAAGAGATTAAGGACTTACAGAAGGCAATGGTAAACAGATTTAAAAAGACTGAGGAAATTATAAACTCTGATGAACATGAGCAAAAGGTAGAAAGGCAAAATTTAATTCCGAAAACTCTCAAATGACCCAGGGTTCTACGTGCCTTGCCAGTAATAACATCAGAAAAGATAACTGGCTTCAAAAATGCTATTAGGCTGGTCTTAAACTCACAGAGATCTGCCTGCCTCTGCCTCCTGAGTGCTGGGATTAAATGCATGCAACACCACCACCTGGCTCAATTTCTTTCTTTGTATGATGAATAAAATAATAATTTGTATAAGAAAAAAAATGCTATGATCATTAAGGAACATACATGGGAGCCTGTACATATGAGTGATCTGAAAGAATTTAAATAAGCAATTGTGAACTACGAACTACATTCGTCCTTTGTTAGAGAGATGCTCAAACAGTAACCAAGCCGGACCTCACGACTGGAATCACCTGGTGTCTGCTTTCCTGGAGATCAGACCTCTATTATATTAGAAAAGCCTTTTCAAACAAGAAGCCAGACTTCTGGACCAGCACATAAGAGCTAAAGGAACTGAGATTTCCCTAGAAAAAATTCTAGGTGAAGGACTTTACTCTGATCTTCAGGAACAAGCTCTTTATGATGACCACCTCTTATCCATATGTGCCACAGCAGTTTTAAAGGCCTGGGACAGGGTTCAAGACCCAGGACAGAGAGTGTAATCGTATATCAGGGTTAAAAAGGGTCAGAGAGAACCCTTTAGTGACTTTTTACAAAAACAAACTAAGGAAGCACAAATAGGGATACCTGACCCAGAAGCAAATGTATAATAATTGAGTCTTTGGCATATGGGAATATCCACATAGAGTGCAAAAGGATCCTGGGGCCTTTAAAGATCAGATCAGTGCCCTTGGATGAATGGATCTTGCATACAATGAATGTTGATACATTTGACTATGGCACTGAACCATGGGTACAATAAGCAATTTCCAATGGTAAAAGGAGACATCAGATTACCAAATGTTTTAATTGTGGTAAAATGGGGCATATGAAAAGGGACTGCAGTCAACGGAATTCCAGGAATAATGCCTCCTCTAGGAATAACAGGAATAGGAGTACTCAGACTTCAGGTTTATGTAGGAGATGTTGAAAAGTCAGGCACTGGACGAATGAGTGTATTTCAACGAGAGATAAACAAGAAAACCTGTTACCATCGGGAAATACAATGAGGGGCCTCTCTCAGGTGCCCATGGTGAATGTAGTCCAGTCATTTTTGGTCACTGCAGAGAACGTGCCTCATCAGAAATATTAGAAAGCCCCATGTCTGCTTTTTAAAATCAATAACAGCCTAAAGGGTGAGTTAAATGTAGAGAATAAATCAAGAAATCTATTAGGACAGAGTAAACATATATTTTGGGAAACTTCTACAAATGAACAAATACCAAAGCTAAGAGTGTGTGTAAATGGCATTTTTATTACTGACTTACTGGACACAGATGCAGTTGCAACTGTTATTATTCCAGAATCTTTGCATCCGAATTGACCTCTTCAGGAGGTAGATTTTCAGTTCCTGGAAATTGGAACTCTAGCTCGAGTAAGACAAAGCAAGATATGGGTTGAATGTATAGGGCCAGAAGGACAAATAGGAAAACTAAGGTCATATATACCCAATATTGCAGTGAATTCATGAGGCCGTGAACTATTGCAGCAATGTAATACACAAATTAACATTCCTGCTACTTCTAAAGCCTATTTTTCTGAGGAAAATATTAAAAGATATTACAGATGTTGGAAACTGGCCATTTGGGCTGTACAAGAACACAAAGCAATTGATGGCCCTTCAGCAGTACCAACAGCCTTGCCTCTAAAGTGGTTGACTGAGAAACCAATATGGACTAAGCATTGGCCTTTAGCTGAGGAAAAGTTGCAGGCTTTAGAACAGTTGGTACAAGAGCGATTAGATGCTCGATATATAGAAGAATATGCCAGCCCTTGGAATTCTCCTCTATTTGTTGTTAAGGAAAGATCTGATAAATGGAGAATGGTGACAGATCTTAGGGCTATCAACAAGTTTATTCAAACTATGGGCCCTCTGCAATTTATAATTCCTCTGCCCTCTCTGTTACCAAAGGGGTGGCCTCTTATAGTTATTGATTTGAAAGATTTTTTTCTTCACTGTACCTTTACAAGAAGAAGATAGAGAAAAGTTTACCTTCACAGTGCCTCCTTATAATAACTCTCAGCCTTCTAGGAGGTACCAGTGAACTGCCCTCCCACAGGGCATGTTAAACAGCCCTTCATTGTGCCAATATATTGTAAGTCAGCCATTGGAAATAATACACAAACAATTTCCAAAGTCTATCATTTATCATTACATGGATATTATCCTGTTGTCTGATTCAAACATAGATTCCTTAGAAAGTCTGCTTGAAGAAAAAAAAAAGTAGTTTTACCTAATTGGGGATTTCAGATTGCTCCTGAGAAAATACAAAGAGGAGATTCTATCAATTATCTAGGTCATAAAATAGGTTTACAACCTAGGTGCCCCTCAATAGAAGAATGGTTAAAGAAGGTGTGGAACATATATACATTAGAGTTTTACTCAGCGGTAAAAAACAATGACATCTTGAATTTTGCATGCAAATGGATGGAAATAGAAAACGCTTTACTGAGTGAGGTAAGCCAGACCCAAAAAGAGGAATATGGTATGTATTCACTCATAAGTGGATTCTAGCCATAATTAAAGGTCTTTGAGCCTATTATTCATGATTCTAGAGAAGCTAAATAAGAAGGTGAACCTGAAGAAAATCATGTAGTTATCCTCCTGGAGATTGGAAATAGACAAGAGTCCCAGATAACCTCGGGTGCATGGGGGGGTGGGAGGGTTGTTGGAAGGGGAGAGGGTTAGAGAGAAGGGAGTAGGGGAGGAATGGGGAAAGCTCAGGGGACTGGAATGGGGGGAGGGAGGAAGGATGGATATGAGATCAGGGAAAAATATATCTCAACTAAGGGAGTCATTTTAGGGTTTACAAGAGACTTGATTATAATTGGGATCCCGGGTCCAAGGAGAGATCCCCAGATTGTTCTCTGGACAGAGGAGAGGGTGCCTGAACCGGCCTTGGCCTATAACCATACTGATGAATATTTTGCTTATCACCATAGATCCTTCATCTGGTGATGGATGAAGATAGAGACAGAGACCCACATTGGAAGACTGGACTTAACTCCCTAGGTCCAAATGAGAAGCAGAAGGAAAGAGAATGTGAGCAAAGAAGGCAAGACCAGAGGGAACCTTCATCCAACGATGGATGGCGATACAGACAGAAACCCACATTAGAGCACTGGACTGAGTCCCCCAATTTCCAAATGAGGATCAGAAGGAGGAAGAACATGAAAAAGGAAATCAGGACCGTGAGGGGTGCGATCACCCACTGATACAAGCGGACTGATCTAATGAGAGTTCACCAAGGCCAGTTGGACTGGGACTGAATGAGCACGTGATCCAACCAAATTTTCTGAATATGGCCAGATTCTCTGAATGTGGCTGGCTGGGAGTCTTTCTGAAAAGCCATTCACGATGAAACTGAGACTTGTTTCCTCTGCATATACTGGATTTTTTGGATCCAGTCTGTTTGGATACTCACCTTCCTGGACCTGGAGGGAGAGGGGAGGAACTTGAACTTCCCACAGGGCAGGAAACCCTGACTGTTCTTAGGGATAGAGAGGGAGGAGGAGGGGGAGTGGGGGAGTGGAAGGGTGTTGGGAGGAGGGGAGGAAGTGGAAACTTCTATAATTTAATAAACTTTGAAAAAAATAGGTTTACAAAATATTAAGACACAAAAGGCACAAATAATGAGAGACCCCTTACGTACTCTTAATGACTTTCTAAGATTATTAAGAGACATTTCCAGCCTATGACTGGCTGTTGGGATAGCACCTGATCTAATAATTCATTTAAGCAAAACCTTGAATGGTGGTAAAGATTTAAACAGTCCTAGAAAATAGACAGCTGAAGCAGAAAAGAAACTGACAATGATTGAGGAAAAATTACAAGAGGCACATGTGGATAGGGTGAATCCAAAGCTTAGATGTCTTCTTGTCATATTGCCTTCCAGAATTTCTTCTTCAGGAGTCTTAATGCAGAGAAATGACATTATTTTAGAATGTATCATTTTACCACATAAACCAAGTAATAAATAAAAAAAAACTTATGTGGAAAAAGTCTCTGAATTAATTGTAAAAGGTAAATTGAGACTTCATCAATTAGCAGAAATAGACCCAGCAGAAATTACAGTGCCTTTTACTACTGAAGAGATAAAAAAGTTATGGGAAGACAATGAACCATGGCAAAGAGTCTGTGCTAATTTTTTGAGAGAAAATAATAACGACTATCCCAGAATCAATGTGATTAACTTAATCAGGAGAACTTCTTGGATTCTTCCTCGAATCATCCATGATACTCCAATAACCGGAGTCCGTACATTTTATACTGATGCTAATAAATCAGGGAAGGCAGGTTACAAATCAGAAAAATTGAGTAAGGTGGAACAAACTCCTTATGATTTTATCTAGAAGGCAGAATTCTATGCCATTCTTATGGTGTTAAGGGATTTTAAAGAACCTCTTAATGTAGTTACTGTCTCACAATATGCAGAAAGAGATATCTTGCATATTGAAACTGCTGAATTTATACCAGATGATACAGAACTGACTTCATTGTTTATCCAGGTACAAGAAATGATCAGGAATAGGCTCTGTCCTATGTATATAACACACATCTGATCCCATATGGGTCTGACAAGTCCTCTAGCACAAGGTAATGCAGATATTGATCAATTATTGATTGGAAGTGTTATGCAGACATCTGAATTTCATAAAAAAGTCACATCAATAGCAAAGGCATAAAGAAAGAGTTCTCTATTACATGAAACAAGCTAAGGAGATTGTAAAGAAATGCCCTACTTGCTATTTCTATAACCAAACACCACTGCCTGCAGGGACTAATCCAAACGGTACTCAAAGGAATGAAATCTGGCAGATGGATGTGTTCCACTTTGCAGAATTTGGCAAACTGAAATATGTACACCACACCATTGACATGTATTCAGGTTTTCAACGGGTAACTGCTTTAATCTCAGAAAAAGCTGATTCAGTAATCTCTCATTTATTAGATGTTATGGCAATCATGGGAATACCTGTACAAATAAAGACAAATAATGGTCCAACTTATGTCTCTAGGAAAATGAAACGTTTTTTTTTGCTTATTACAATATTAAGCATGTTACAGGTTTACCATATAATCCTACAGGTCAAGCAGTCATAGAAAGATCAAATCGAACCATAATGTATATGTTAAACAAATAAAAGAGGGTAGAAAATACCCCCCCCCAAATTGGTTGTATAATGCTTTATTAACCTTAAATTTTCTCAACGCTAATGAGAAGGGAACAATGCCGCAGAAAGACATTGGGTAACGGAAAAGTCTGCTGATTTCAATCAACCAATATATTTCAAGGATGTGCTGACCTCACAATGGAAGCCAGGAGATGTGCTGCATAGGGGAAGGGGTTTTGCTCTTTTCTCCACAGGAGAGGAAAATTTGTGAATATTATCAAAATTAATAAAGATTCGGTTTGAAGAGGAGAAACCTCTTGGAAAAGATAAAGGGCAACTTATTCGCAAGGATAATAATCACAACAAAGGTAAGAAAAACATATAAGTTCGGGGCAGGGTTCTTTTCTTATCTCCACAGGAAAACACTCACCTTACAAGAATTTAAGGGACCCTGGATATTTGAATACTGATGGATGGAAACTAATTACAACCCAATATGAATCAGCAATAAAACTAAATAGGTTCAGTAAGTATGAACATTTTTCTAACATGTATTTATAGACATTTATTTATAAATATATAGAGCTCATTTTGAAGTTGGACTCTAACTCAGTCCTTCTCAAATTCCAAGCCTGTTGATAAGAGATATCTCAGAGTTTTGGTCTCAGGTCAGGAGCCATGATATGGGTCAGAATAAGAATAATAATATTAATAATAATTGAAAAACTTTCTTTGTCTTTCCTCATATCTGTTTCTGTCTTTATTACACCTTCCATTGAATATATATGTCTGTATATGTTTTTGTAGATTATTTTTTACTTTCCCGTAACAAACAATAAATTTTCCTGCAGTCATCTTTAAAGTTTCCAGGATGAAGATGGGGTCCCACAAAATCAACTCCACCTGGTTACAATGACGTCATGATGTTGATAATGCTACTCTTAGACCTGTTTTTTTGGTACCAGCTGTACAAGACAGTTTCAAATGGTGCACATTTTTTGACAACAATCTGGCTGGACCTCCTCAGTACATTCAAAAACTACTTGCAATTTTCTCATACCAAATATTGATCTTGGGATTTTACCGCCACTTCCTTTCACAGGACCTCCCTAAGATAAACGTAGCCATCAGGACAGCTGAAAGCAATCTTAGAAGATGACATCTCCTCTCCCAACGGAGTTTGACCTCAGGTTTAGGGATATCATTTAGGGGATGGTTATAATTGGTATTGAGTTGGGAGGATAGGGGAGGTGTTTTATAGGTTCAGGAATATATATGTGTGTGTGTGTGTGTGTGTATGTGTGTGTGAGGGAATAATTGGTGATGGGAAAATAATATATTGGTATTTGTGAGTTATTGCTTATAGAAAATTATATTGACTTTGACTCTTGTATATTGATATATTAATATATTGAACATTGTATGTGAGTATACTTCTACCTCTGTTTAAAACATTTGTTTTGTATTGATATATATATATATATACCATTGATATATATATACATATATTTATCATATTGCAATGTACATTTCTACCTCTGATTAAGATACTTGTATATTATTTATGCAATGATATACATTGTTTAAATTTGAAGGTCATTGTACTCATTTATTGCACATTTGTTTATTTTCTTAGTCTTCAAGTTAGATAGATATTGAGAATTATAAATCAAAAGTCATATATGTTTGTCATATCTATATTTAGGCTAATCAGGTTCTTTAGATACATGGAGATCACATTTAGTACAGATAGTAAAATCTTCAACCTCTTCGAAGAACTGTGAAAAATGGCCTTTAATCTAACCTAGAATTTTGTGCTAATGAGACACAATCACACATGGCAACACCACTCTACTCCCAAGAGAACATTAAGCACCAAAGACACTCCACTTGGAGCTTGTCTTCTTCTTGGCCGAACTGGTCTTTAGGCAAAGAAAAGCCCATACTTCGACCACTGACAGAGTTACAGAGTATCTGTAAATGGATAAAAACAGGATTGTCTTATCCTGTCATGACAGGGTAAGATAGTTCTAAAAATTTTCTTGCCTTTAAAAATGGCATGTCAGTTATGTTAGGCCTTAGCCTAAATTAATTGCTTCAACATTGCAAATGAGATTTTGGGTGATTGCCCAGGTTGCCAGTTGTCTCAGTCATTTGTTGCACGATTCGGAAGTTTCTTGTTTATACTTCCTGGATGCTTAAGTAAAATTATTTCCCTTCTCAGATCTTTGATGGAGTTGAAGATTAGATAGTTGTAGTTATCCTTGACATTATTTAGATTCCTTATTAAATTTTTTATATGTTTCTTGCTTCATACTGTTTGTTGTTTGTTACTTTATATTTGGTATCAGTTCCTACTGTATATAGTTGTATTGTGTTTAGTTCAGTATTGTTTAGACAAAGGGGGAGATGATGGGGAACCTCAGCCAATCACATTCTGCTTAGGGTGTGTCCCCCTGGGGCCACACAAAACAAGTAAAAGATCAAAGTGTGCTTGTCACTTCCTCTCTTTGCCCCTGCCTTCTTGGATCATTGGGACCCTGGTGTAAGTTTTCTTTTCTTCTGTTTATTATAGCTATAACTTTTATATTAAACTAGTCTGGTAAATTTTTAATTACGATCGACCTCGCCCCTTCAAAGCACAAGACTCAAATTTAAAGATTTAGAATCTATTCACAGTGCTGTTTTTAGTTTGCTGTGTGACATTGGTAAATCATTTGAACTGATCACAGTATCCATGTTGGTGACTTTCTTGTCTCAAGAGTTGGATTAGTGAGTGGGCATTATCAACAAAGTGTAGCTGGTTAGTAATATGTCAATTAAAATTTTCTTAAATCAGTCTTTCAAAGATAATAAAATATAACTTTCTACATGAGAATGGTTCCTAAGCTTAGATGAAGAATATGAAAATATTTTCAGAGATTAAAATGCTGCCTGTTTTTCTTTCTGTTTTAAGGTGAGTATGGAAAACAGAACTAGATTCAACATATATTTTTATAGAGATAAAAGATTTCTAGATTTCAAAGAGCATTGTTTCTAACAGTTAAATTGTTGCATTCATTGATTTTTCTGAGTAACCAAAATTTTGTCCTGAGTATTAGTTTAGGTTGCTTAGAAAATTGATGAGATGGTATACTTTTTAGTAAAATAGTGTTATGGGAAAGCTTAGTAAAGTTATATAATATCAGTGGCTCCACAGGAACCTCAAGAAATATTTCTATGTTGAGGACTTGAATTTTCCATGTATATAGCTTCGTCTAAAGCCTCAATGTATGTTGAACATCTTCAGTTGTATTTTTAAAATACATCTATGTAAAAAAATCTATGCTTGATGAAAATGCATGTTCTACATTAAAAAAAATCATGTAATATTATTCTTACCAAAAGATAGGTGAATAATAACTGCCCCACCAAAATAGTATTGTACCTATGAAATTAACTCTTTTTTTTCTTTTTTTGTACTTTTAATTTTTCATGAAATATAATTTAGTAATAGTCTCCCCACTCTCAACTTCTTTCAAGATCATCTAGCCACTGAATTCCATGTTCTTTCTCTCTCTTTAAAGCTGAAACAAATATTAAAACAATTTTTTGTTGTTTGAACATTTTCTTCATTTACTATCTTTAATGAATAGTAAGAAATGACCGTTTTGCCTTATCACTCCTTCTAGTCTCTTTAAAACCATGGTAATTCATTCAGCATTGCTTGTTTTATCATCAAGTCCTTGCTATGACTCCAGATTCAAAGCTAATTCCATACATTTTGATACAAAGTTGAAGGTAAATAAAAAAACCCAACACTCAACATTAAATTTCTAACCACAATGTGGTTTTCTGATCTATCCATCTAAATATTGAAATATACTCTTATTTTGATATTAAAAGTAAATTTTTAGATTTTATCATTTGTGTCCTTTCTAGTTCTTAGCAATTTCAATCTTTTACTAAAAGTTAAGATTTAAGTGTTTGAAATTTTTGTGCCATTCAGTAAGTGACTTTGTATTTATCAGCATGCTTTCTGTGGATAATATTTGACCACTATTAGACATTAATAATGACACCATAAGTAAGTCCTCAAAGATGAAACACCACACTTAAAAAATCACTTAACTGAAGTTTATTAAAACTAGTTTATGATATATTGTCATTAAAAACACAAAGCTATATAATAAACTCTCATAATTCCATCTAAATATTTATTCTTTGTCATTCCATAATTAACATTTAAAACATTCCTTTTGTTAATTTATTTGTTTTTTAAAGATCTAGAACTTTAGGAGTTATAAAATTTGTATAAATCATGTCAAATTCTATCTTTCTTCAATGCTTTTGGCTTATTCTGCTTCTAATTTTTAAACTATACCAGCAAATCTAATGCTTTTCTGGGATACGAGTCTTTGAGATATTTGAATGCTCTTTCTCAGACTTTTTGATATTCTATACCAGGAAAGATACCGATTTTTTTTTTATTTTCAATTGCTTCTCCAGTGAACAGGAGACATAAGTGTACTCTTGCATCCTTTGTCCTAAACATCAAATGTTTTACTAATGTAGGTCCTGTCACCCATCTTCAACTCATAAGTTAGTGCCAAATAGAAAATCACTTTAAATAATATAGTCTTTTTATTGAATGACTCTTAGTATGGTTTCTTGTACCCTGTACTTGTAGAACTAAATATCAAGTGTAGAACTCTAGATATATTCCCATCCAACTTTATCCTACAACATGGGGTTCATTTTAATGTCTTAAGATTTACAGACATGTGGTTCTTTAAATTGATCTTTTCAATTATAATAGCATCACTATATTTAAAAGTATGGCCTTTAGATTTTTCAATCAAACAGACTTTTTAAAATAGCTGGTAGGCGACAATCACTCTAGGTTAAAATGTATCTGTTAATGAATGTCCTGAGGCTGTGCTTGTAAAATTTAGCTGCATGTTAGAGTCAAGTGAGGGAGCTCTCTCTCTCTCTCCCTCTCTTTTCCTATATTCAGACATGTTCACTGTGTAGCCCTTGTTTGCCTGAAACTTACCATGTAGATCAGGCTAGAATTGAATTCTCAAAAATGTACTGACATCTGCATCCCGGATGTTGGGATTGAAAGATTTGAGGAGCATCTTAAAATACATAAAAACATATAACTGACTTACTTCAGATCACCCTCACTAAGGGTAGACCTCTACATTAGTAATTTTTTTCAAAGATTCATAAGTGATTCTTTTATACAGCTGGAGTTAAGAAAAAAAAGAAGTAAATTTTATTTAACATTTTTATTTCCTTCATTAAAAATTATATAATGCGAAACTATTCTTATGAGCTATTTTAAAGAAATTGATGTTTCAAAAGAAGGAAGTTAATGGAAAATATTTAGTAGTTATTTACTTGCAATTATAGTTATGTATGGTAAATATTTACTCATATACTTTTTATTTTGTGGAAACTTTTACTTATATATTAAAAATATTATGTATGCACATGTATATCTGAGTATTATCTTCCCTATAAAATGTACTCTAAAGACTGAATAAAATAATACACACAAGTAAAAATATATAAATTGTTACATAATCTCATACATTGAATTTTTCTTAATACAATTAAAAAGAAGACTATAACATAGCTCTACTTTCATATCTGTTACTGTGATAAAATGTCATGATAAAAAAAACTTATGGGTGAAGGGGAGTTGTCTCATTTATAATTTCAAATTATGGTTCATCATGTGGGAGGAGTCATCAGAAAGTTGTAGTAGTTAGTCTCTATCCAAAGTTAGGAGCACAGAGGAATGAATTCATACATTCTCACTAGCTTGCTTATGCTCACTTCAGTTTTACACTCTTAACAGTTAAGAACCCATAGCCATATGTGCTGTGAAAAGTGAATTATGCATTCCCATATCAACTAACTAAATTAAGGTAACCATGCACAGATTTGATCAAAGGATAGCCTAATGTAGACAATTCCTCATTGATACTCCATTCCAAGGTGATCCTAGGTTCTGTCATATTGACAATTACAGATAACACTCTCATATATCTATGTTACAATATATACCATAAAGAAGGTAAAAATAGAAACTAAAACATATTATTTTATAATAAATTTTTGAATGCTATGAAAATCTTGTCTTAAAACTATTATTGATGGTGCTGAGCTACTATTTACTGAATTCTTAGTACTCTCTTTCTGCTTCTCTATTACATACATATATATGTTTGGATGGTTTTGTGTGAATGAATAAAACCTTAAAAAATTTAGGAGACTTCAAATATGAATAAGTAATGTAGATCAATTGCAGCTTTAAATAGGATGAGAATATGTAGATATTTTGGTTTTTCATAGTTCAGACAACTAAACCTTACTACTTAAAATATAAAATAGTATATGTCTTACACATAACACAATCCTGAGTAATAATTGAGACCTCATTTCCAAAAGGTGAGATAGCTTGGAATGCTAAATGAGATGTTTAATTTTAATTGTCAATTTGATACAATATAAGATCACCTGGGGATTGAATCTTGATGGGAGCTCGTCAAGATTTGATTGATCTGTGGGCAGGCCTATTTTTCGAAGTGGAAAACTCCATCCTAAAAGTAGATAGCATCATTTCATGGGTGGTAACCTGTACTGAATGAGAAGGAGAAAGCCAGTTCAGAACATTCATGGATGTATTAACTCATTACTCTTGGCTATGAATGTGACTTTAGATATCTGCTTTAGATTCCTGCTGCCGTGAATTTGTCTTTGTGATGGAATATAACATGGATATGTTAATCTAATAACCCCCAACCCTCATAAAGAAGCTTTTGTCAGGGTGCTTTATCTCTTCAACAGAAAACAAAGGTAAGATGCAACACCAACTCCAGTGTTGCCTGTGTGACATGACATATGTCATTATGCTGAACAGAAGCTATATGTCCTTTGGGATTAGGCTTCCTGGAGGTAAATGGCAGACAGCCCAGTATTGGCCACCCTTGGGGCATAGACAGGTTTCTTGATTAGCTGACTTATTCAGGATATGGGCTTTGTACAATCTCTTTCATAGTAATGATAGTCTTTATATATACAAGACGAGGATTATCTCTTCAGGAACAACTCCGAGATAGGGTAGCACAGTACGGGAATGTATAAGAGTACAGCAGAACCTTTGTCAACAAAGGGGTGTATGATGAGCAAGGTAATGGATGGATTAATGTTGATGAACAAAGAGTGTTATGTTATACTCTGAATTTTATAAATAGGCTTGCTAGATCCCAATCCCCATGATGTCAGCTGCATAAGAAGGTACAAAAAAGTATTTATCAGCAGGTGCAGAGAGCTGTTAGTCATATTTTGGTCACTAGATAAGATAAAGAAAAGGTTAGAAATAGGAAGGGCCATGATAGCGATAATAAGACTGAAATTTTCTATTCATAAGATGAAACCACTTGTCTGAGGATTATGTTCCGAAGGACAAGATTT
Source organism: Myodes glareolus (assembly GCF_982192425.1). NCBI lineage: Eukaryota > Metazoa > Chordata > Mammalia > Rodentia > Cricetidae > Myodes > Myodes glareolus. Next base: position 61,400,726 of record NC_142053.1, on the reverse strand, counting down.
CCTCTTCTAAGGATGCTTTATGTCTAACACCTATCCCTAATAATATGCTTTTCTTATAAATCAATGATGTGACTAAAACAAGCTTTCATGCTGTGACAACTATGATGCATAACCTTCTGATTTGTTTTTTGTTTGAATGCATAGTTGACTTCAGTAAAATCACAGCAGATTCCAAACACTCTCTTGTGTGTTGTTTCTGCCTGTTATTTGCCAAATTTGTGCCTTCCTGATTAACAACATGCTGCTTCTCCCATGGTCTGAGTGGCTCTCCAAGCCAGTCTGTGGCACTAAGAATATAGTTTCCTTAAACTTCTTTGTTATTTATTAATCAAAGTGCCATAACTTAGATAAAAAGCTAATTGGAATTGTTATGGTACCTTGGATTATTATACTGAATTGATAAATGATTAATTAACTAATCAGGAGATTTTTTATTAGTATAAAAATAGAGCTAGTAACAAATATTTTATTGTTATTTGTTCTAAATATTTTAATAATGAAAGTTGACTTATCTGACAAGGTAGCCAGGATTTGTTTTTCCTTTTAATTCATTGTTAGTCTCTACTATAGCTCTATATTCTCTTCATGTAGATAATCCTTCCTCCCACATGAATGAAAATCTTATCTGAATGTAACAATATATATGCATATATGTATTATACTAGATATTAAAACAATCTAATTAAAATATTTAAACCTATTTAGTGTGAATTTTAACTTTAAATATTCTGTGCAATATATTTAGTGTCTCTCCAAGCTTTAAAAATGAACTTTATAGATGTATAAAAATGACTAGCAATTTGTTAACTTTTCTGTAGACTTTTATTCATTATTTGAAAGAACAAACAACAGTCTCCTGGAAGATATATTTGTCAAAAATTATTCCAAAATTGAGTCTTATCATAGGTCTACAAAATAAAAACCCAAAAAACATCTCATTAAACTTAAATTTGAAATCCATTCTCATTTTCTTGATTATATGTAAGATCTTGCAAAATAGAAGTATTCTCAATAATAATAAAATGAATTTTGTATGTTCTTTACAGCATAAAATCTGAATCAATGTCTCTGGTTTTATATTTACTACTTAATATACTAAAATTTTGATTATTTTAAAGGAAGAGACTATGTACTCTAACAACTCTGATGATAGGAGTATGGTCATTTCAGTGCTTTGCTTGAATTCTACTTTTCTTAAAATCTTAAATAAAGCATGAATTCATTTTATTTGAATTCTTACTTCAATTATCTCTCAGCCTAAACCATGAGTAAACAAAAAAATAGATACAAGTATCGTAAAACTGATAGTGATAAAAGCATCCAAAAATACAATACATATATGTGTAAAATCAATGTTTATATGTTATATATAATATCAATGTGTATAGATTGTATATATATAGTAATAAATATACATTATTAAATAAAAGAAAACTATATTTACTTATATACATATATAATATAATCTTTATAGATGTTAAAATTAGATGTTTAAGACATGAATTCATTTCCTAAATGTTGGACATTTGCGTATTTTGTAGATTTCCTCACCAGCTCTAGTACACTAAAGGAGAGATAATCTTAGTTTACTAGTTCTCTGTTTCTCTCTTGCCTGTCAATGAATTTTTGATATTTAGTCAGATTCATTGACTTAGAATTTACCAAAATCTGAATACTTCTTTTTTGGCATTATTTAGGACGTGATAGTAAGTAGAAAAAATAATCCATTTAAAATCATAAGACCTTATTCTTCTTTTATTAATTATGTTCAATACAATAAAAGTAAATTATAATCTACTGTTTCTCTGATGATGAAATTTCAGTTATCTATTGCTTTGTATTTCTCTTCTGCTTTCAAGTTCATACTTTCTGAAAACACATATATACATTGTATATAGATCCCTATTCTTTCAAAGGAACAGTAAATCTCATTTGTGTTCTGTATTTGAAGCCTACATATTGGATGCAAAATCAGCTAGAAGTCAACAGCATTTCAAAATGTGAGCACCAAAATTATATTTGGATTTTCACATATTGTGGTAACACAATATGTACAAAATAATTTATATAGTCTTACTAAACCGTAATATGACTTATGATAGTACTCTCTTAATGATAAGCAAGCTGGATGTTATTTTGTTTTGAATTATATTACAATGTTATACCACCCTGATGCTTTTTAATGAAAAAAGTTAGAATAAAAATAGGCCCCCACAATTACTGCTTCTTAACTTTTATTAATAATGTTGCCCTTCTATCTTCCTTGTTAACTTAAGATTAAACATTCAGCCTCAAAAAAAGAAAGTCAGAACAGTATAATAAAAAAATTCCACATGCTCCAAATCTAACTAATAAGTAAGAAATTCACAATTAAATATAGTACTGTGATGAATGCCATAAGGACTATGAACATGTCAAAATAGATATGCAGAAAAATATTATAGTGTATTAATAAATGAGACCTCCTGAAACTGAGAATGTTCTGTAAAGCAAACAACATGATCATCAAGACAAAACAGCAACCTACGAATGGGAAAAGATCATCACCACAACTCCACATCAAACAGAGTGCTGATCTCAAAAATTTACAAAGAACTCAAGAAATTAGTCATTAAACGAATAAATAATCCAATAAAAAATGGGGTACAGACCTAAACAGTGAACTCTCAGCAGAGGAATCTAAAATGGTTGGAGGACAATTAAGGAAATGCTCAACACCCTTAGCTATCAGAGGAATGCAAATCTCAACAACTCTGAGATTCTGTCTTATATGTGGGAGAATGGCCAAAATCTAAAACACTGATGACTCCTTATGCTGAAGAGGATGTGCGGTAAAGGAAACACTCTCCATTGCTGGTGGAGGTGCAAAATGGTACAGCCACTTTGGATATCAATTTCTAAGAAAATTTTGAAACAACCTACCTCAAGACTCAGCAATACCACTTTTGGCCATATATCCAAAGGTTGTTCAATAATACCACAAGGACATGTGTTCAGCTATGTTCATAGCAGCATTATTTGTCACAGCTGGAACTTGGAAACAATGTAAATTTCCCTCAATCAAAGTCAAGGATAAGGAAACTGTGGTACATGTGGTACATGTGGTACAAGGATAAGGAAACAATGGAGTACTACATTGCAGGAAAAAAAAAACACATCTTGAAATTTTCAGGCAAATGATGGATATAGAAAACATCATATTGAGTGAGGTAACTCAGACTCAAATACAAATATCATATGCATATGTACTTACTCATAATTGACTTCATAGACATAAAACAAAGAAAACCAGCCTGCAAACCACAATCCCAGAGAACCCTAAATAACAAAGAGGACCCTAAGAGAGACATAACAAGGATTTAATCTACATGGCAAGTAGAAAAAGACAAGAACTCCTGAGTATGTTTGTAGCATGGGAACCATGGAAGAAGGAAGAAGGGTAGGGGAGAGGAAGGGAGAGGAGCAGAGAAAACTATATAGCTCAATAAAAACAATTTAAAAAAATATTTTAAGCTAAAGCAAAATTCTAAGCTGAAAAATATTCTACTTTAGTTCCTCAAGTAAGGAAAGAAATCAGAGTAGTTTTACTTGCAATTTTAGGTATATAAGTGTTGAAAATATGGCTTACTTGCTTTATTTCACTTTATCCTAACAACTACACTGCCACAGTTGGTTTTTTTCTGTATTTTTAGAGACTGATCAACTGAAGTTCTAAAAAGAATAACTACCCAAGATTATCCTGTTATATCTGTTGGAGAAGTAATTCAATTCCCACCTAATGCCAGAACTGCATTCAACAAATTGCCATATGAATAAAAATTTAAAAAAGTCTGCAATCACATTGAATATTGCCATTGAATAGTTTTATTCAATATTCCCCTGCTTCTACCCATATCAGAGAGGAAAGAATTTTAGATTTAAATGAGATAGGCTAATAAACTTTCTTTGTGATCTTAGCCAAATAATTATATCATTTGGAGGATCCTATTAACTTTTAAAAATAAGACCTTTTCACATTGTAAGCACCAAAATAGATAATAGATATGAAAATATTCTGTATATTCAAATATTCTCATTAAAGTATCATTATTGTTTTGCTTTATCTGGAACCAGAAAAGTCCATTTGGGGGAACTTCACAAGTCCAGATTCCTCCTCTTTAAATTATTTTTACTGCATGACAAAGAGTATGATGGTCTTCTCCTTTCTATTTTTTTTTCATTTCTATAGAATGCATTAAAAATTTTGCAAATGATCCTTAAAGAGCTTCTAATAACATGCTTTTTCCCCAGATGCAGTTAAGGGAAATAAAGCTTACCAATGTAAAAGCTAAATGAGCTCATCTAATGTGCAGTATTCTCTAAAGTGGAATCTTATAAATTAAGTTTTATAAATAGTGGATTATAAACTTTGTTGAAGCTCTGTTATGTTTTTTTCTGTACAAATTTGGCAAATACATGAGACATATTCTATATTATACTGTATCTGTCCGAATCATGTGTTAATTTTGCATCCTTTCAGAATCCTGTCATTTACTTATTTTTACTTTTTTTGTTTGGGAATTTTAAACATGGATACAATGTGTTTTCATATCATTTCACTCCATCCCATTCAACTCCTTTTATATTCCCCTATCACTTTTCTCTCCAAGTTCCTATGTGTTCTTAAAATATCCACTGGGCTCACTTACTGATGCTATTATATCCAGAGTGTAGAAGAATTTTCTGGACCCCTCAGTATATGTATCCTTGAGGAAAAATGACTTGTTCCCTTTAAACAGCCATCAACTTCCAATAGCTCCTTAACTGGTGTGATACTTCATAATAAATCCATCCCCCAATCTATCCTGGCATATTTTTCTGGTTTGATCTTGTGCATACTGTCCCATTGACTGTGCATTCATGTGTACAACAGTTCTATCTTGTCTGTCAAATAATGTTTTGTAGTCATCATTATTAAAACTATCACTTCAGTAATATTCCCTGAGCCTTAATTTAAGGGGTGTGATACAGATTTCCTCTTTAAAACTGAGTACTCAGCAGAAAATGCCAATTTAAAATTGTGGGTCTCTGTGTTACTCAATATCTGCTGCAAGTAAAAGCTCCTCTGGTTAGGGTTGAGAGGTGCATTATTATTATTATAGATGGGTGTAACAATTACACATTAGGAGTCAGTTAACTGTTACATGCATTTAGCAGAATATTAGTAGGTTGTTCCCTACAATCTATGATCTATACAGCCACAGTTTTCTAACTTTCTAGTCAGATGATAAACTTATGTACTAGGGACACATGTCTACTAAAACAACTGTACAGGTATTTACTCACATTTTACTATGAGTTTTAAAGTACTTCTGGAATACATACTAATATTAATGTCCAACAGTGTAAATAATAGTATAATATTTTTATTCTTAAAATTTCATATACTGTATTTGTATCATTTTCCTTTCCCTCCCCAGACTTTTTCCATATAATACCACTGCACCGACCCCACTTCATATACTTTAAATTTTGCTGTGAAAAACAAACCAAAACAAAACAGAAGAAAGTAAATCAGAGAAAATACACACACACACACACACACACACACACATACACACACATACATACATACACACACACATGCTTTAGAAAGAAAAGTCCACAAAACCTGTTGTCCATTGTGTGTGCAACTATTAACCAGTATGAGATGTATTCTATAGATGTGTTTGATCTACACTGTGTTACTCCGTTGAAGAAAATTTGTTTTTCTCCTACCAAAAACTATTACTTGCAAATAGCTTTTAGAGTTGTGATGGTACTTTTGACCATATCCTCTTGTCTGGGCTAGAACTTTTGTCTGTACTTTTGCATATTTTGTACAAATTGTCACAATCTCTGTGTGTTCATTTGACACCAATCCAATAGTATCAGGAAAATAGTGTTTTCTTGGTATCATTTGCTACCTCTGGTTCTTCTAACAGTCTTTCTTCTCCAGAGTAGTGAGGGGAAGGCCGTGATAGAGACATCCTATTTAGAGATGAGTGCTACAAAGTCTATCAGCTTTTTTACATTGAAACATTTGAGGTAATCAAGATCAAAGAGACAAATATTACATTGTTTCTCTTCTATATAGATGCTGAAATTTAAGCTTAAGTTGTGTGTGTTTCATTCTGAATATGTATAATGATATATATGTGTGTGCGTGTGTGTGTGTGCATACACACAAATACACAAATATATATACACACTTATATAGAGAGTGTCATATAGTTATATAGATGGCAATTGACCATGAAAGAAAAAAAGATCTTTCAAGGAAATAATAAAAGAATATTATGAATAAAATGAAAAAATAATAAAAAATTTCTAAACATAAAAAAAGAATAAAAAAGAATCTAAAATAGGAATATTAAATGGGGAGAGAGCAGAGAAGGCAAGGTAGAAGTAGAAATATGAAGAAGAACAGCAAACACTAAAGGTTTTTACAAAATCCATACAGAGCTGAGCAGAGGTGGCACATGCCTTTAATCCCAGTACTCGGGAGGCAGAGGCAGGTGAATCATTTTAAGTTTGAGGTCAGCATGGTCTAGAAAATGAGTTGCAAGACAGCCAGAATTGAACAGTAAAACCTTGTATTGATAAACCCTCCAAAACAAAGAAAACCCATATAAAAACTGTGATGGCAAAAGGGTCTGTGTGTGTGTGTGTAGAAAATGTTATATATATGGAGATGTATACATACATATACACATACATATGCAAATGCACACACACACGTGTGTGTGTGTGTGTGTGTGTGTGTGTGTGTGGTGTGGGACATCCTTCAGTCCAGGTGCTGCTTTGAATTGTTAATGAACAAAGAAATGCTTTGTGCTTATAGCAGGGGTATAGTGGAACAGAGCTAGGTGGAGAAAACTAAATGGAATGCTGAGAAGAAGAAGGCGGAGAGGGAGAAGTCTATTGATCCTCTGCCTGAGATGAATGCCAGTTAGAATCTTGCCAGTAAGCCACAGCCACATGGTGATACACAGATTAATGGAAATGGGCTAAATTAAGATATAAGAGTTAGCCAGGAAGAAGATAGAGATAAAAGAGCCAAACCGTGATTTAACCTATACAGTTTCTGTGTGGTTATTTTGGTTCTGGGAAGCAGGGAAAAACAAGTGGACCCTTCTGCTACAGATTTGCACCCATGTGGCCAGCTAAATCTATGTGAAACCTGAGAGGGCATGAAAAGAAATCTACACAAAAAATACAGAGTTTAACACAGCTTCTTGCTGTTTGCTGACAGCTTGCCACAGCTCCTTTGAGAGAGATTTTCCTGATTCAGGCATAGCAGGAAAAAAATCATGGGCATTGTTAAAAGCTTGCTTTCTTTGCGATGTTGCCAGTGCAACCAATGTTTTTTGGCGGGGATATGGAGCATTTGGATGGGGTTTGTGAGCAAACTGCTGCAACTTTCTTATTGGTGACATTGACTGGCTGTGTGCCTATAATTGGGATAGTATGCACGGCTCAGAGGCACAAGTGGATCCACCATGTTGGACTGTGCAGGAGCCCATAGGAAGTACCATAATTACCATAGAAATGGTGTAGCTTAATTTTAGGCTGGGCAAATAAGCATGCAGTACTGGATTTGAACTAGTAATGTTACAGCTTAGATTCTCATGTGTTTAGCATTATAAGATGTGCTTCTGGTCATAAAATAATTACATATATGCAATAAAGAGAAATCCAGATAAATAAGACTGCTAAATGAGTCATAATGTTGCATAAATGTACATAGGCTTGGGAGAAAGAAAAGAAAGAATATGGAGAGTTATAAAATAAAGTTAATGCAGTGGAAAAAATTGGTAAAGTCTTAAAAGAGACAGATTACAGATAGACACAGATTAAGAGGAGAAAAGAAAAATTAAGAGGAGTAAAGAAAAATAAGCCATGTAAAAATGAACTATACACAAAGAGTCTGGTTTATGTATATTATTGTGATTTTTTTACTGTGAAGGAGCTAAGTACAGAGACACATTGTACTATTTGGACTGCTAAGCTAAACGAGCATGTATATTATAAAAGTTTAATGACTTCAGAATTTGGGTCTAAGAGTATGGTGCTTTGGAAGAGAGGTTATTCTTTCGTTTTCACAGAAAATGAGAACCTGTGGATTTCTCAAAGGCCCAAAAATATATTCAAAAACTTATAGAAGAAAACTTTCTAAACTTAAAGAAGGATATTCTTTGAATATTCTTTGAATGTAAAGCTTACAATTACCATCGATGGAGAAAACAAGTTATTCCAAGAAAACATAATTCAAAAAATACGTGGCCACAAAACCAGCCTTACAGAAAATACTAGAAGGAAAATCACAAACTATGGAAGCCAACAACACGCATAATAACACAAGCATCTGACAACACTCCACGAACACAACTCGAGGAAGGGAAACACACAAACTCTACCACGAGAAAAAATAACTTGATTTAGCAACCACTGGTCATTAATATCACTTAATATCAATGGACTCAATTCACCTATAAAAAGGCACAGTTTGAGAATGGATACAGAATTACGATCCAGCATCTGATGTTTACAAGAAACACACCTCAAACTTCAAGATAGAAATGACCTCAGAGTAAAGGGTTGGGAAAAGGTTTTCCAATCAAATGGACCAAAGAAACAAGCAGGTGTGGCTATACTAATATCTAACAAAATTGATTTCAAAATAAAATCAAACAGAAGAGATGGAAATGGATTCTTTATACTCATAACAGGAACAATTCATTAGGAGGAAGTCTCAATCTGTGCCCCTATTACAAAATCACCCACTTATGTAAAAGAAAGATTACTGAAACTCAAGGGATACATCAAACCCCACACTCTTAATAGTGGGTGACTTCAACACTCCTCTCTCACCAATGGACAGATCAAACAGACAGAAACTTAACAGAGAAATAAGAGAACTATCAGATGTAATGAACCAAATGGACCTAATAGACTTTTATGGAACATTCCACCCAAACAGAAAATAATATACCTTCTTCTCTGCATAACATGGAACCTTCTCAAAAATTGACCACATAATTGATAACAAAGAAAACATCCACAGATACAAAGAGATCGAAGTAACCACCTGTGTACTATTGGATCACCATGGAATAATGTTAGAATTCAACAACAACTCTAACCCCAGAAAGCCTACAAACTCATGGAAACTGAACAGTCAACTACTGAACCATCCCTGGGTCAAGGAAGAAATAACGAAAGAAGTTAAAGTCTTCCTTGAATTCAACAAAATTAAAGAAACAACATAACCAAACCTATGGGACACTATGAAAGCAGGGCTAAGAGGAAAGTTCATAGCATTAAGTGCCCACATAAAGAAAACAGAGAAAGCACACATTAGAAACTTAACTGAACACCTGAAAGCTATAGAAAAGAAAATCAGATTCACCAAGGAGAAATGGAAGACCAGAAATAATCAAACTGAGGGCTGAAATCAACAAAATTGAAACACAGAAAACAATGCAAAGAATCAATGAAACAAAAAGCTGATTCTTGGAGAAAATCAACAAGATTGACAAAGTTCTATCCAAACTATTCAAACACCAGAGAGAGACCATGAAAATTAATAAGATTAGAAGTGAAAAGTGGGGCATAGCCACAGACACAGAGGAAATTCAGAGAATCATTAGATCTTACTACAAAAGCCTGCATGCCAAAAAATTGGAAAATGTGAAAATAATGGACACTTTTGTAGATAAATACCATATACCAAAATTAGGTCAAGATCATATGAGCAGTTTAAATAGACCTGTAAGTTGTGAGGTATTAGAAGCTGTCATCAGAATGCTCCCTGCCAAAAAAGGCCTGGACCAGATGGTTTCAAAGCAGAATTCTACCAGAACTTGCAAGAAGAGTCAATACCTATACTCCTTAATGTGTTTCACAAAATAGAAAGAGAAGAGTTAATACCTATACTTTTTAATGGGTTTCACAAAATAGAAACAGAAGAGCCTAACTCTTTTTATTAAGCTATAGTCACCCTGATACCAAAGCCACACAAAAACTTAACGAAGAAAGAGAATTACAGACCAATCTCACTCATGAACATCGATGCAAAAATTCTCAATAAAATACTGGCAAACCGAATCCAAGAACACATCCAAAAAATTATACAGTAGGATCAAGTAGGCTTCATCCCAGAGATGTAGGGATGGCTCAGCATATGAAAATCTATCAATGTAATCCTTCACATAAATAAACAGAAGGAAGAAAAAACCATATGATCATTTCATTAGATGCTGGAAAAGCATTTGACAAAATTTAACAACCCTTTATGTTAAAGGTCTTAGAGAGATTAGAGAAACAAAGTTCACTCCTAAATATAATAAAAGCAATATACAGCAAGCCGACAGCTAACATTGAATTAAATGGAGAGAAACTCAAAGCCATCTCACTAAAATCAGGAACAAGACAAGGACGTCCACTCTCTCGATATCTCTTCAATATAGTGATTGAAGTTCTAGCAATAGCAATAAGACACCATAAGGAGATCAAGGGAAATTGAATTGGAAATGAAGAAGTCAAACTTTCATTATTTGCAGATGATATGATAGTGTGTTAAGCGATCCCAAAACTCTACGGAAGAACTCCTACAGCTGATAAACTCCTTTAGTAATGTGACAGGATACAAGATCAACTCCAAAATTTCAGTTGCCCTCCTATACACAAAGAACAAAGATACAGAGAGGGAAATCAGAGAAGTATCACCTTTCACAATAGCCAAAAATAGCATAAAGTATCTTGGTGTAACTATAACCAAGGAAGTGAAAGATCTATTTGACAAGAACTTTAAGTCTTTGAAGAAAGAAATTGAAGAGAATACCAAAAAATAGAAGGATCTCCCATGCTCTTGGATTAGGAAGATCAACATAGTAAAAATGGCAATTCTACCAAAAGCAATCTATAGATTCAATGCAATCCCCATCAAAATGCCAACAAAATTCTTTGCAGAACTTGAGAGAAAAATAATCAACTTTTATGTAAAAATAAAAAACCCAACATAGCCAAAACAATCCTATACAAAAACAGTACTTCTGGAGGCGTTACTATCCCTGACTTCAAACTCTATTACAGAGCTACAGTAATGAAAACTGATTGGTGTTGGTACAAAACAGAGATATTGATCAATGGACTCGAATTGAAGACCCAGATATTAATCCACAAACCTTAGAACACCTGATTCTCAATAAAGAAACTAACATTATACAATGGAAGAAGGAAAGTGTTTTTAATAAATGGTGCTGGCATAACTGGATGTTAACCTGTAGAAGAATGAAAATAGATTCATATCTATCACCATGCATAAAACTCAAGTCCAAATGGATTAAAGACATCAGTATTAATCTGACCACACTGATCCTGATAGAAGAGAAATTGGGAAGTAGACTGCAACACATGGGCACAAGAGACCACTTCCTAGGTAGAACCCCAGTAGCACAGACAATAAGAGAATCAAATGAATAAATGGGACCTCCTGAAACTGAGAAGCTTCTGTAAAGCAAAGGGTCCTGTCAGTAAGACAAAAAGGCTACCTTCTGACTGGGGAAAGATCTTCACCAACTCCTCATCAGGCAAAGGTCTGATCTCCAAAATATACAAAGAACTCAAGAAACTAGACACTAAAACTCTAATTAACCCAATTAAAAATGGAGTACTGATCTGAACAGAGAATTCACAACAGATGAACTTCGAATGGCCAAAAGACACTTAAGGTCATGCTCAACATCCTTAGCGATCAGGGAAATGCAAATCAAAACAACTATGAGATACCATTTTATACCGGTCAGATTAGCTAAACTCAAAAACACCAATGATAGACTCTGCTGGAGAGGAATTGGAGTGATGGGAACACTCATTCATTGTTGGTGGGAATGCAAACTTGCGCAGCCACTGTGGAAATCAGTGTGGTGGTTTCTCAGGAAACTGGGAGTCAACATACCTCAGGACCTCACAATTCCACTCTTGGGAATATACCCTAGAGATGCCCAATCATACTACACAAGCATTTGTTCAACTATGTTCATAGCAGCACTATTTGTAATAGTCAGAACCTGGATACAACCTAGATGCCCCTCGATAGAAGAATGAATAAAGAAGGTGTGACACATATACACTTTAGAGTTTTACTTAGCAGTAAAAAACAACGACATCTTGAATTTTGCATGTAAATGGATGGAAATAGAGAACACTTTACTGAGTCAGATAACCCAGACCCAAAAAGAGGAATATGGTATGCACTCACTCATAAGTGGATTCTTATTCATAAAGGACATTGAGCCTATAATTTGTGATCCAAGAGAAGATAAATAAGAAGGTTAATCTAAAGAAAGTCATATAGTTATGCACCTGGATATTGTAAGTAGACAAGATTGCCAGGCAAAAGTTGGGTACTCGTTGGTGGATGTGGGGTGGGTGTAAGGGTAAATGGGTAGAGAGAAGTGAGAAGCGGAGGACTGGGGAGAGCTTGAGGGAATGGGATGGTTAGGAGGTCGGAAGGGTGGATATAAAAGCAGGGAAGATATCTTAATTAAGTGAGTCATTTTAGGGTTGGCAAGAGACTTGACTCTAGAGGGGTTCCCAGATCCAAGAAGATGTCCTCAGCTTGTTCCTTGGGCAGCAGAGGAGAAGGTGCCTTAACTGGTCTTGTCCCTCCTCTGCACTGATATATATCTTGCATATCAGCATAGAACCTTCTCCATCCATCATGGAGCTAGAATCAGAGACCCACATTGGAACACTGGACTGAGTTCCCAAGGTCCAATTGAGGAGCAGAAGGAGGGAGAACACGTGCAAGGAAGTAAGGACAGCGAGGCGTGTGTCCACCCACTGAGATGGTAGGACATATCTAATGGGAGCTCACCACGTCCAGCTGGACAGGGACTCATGGAGCATATGATCAAACCAGTCTCTTTAAATGTGGCTCTCAATGAGGACTGACTGAGAAGCCAAGGACAATGGCCCTGAGTTTTGATTCTACTGCATGGACTGGCTTTGTGAGAGCCTGGTTTGTTTGGATGCTCACCTTCCTAGACCTGGATGGGGGGGGCTTGGACTACCCATGTGGCAGGGAACTCTGACTACTCTTAGGACTGGAGAGTGAGGGGCAGGGGGAGTTGAGGGGAGTGGGAGAGAATTGCGAGTTGGGGGGGGAGGTGGAAATTTCTAATAAAAATTACAAAGACTAATATTGTTTGATAGACCATGCCTTCCTGAAAGGTCACCATGACCACTCACAAAAATTACTTCGCTAACCTGCTGACTGAGATGAACCTAGCATACAGCATACAACATAAAATATCTGATTAATTCTGCCCACAAATAGCAGGAAATAGTATAAACATAACTATGCCCATATTCACAAATATTGTTTATGTTTGTTTGATTGCATTCAAAAGGGGGATATGCTATAGAGATAAATAATTTGCATGGGTATGGACCTTGATTTATTTATATAAATTTAAGGTCAATTTTGTTATACTATGTCTATGTATTTCTGAACTTGATCAAGGTATTGTGTTTGTGTAGCTAATTTAAAAATGTAATGTATAATTAAGAAATATATGCTAATAGATATTCATCTATAATAGTCAAGATTGTAGTCATATTGGTTAAGTTTTCTAGGTATATAGAGAAAAATTTCACTTAGTTAGGTATTTTTCAAATCTTTTGGAGATCTTCAGAATAAAGCATTTAAAAGTTTTAAAAATTTAGGTCTTTTCATACAGTGAGACACATCTGCTCCTTGAAGCACCAATCTACTTCAAGAAAAGATGGGCATCAAAGAGGCTCCTTATGAAGTTGGTTAGCCATTTGGAAAAGAAACTGCTCTTGTGTGGACTGCTCAACTGAACATGCAGTATCTGAAGATAAATTACTAATGAACTTGCGTAAAGGTGAGATGATCCTTTGGGATTCATGCTTCATAAAAGTCTGCCAGACATTCTGCAGGACATAGAAGAAAGCAACTGGCAAACTACCAATATAGGTGGAACTATCTTTAAAATTTACTGCTTCATGGAAAAGTCTGTGGGATGTTATGGGCCTGTAGGCTAATGATAGATATCCCAAGAGTACAAAAGAACTTTGGATGACTGTTCAGGCAGTGAGATGTCTCTGTCAGTTTTAGAGTTTTGAAAGTAGCTTATGATGCACTTCCTGTTTATTTATGTAATATATTATTTTGGAATCTTTGATGGAGTTGGAGAATTTAAAGTTATAGTTTTCCTTAGTTATAATTAAAGATAAAGTAAACAGAAATATTTTAACTGTAATTCTTGCTTGATACCTGTTTTGTTATATGTAATTTTACTATGTTAAATTTGAAGACTTCCTTTTTGTTTAAACAAAAAAGAGGAAATGGTGTGGAAGGTCCTCTTGTCTGTGTGTTGTTTTGATTGGTTAATAAATAAAGGAACTGTTTGGGGTCTATAGCAGAGCTATAGGGAAACAGAACTAGGTGGGGAAAACTAATTGGAGCTGAGAAGAAGGTGGAGTGGGAGACGTCATGGATCCTGTGCCTGAGATGGACACTGGTTTGAATCTTATTGGTAAGCCACAGCCACATGGCCATGCACAGATTAATGGAGATGTGTTAAATTAAGATGTAAGAGTACCAATAATAAGTTAGAGCTTCTGATTTAATTAGAGCAGTGATTTAATCAATACAGTTTCTTTGTGGTTATCTTGGTTTTGGGTGGCTGGGATAAACAAGCTTGCCCTCCTGCTAAGTCTGTGTGTGTATGTGTGTATGTGTGTGTGTGTGTGTGTGTGTGTGTGTGTGTGTATGTGTATGTGTGTGAGTGTGTGCATGTGTGTGTGTGTGTGTGTCTATCTGTCTCTCTGTTTGATTTTGTGTGTCTAGAAAATTATTATAGCAGTCATGAAAATGACCTCTAGAGGATCAGGTACAAGGAGTGTCCACCAAGGGAACAGGTCTGAGCTAGAGATGTCTGAGGAACCAGGCCAAAGCCAGGGACCTCTTCAGGAGCAGGCCCTAGACAGTGATTTCTGCTGGGTTAGACCTGAGACAACATCCTCCTCCAGAACAAGCCCAAGGCAGTGACCTCCACTGGAGCAGGTACAGGGAATGACTGCCAGGGAGTAGGCCCAAGTAAGACACCTCTGAGGGACTGTGACCAAGCCAAGGAACTCTGTGGAAAGAGACCCAGCCAGCAACCTCCCTAAGAACAGGCATGAAAGACTTTTGGGATTGCAGAGGGACCCTCAGTTGCACTTACCAGTCTCCAGGAATACAGAATGACCTCTGAAGTGACTAGTACTGTGGCCCTGACTGTACCATGAGGAAAAACCATTTTAATCTGGGGTCCACTAGCACCTGGAAAATTTATCACCATAAACACAGCCCCGACTATATCAATTGGAGGGAAAGATTAATAGAAACGGGAAGAAGACTCTCAACACTGTAAAGAGCAACACAACACCAATAAAAATGAGGGTCTCTACTAAAGCAAGACCTGAACACCCCAATATAGATTAATCAGAAGAAAATGATCTAAAATATAACTTTGGAAGAATGTTTGGACCCTTAAAGAGGAAATGAAAATATTCCTCAAAGAAATCAAAGAAAAAAAACAAAAACATTGGAAGAATTCAACAAATCCCTTAAAGAAAACCAAGATAAAACGATAAAACTGATGAAAGAAACTATTCAAGAGTTGAAAACGGAGATAGAGACAAAAAAGAAAACAAACTGAGGGAGTTCTGGAAACAGAAAATATGAGAAAATGATTAGTAACCACAAATGCAAGTATAAAGAGCAGAAAACAAGAGATAGAAGAGAGGATCTCAAGTTCTGACGATACAGTAGATAAATAGATGTATTGATCAAAGAAAACAATAAATCAAACACATTAGCATACAATATTCAGGAAATATGGGATACTTTGAAAAGACCAAACCTAAGAATAATGGGTATAGAGGAAGTCCAACTCAAAAGCACAAAAATAGATTCAACAAAATCATAGAAGAAATCTTTCCCAATTTAAACAAAGATATACATATGAACATACAAGAAGCTGGCAGAACACCAAAGAGACAAGATCAAATAAAAGTCCCCTTGCCACATAATCATCAAAATATAAAACATACAGAATAAAGAAAGATTATGAAGAACTGCAAATGAACAAGTTCAAGTAACATATAAATGAAGACCTATCAGAATCATACCTAACTTCTCAATGAAAACAATGAAAGACAAAAGGTCCTAGACATTTAGAGACCATGGATTTCAGCCCATACCATTATTCCCAACAAAACTTTCAATCACTGTAGATGGGCAAAACAAGATATTCCATGGCAGAACCAGATTTATCTAATAATGGGCCACAAACCCAGTCCTACAAAAAGTACTAGAAAAAACTTCAACCCAAGGAATGTAGTTATTTGAGATAATTAGCCACATTTTTACTGTGTTTAAGGTCCCATCCATTGGAAGGAATTCATACCTGCCCCTACTAACAAGTCTAAGAACCGAAGACTAGATAATCCATAGCCCATAGGGAACAAACTTAGTACAATCATTCTACTATATGAACATAGAAATAAAATAACTACTAATGACACATTTTTAAACTCTCATCAGAAAAGTTTCCTCTTGCAATCTAAAACGTATTATATTCTTAAAAGATATTTTAAGTCAATGTTCTCTTTGATAATCCATTGTTTCATTAAAAGACTAAAACCTCTCATCTGTAAACTCTTAGAAAATAGAAAAATAATTTTAATTGCTTATCCAAGACATAATAACAATCAAATCAAAGAAATATCAATTCTTAACAGTGCTTAAAGTTTGGGACTCACGCACCATTCACTCTATACAAAGGGCCTGGACAGCTCTACTTCTCTTGTTCTGATATCCACACCACACATGGTTCATGTCATAGGCTCAGGCTGATTCAATTCCCTAGCTGCTGCTGTTTTTGGAGTTCACCATATGATACTGATATCTCCAATATAAGGTATTATTCATCACAACTGATACTACACCTTTGCTATGGCCTATCTTTAGGGATTTCAACCTTACCACATAATGCTGAGCATCAGCTATTCTCTGGAACCCATTTATGCCTTAAGGACAAGTGCCCCATGGACGATTATTATGCATTACTAAGTTTAGTTGTCAGGAAGAAATGTATGCATGGCTGCTCTGGACCACAGCTTCTTTGTGATGACACTGAAAAATTCTCCCAGATTTCTTCTTTTTTTTCTTATTCACAACTGATTTCTCAGCTTCAGCTAACCAGCATCAACTGTACAATTAATGCAAAGATTTTATTTCAGTGATCCTGGTCTCTTATTCATCATAGCAGACTCATCAGCTCAGGATGATCATAACCACAGGTTATTAATTCAAAGTACCATATGAAAAGATTTGACAAAGTTTTTGCTTCTCTCTGAAACTTCACAAATTAGGCTTCCATCATCTGCACATCATCTCAGCATTATCCTCAAAGTTACCAGAAGAGCTCACTAAACTTAGAGTAGTCAGTGACTTTTCCAGCCAAAAGTTTGAAATCTTACCACATTTCTCTTCCAAACAACCTGATCAGTTCTGTAACAATATTCCATGATTTATGGTAACAATTTCATACAAATGCCAAAGAAAATAATTGAATTACAAATGATGATTTCTCTGTTTTTTATGTTTAAAGACTATTTGGGTGTCATGTGATATATTTGATCATATTCTTTCTTATCCCCTGAATACACCCAGATTCTCACTTTTCCTGCCCACACAACTTCATGTCCTTTACCTCTTTTTTGAATGTTTTGTTTAAAGTGTGTTTTAATTAAAATCATCCATATCACGTTTGCCCTATAACCCTTTTAGGTTATTCTTCTCTAAATTTCTTCCATTCTACCCAACTTCCAAGTTGATAGTCTCTTTTTCTTTATTATTTCACACACATATATACAAGTATATGTATGTCTGTGTATGTACAAATATATTAGATACAACTTGTTTAATATGTTTTGGTTGACAGTGTGCATATTGTTTCAAGGCTAAACATTCTGCATTGCACAACCAATAAAGGAGTGCATCCCTTACGGAGGCTACTTATCTTTCTCTGTGCAGTTATTTGTTTACTGTAGTTTTTGTCTAGGTTTGTCATCCCTAGAAATTGTCCCCCTTCCACATCAACCTGTCCACTGATATTAGCATTGTTTCAGAATTGGGATTTATTTTAAAGCAAAATTTTTATTCTTGTACAGAGCTTCCTCTCTCTAAGGGAGGGTTTAAGAGGTCAACATTGGGTGAAGACAAGGCTTTTATAGCTGAGGCTTAGGGATTTTACAAGTGGATTATTCGGTGGACAAAAAGAGGGGTTACTATAGCAGAAAATAAGCATTATCAAGTTAGTCCACCCGGAAACAAAGACATGGATTCAAGGCAGGCATAACAAGGTAGTCATAGCAAAACAATAAGGTAATCATAGGTGAGAATATAACCTTCTGAAACAAAGGTAGGGTTGAAAGATGGTTGTAAACAACTTTTTGAAACAAAAACATAATTGTCATTCCTGCAACAGGTAGTACAAAACCATTTGTAGTTAACATTATGGGTGGGGCATAGTCAAATTGAAAAACATGTTTAATCATAAACAGAAATGAACTTAGTTTATTTTTAGTATATTATGCCATTTAAGCTTAAAATGGAGGCAGAGTGGTTCTTCAAATAGTATTTTTTTCTTTTAAATGGTACCACAAGAATTAAACAATCACAAATAACAATTTAATTTTCATAAGAGGCAGTTCAGCAGCCTGTTGGTGCTTGTCAAGCAAAGCTGAGTATCAACTTCAGACTTCCAGTATGCACTGAAGAGGCTCTAGGGCCAGAGAGAATAAGTAATAAATGAGATACTATGACAATGAAGCCCAACGTTATTATGGTGCAAGGGCCGTGTGTGTGTGTGTGTGTGTGTGTGTGTATGCGAGTGTGTGTCTCTGTGTGTTTGAGAGATAGGTAGATAGATAGATAGATAGATAGATAGATAGATATATGGATAGATAGATAAAGCTAGGACTCACATGTAAATTTTTTGCTTCAAAGTATTTAAATTGTTTTTCTTGATTTATAATTTTGTTCTGTTATTTTAAACACTTCATCCAATTGTTACTATATTAAATATAAAATTTTGGGTGAGCCGAATCTCTTATCCTGGGCCACAGTAACTCATATGGAGCTCCAGTCACTAATACTTTCTTTGAAGCAAGAACAATGTTTACATCAACATATTAAAGTGGAATATAGGCACAGTGAGAAGGGTCATGGTCTCTCCAGCAACCCTAGTGGTTTCATAACTGGGCCAGCTATAGATACATACACCTCCTCTCACAGAGCTTAGAATGGGGATCAGGTTTACTGAACTGTTAACTTGAATAGACCACTGTGGGCTGCCACTCTATGAACTTCCAAAATCCCATTCTATTGGACTAGCTCTCACCAGGCCTGGCACTCTACATTATGAGGTGTGCCCCAGAAGCCTAGAAAAGTACAAACACCTTAACATAGAGAATTCCACACTGCAGTGGTAATTGGCATGTCACAACAAGTGCAGACCTTTTAATCACTGGAGATGCATGCGTTATGTGCATAGGCCCTTGGCTGCTCATTGAATTGTCCACCTGACATGCCCTCTCACTTCTCTTGATTATAAAGCTATTTCTAGAAGAGTCTTTCAAAACAGACTTTCTGATATTTTGGGTCTGACAATCATTCTCTCCCCTCTTCTATGATGTTCCCTGAGTCACATGTGCAGAAGATGTGATATAGATGTGGCCACAGAGCTTTTATCTTGTCTTAGTTGCTTTTCTATTGCTGTGGTCAAACATCATAATTAAGTTAACCTATAAAAGAAAGCATTTAATTTTGTTAACAATTTCAGAGTTAGAGTTTAAGATGCTGGATTAAAAAGAGATGAGAGCTCACATTTTGATTCACAACAATAAATCAGAGAGAGGGAGAGAGAGAGAGAGAGAGAGAGAGAGAGAGAGAGAGAGAGAGAGAGAACCATGAATTGAGGTTATAAGAGTATTTTGAAACCCAAAATCTTGTTTCTTTTCATATATTTCCTCCAACAAGATGTCTGTTAATCTTTAAAAAGAGTTCTAACAACTTGGAATAAAGTATTCAACTGTGAGCCTGTGGACGGCATTTTCATTTAAATGAGTGCAACTTCATCTCTTGATCTTTGCATTATCTCCTCTTGTGGCTTTCTGTGATAGTATTCATTTATTCCAAATTCTTAGATGTGAATACACAACAAACAATAACGACATTAATTAAGAAAATATAATGAAGAACTTATGGGGAGGGGGTTTGTGAGGGAGGCATATCAGGATGTAGGTGACAAGAAGTAAGAAAAAGAATATCAGCAATGGGAGTTTACCTGCAGAGGAGAGTCTTAGATCAGCAATGAAGAAGAAGAAAGAAGAACAAGGGATAAATAATGACAGGGATTTTTGATAAAACCTCAAGTGATGATATTTTATATTTACATAAAATTATACATAATACACACAACCACACACAGAGATAGACATATGTATTCTTAAAGGAAATTGAGGCACTTTGGCTGACAATACTTCCCATAAGTATCATAGACTCATAAAAATCTAGTCCTAGGCAAGAGAAGTCTCATTTCAAATGATTGGTCAGTGTTAAAAGGCCTTCCTGACTTGTGGAAGTTGCAGCCTATCATAAACTGTCAGCTTTTTCCAAAAGTTCAGGAACATGGAGACTTCATCCCTCCACAGAGGGATATACTTCCTGTTTACTTAGGTAATATTATAGTCTGCTGGAGTCTTTGATGGAGTTGAAAAATAGATAGATAGTTAAATAACTATAATTTCCCTTAGTTAATGATAAAAGATAAAATATATAGCATTATTATAACTGTAATTCTTGCTTGATACCTGTTATATGTAATTTTACTATGTTAATTTTAAAACCTTCTTTTTTTTATTTAAACAGAAAAGAGGAGGTGATGTGGGAGTCCCCTCTGTGTGTTACTTTTCTTAGGTAATGTCTAAAGAAACTGCCTTGGACTGTTGATAGGACAGAACTTAGACAGGGAAAAGTAAATGGCATGCTGCGTGAAAGGAATCTGAGTCAGAGAGATGCCTTGGATCTGCCAGAGACAGAGGCTGTGAATTTTACCTGGTAAGCCACGGCCAAGTGTCAATATATAGATTAATAGAATTAGGTTTAATTAATGTCAGAGTTAGCCAATAAGAAGCTAATTCTAATGGGCCTAGCAGTGTTTTAATATAATTTCTGTGTGGTTAGTTCATGGCTAAACTAGCTGGGCTGCTGGGACGGACATATAGCCTAACTCTCCTTGCAACAAACTTCCTGACTCTACCTGTCTTTATCTGAAAGAATGTTCCTGGGCCTGGAGTACTGGCCTTATCTGAAAACTGTCTCTAAGCAAGTTGCCTGATTTATCTTTAGCTTGAAACTTGTCCTAGATTCTTGCTAGATGTCATCTTTTCTGTAGATAAAAAAAAAAAAACAAACATATGATAGGAGCATTCCTCTTAATCCCAATTAGGTGATATTCCAGCCACTGTCTCTAGCCATTGTATTCCCTTTCCTTCTTGGAATAAAGTGGAGGTGTAAGACTTAACCATCTCTCTGCAAAGTCATCTCTATTGAATCATAAACCATCCATCACTGCTCACTTGCTTCAGCTCCCTCTCATCTCATGGACAGTGGTCAATGATCCCAAGAAAGAAAAAAAGCCAGAGGCTAGGGTAGTCCAATCAACTTCCAAAGCAATATATATTATTAATGTAGCACTTAGATGTTCTCAGATGTTGAGGGTAGGCGACTATTGACAATGACATGGTACACTAATGTACTACTTAATCAGTACTTGCATGATACATATTGAATACGTCCTAAAAGGCTTCATTCTGTGGTCTAGGTTCCAAGCTCCCAGAAAATGCCAAGGGAGGAAAACAAACAGTTCTAACCAGTTGTGACATCTAAAAACACCTCAACAGCTACCATTACAATTACCAGCATGGCAGGATATGTGTAAAGGTACAATAAGTAGCTTCCACAAGTCAGGGGTTGTGGGATGGAACAGAGGTCCTTGTACCCACAGAGAAGCACTAAGAGAACAAGTGATGTTAATCACACAGGGTTGTCTTCTCATTGAGCAGATACAATTTAAATACCTGCATTTCATTCGGAAAGATGATTGTGAAGGTTGTTAACAACCTGGTGACCTATTTGATATGTTAAGGGACAGACCTTATCCAAATAACCCAGAATGATTATCCCAAACTCTTCACTTCCTTGATTATTGTCCATCATTAGGGGAGATATCAAATGTATTTTATGGCCTCTGTTGTCTAGGCTATCATTCATAAAGAATACTAGATTCTAGGCCTTTTAGTTATAAAACCTACCCTCATGTTTAAATGTACTTTGTATGAGTTTCTATGTAGAATTACCTAAAGCATTATTGTGCATTTAGAATTGAAATGATTGTTGCCTGGAAATCTTTTCCCATTTTATTTTCCTGCAAGAAACCCTTCATGGGATAACTAACAGCTACCTAAGCTGATTTAAGGCACACTCAATAAGACAAAAATTATGTCTAATGCTGGAAACATAATCAATTTCAAAGGACTTATGAGGTTAAATTATAAAACTTATTCTTATATTCACAGATAAGTACAACTGCCATCTATCATTAAAGAAGTCTCTCTTTACTGCAAGTGGAGACAATCTTTCTTTGGCAGTATACATACAAACACAAAATAAAACCAATATTAAAAATAATGAAGTTTGATACAAGCCCAAAAGAAAAACAGTACTAAAAGTCATGAAGTTTGATGCTCTTTGGGCTTTAAAATAGAGTCAGTTCATCTAGCTGGTCAATGCAGACAGGTAAATGTTTACAAAAATAAAGCTCCTGTTTCTGAAATTCTCAGCACTAAAAAAAATAGAAAGACAAATAATAAAGAAAGAGAAAATAAGGAAGAAAGAAGGGGTAGAGGAAAGAAACAGAAAGAAAGAGGAAAGAAGAGACAGAAAATGGGAAAAATATAAAAACTGAAAACACTTTCAAAATCCACAATACTTAAAAGAATCTCATTGCTATCTCCTTCCTAGAAAAACTGAGTATGCTATAACTGTGATTCTGGAACTTAAGTTATAAATAATGAGTCTAAAATGCAGGCACTTAAGTGAATGAAGTTTATTACACTTCCTCATATTCTCTAAGAACATAATTGGTTTGAAAAGAATTTCAATATATCAAAAATTAATTAATTAAATATTTAATTATACTAAAAATTCTCAAGTGAAGCAACTCAAGGAGAAACAATTCATTATTAATGAACTCACTGATTATATTTTCAATCATATATATATTTAGACAAGACCTCTAAATGCCTTATACTAATATTCTACAAGTCTCTCTACTCCAAAACAAAATTTAAAAGAAAAAAATGAAAATTTGTTTTCATTACCTAATGAAGATGTAAAAATTCTTTGTTTTATCATTTAGCATGTGGAAGTAATTATATTAATATATGCTAAGTGACTTTTTACTTATTTAAGTTATAAATTAGTTTGAAATCTTACCACTCAATTTATAGTCTATTCAAGTATTTCTTGAACTTTTTAAGTCTTTATACCCCATGATAATTTTCTAATTATCGATAAACTTGAGATTACAGATTTCTAAAGGGTTAAGAGAATTGACTTCCTTTCTAGCTGGCCTGGCATTGTGGTCTCACAATCATCCTTTACTCAAGTTCCTTGTATTCCAGTCTTCATCTTCTAGCCTCTCTGGCCATCAGGTTCACAGAAGGTGCACAGACATACATGTAGGCAAAGCACTCATATACATAAAAAACCTGAAAATATATTGGGAAGTTAAATGAAAATTCTTGAATGTGCACCATTTTAAACAAACATTGTATTAGAAAGTAAAACTATAAAAATAAATCTTCATTTTAAATTAATTTAAAGTCATCAATGAACTATCCCCCATAAATAATACAAATTGAGAAAATCACTGTATACAAAGGAACAAAGGTAACATTGTACTGTAATTTTCATTAGTCATTAAGTCAGCTTAATAATTTTTTGCTGGATATGTATACTTACTTCTTCGAGCATTCCATTGGGCCATGTTGTTTGTTTGAAGTATATGAGCAAAATATGACCTCAAAGTTTTTTATTTATGAATGGCTAGAACACATATAAAGACCATTTCAGAAAAATGTGTCTCTTCATCTTTTATATTAGATCAAAACTTCATAGGAGATCATTCCTTAAAGGCTGCTTACTATATGGAATAAGAAATGATACAGATAGCTACATTAAAAGTCATTAGTTTATTTTACAGATTTGAGTAGTACTTTTATACAAATATTATCTCACATATGAAAATATTGGTTGAATGAGTTATGTAGAACAGTGAAATATTGATATATCATGGTACAATATCAAAGATAGAGATAGTCAGAATTGCTCTTACCAGCTCACTAGTGAAATCCTTGGATGTTGAGAAGCTGTAAAGATTACAGTGATGGACACAAATTTTTCCTAAGTACAATTTTCACTTATAATCTCAAATTTTCTCATTGCTTGCAAATAAATTAAGTTTTTCCTTTCAAACTGCAGGCTGACATTGCTCAGTTTCTAAGAAATACCAGCTGGCATCCATAAATGGATAGCCATAATTTTTTGTCAGTTATCTTTAAAATAACAATAACAAAAAACATATTTTAGTGACTATTTAACCTTTCAAATGTACCATTAGCAATTACACAACAGTCTGGCTTCAGTAGTAAAAAATAATAATAATACATTTATTCCACAGTGAATATTTAAAAAATGAATATTTTTACTCATGATCAAATAAATTCTAAAACTAAAGTATTTATTCATATTCTTTTCTTATAAGTTTGTATGAATACCAATGTCTAATGCTCCAAAATATGTATTCAGTGTTTATTCTAGGGTTTTTATTCTAGGGTTGCAAACACCATCTCAGTCAAAAATTAAATAAAACTAATAGTATGAAAATGTCTTGATCTTGATGGTCTTTTAAATTTCTATAACAACCCAGGCTTCTCAGAAAACATTTCCAGAAGAATTGATTTAGAAAATGTATATTTATTTTCGATAATTCCATAAAAATAACAAAAAACAATGCATCATAAAAATATATCACCAGGGGGAACACTCATCCGTTGTTGGTGGGAATGCAAAGTCGTGCAGCCACTGTGGAAATCAGTGTGGCGGTTTCTCAGGAAACTGGGAGTCAACCTCCCTCAGGACCCAGCAATTCCACTCTTGGGAATATACCCTAAAGATTCCCTAACATACTACAAAAGCATTTGTTCTACTATGTTCATAGCAGCACTATCTGTAATAGCCAGAACCTGGAAACAGCCTAGGTGCCCCTCAATAGAAGAATGGTTAAAAAAGGTGTGGAACATATACACATTAGAGTTTTACTCAGCGGTAAAAAACAATGACATCTTGAATTTTGCATGCAAATGGATGGACATAGAAAACGCTTTACTGAGTGAGGTAAGCCAGACCCAAAAAGAGGAACACGGTATGTATTCACTCATAAGTGGATTCTAACCATAATTAAAGGTCTTTGAGCCTATTATTCGTGATCCTAGAGAAGCTAAATAAGAAGATGAACCTGATGAAGATTATTTAGCTATCCACCAGGAGGTAGGAAATAGACAAGAGTCCCAGGTAACCTCGGGTGCATGGGGGGGTGGGAGGGTTGATGGAAGGGGAGAAGGTTAGAGAGAACGGAGTAGGCAAGGAACGGAGAAAGCTCGGTGGCCTGGGATGGGGGGGGGAGGATGAATATGGGATCAGGGAAGAATATATTTCAACTAAGGGAGTCATTTTAGGGTTTACAGGAGACTTGATTATATATGGGATCCCAGGTCCAAGGAGAGATCCCCCAGATTGTTCTCTGGACAGAGGAGAGGGTGCCTGAATCGGCCTTGGCCCATAACCATACTGATGTATATTTTGCTTATCACCATAGATCCTTCATCTGGCGAAGGACGGCGATACAGTCGGAGACCCACATTGGAGCACCGGACTGAGCCCCCCGAGGTCCAAATGAGGAGCAGAAGGAGGAAGAACATGAAAAACGAAATCAGTACTGCGAGGGATGCTATCACCCACTGATACAAGGGAACGGATCTAATGAGAGTTTACCAAGCCAGTTGGACTGGGACTGAACGAGGAGGTGATCTAACCAGATTCTCGGAATTTGGCTGGATTCTCTGACTGTGGCTGGCCCGAAGTCTTTCTGAAAAGCCATTGACTATGATACTGGGACCTGTTTCCTCTGCATATACTGGATTTTGGGGATCCAGTCTGTTTGGACACTCACCTTCCTGGACCTGGAGGGAGGGGGAAGGAACTGGAACTTCCCACAGGGCAGGAAACCCTGACTGCCCTAAGGGACGAAGGGGGAGGAGGAGAGGGAGTGGGGGGAGTGGGAGGGTGTTGGGAAGAGGGGCGGAAATGGAAACTTTTATAATTTAATAAAATTTACTTAAAATATATATATATATATATATATATATATATATATATATATATATATATATCACCAGAAAGTTTCTATATGCCAGAATTCTGAGTCAGACCTGATTCTGTTTTACAATGCTTAAGTCAGTATTTGTATTAGCTGTTTCCATTTATGACAATCACAATGCAGAATGAGCTTCCAATATTATTAATATGGTTGTCAAGAGTTTAGTATCTTAGTACAAAACTTTGATATTAGTTTTTGCTTAGGGAAGTCATTTACATTCATTCTTGGGCCTTCCATTTAACACCCTGTAACAATATGATGATTTACTTCTTAAACATGATTTTTTTCTGATTTTATCTTTTTTTTCCTTGTTTGGTTGTTTTTCGATACAGAGTTTACCTATGTAAATGTCCTAGCTTTCCTGGAATTAGCTCTTGTAGACCAGGCTGGACTTGAGCTCACAGGAATTCACCTGCCTCTGCCTCCTGACTGCTGTTATTCTGGTTTTATCTTTTATAATATCTCTAAGACTGTAACCAATTTTTATTTTTCTGTCTTAAATAACTCATGATGTGGTAGGGGCGGCAAAATAGTGGTGATGTAGTTCTCTGGCATGTTTATGGCACTGAATTCAATCTCAAGCTCTGCAAAAAGCTAATATGATTATGATTACATTGGTTTTTACTGGATAACATAAGAGAAAATACTAATTTTAAGATATGAACAAAAATGAACATCGACAAGAACTTTTTGCCAGTTTGTTTGTAGCATAGTCCTAGTTCCTCCAGACTGCTATAATTCCTGATTAATATTTTGACGTAATCTAAATATACATAAATTTCTCCCAATGACAATATGAGAAAACAAAAAGCATAACAGTAAAAATAAGAATTTTTAAAAATTCGTAAAAAAAAGAAAAGTCTAGGACTAGAATAGAAGGATTCACTGCTAAGTCCACCAGACATTTAAGGATTAATCAATACTCTGCAAATTACCCACAGATTATAACAAAGGAAAGCACATTTACAAACTCAGTCTAGACTGATCCTGTAGCAGAAGATCCATGGCAGAAGCCCGGCAAAAGAGATCAGACATTCCCCGACCCCCTTAACTTCCTAGTCATTCTGCAGGGGCTGCTCCACCTGCTATGTCCTCTCCCCTCTTATCCCATCCCAGGTTTTACCCAGGAACCCCTTCCATTCTTCCTTCCTTCATCAGGGTCATAAAATCCCCCAGCATAGCTTGTTTGGGAGCTGGAACAGGGTAGTGATTACAACCAGGCAGGCGGGAATTCATTTGTTTCAATAGCCTGCCTGCAGCAAGGTAGGCCTTTTGTCAGCAAGATCCCTGAGCAGCAAGGGGCACTGATCTTGTAGCAGAAGATGCATCAGAGGGCGAGGTCCCTGGTCAACAAGGGAACCTGACCCTGTACAAGAAGATCCATTGAAGAGCATTTGAAGGAAGAGATGGGCAGACACCAAGGCAAAAATTTCTCCAACAATCAGAAAAAGAACATGAAAACACCAGAACCCAGCGATCTTACAACAGAAGGACTTGAACACCTTAATCCAAAAGAAGTGGAAAAAAGTAACATTATGAAAGCAATAGAGTCCCTTAAACAGGATATGAATAACTCCCTTAAAGAAATGGATGAGAAGTATAACAAAAAGTTTGAACAAATGAGAAAATCCATAAATGATACCCTGGGAAACCAAGAAAAAACAATCAAACAGGTAATGGAAACAGTTCAAGAATTGAAAACTGAAATGGAGGCAATGAAGAAACACAAAACGAGGGCCAGCTGGATATGGAAAATCTAGATAAACAAACAGAGACTACAGAAATAAGCTTAACCAATAGAATACAAGAGATAGAAGAACGAATCTCAGATTCTGAAGACACCATAAAGAAAATAAAAGATCTGATCAAAGAAAACAGCAAATCCAACAAATTTTCATCACAAAACATTCAGGAAATCTGGCACACAATAAAAAAACCAAAGCTAAGAAAAATAGGGCTAGAAGAAGGAGAAGAATTGCAAATCAAAGGCCCAGAGAATATATTCAACAAAAATTATAGATGAAAACTTCCCCAACTTAAAGAATGATATTTCTGTGAAGGTTCAAGAAGCATACAGAACACCAAGTAGACTGGATCAAAAATAAATCCCCTCACCATATAATAATCAAAACACAAAACATACAGATTAAAGAAAGATTATTAAGAGTTTCAAAGAAAAAAGGTCAAGTTACTTATAAAGGTAAACCTATCAGACTTACACCGGACTTCTCTTTGGAAACCATGAAAGAAGAAGGTCCTGGATAGAGGTACTGCATAAACTAAGAGACCATGGATGCAAGCCCAGACAACTATACTGAGCCAAGCTATCATTCACTATCAATGGTGAAAATAAAACATTCCAGGATAAAAACAAATATAAACAATACATAGCCACAAATCCAGCCTTACAGAATGTAATAGGAGGAAAATCACAACCCAAGGAATCCAACATTGCCAACACTGCCTACAATAACTCATTTATCTAGCGACCCTTCACAAGCACAACTCAAAGAGGGGAAACACACAAACTCTGCTATGCAAAAAATAAAAAAAGTAAAAAAAAAAATATAACCAGTGTCAACAACCACAGGTCATTAATTTCACTTAATATCAATGGACTCAATTCACCTATAAAAAGTCACAGGCTAAGTTGGACTGGGACTGAACGAGGACGTGATCCAACCAGATTCTCTGAATGTGGCTGGATTCTCTGAATGTGGCTGGCCTAGAGTCTTTCTGAAAAGCGATTGACAATGACACTGGGACTTGTTTCCTCTGCATATACTGGAATTTGGGGATCCAGTCTGTTTGGATACTCACCTACCTGGACCTGGAGGGAGGGGGGAGGAACTTGAACTTCCCACAGGGCAGGAAACCCTGACTGCCCTTAGGGACTAAGAGGGAGGAGGAGAGGGAGTGGGGGGAGTGGGAGGGTGTTGGGAGGAGGGGCAGAAATGGAAACTTTTATAATTTAATAAAATTACTTTCCAAAAAAAAAGTCACAGGCTAAGAGATTGGATACAAAAACAGGATCCAACATTCTGCTGTTTAGAAGAAGCACACCTCAACCACAAAGACAGACACCTACTCAGAATATAGGGTTGGGAAAAGATTTTTCAAGCAAAGGGATCTAAGAAACAAGTGGATGGGGCCATTCTAATTTCTAACAAAATTGACTCCAAACTAAAATCAATCAAAAGAGATGAAGATGGACATTTTATACTCATAAGAGGAACAATTCATCAGGAGGAAGTCTCAATCCTGAATATCTATGCCCCTAATATAGAAGCACCCACTTATGTTAAAGAAACACTTCTAGAACTCAAGGCCGTCATCAAACCACACATAAAAATAGTAGGAAACTTCAACACACCTCTCTCACTAATTGACAGGTCAATAGGACAGAAACCTAACAGAGAAATAAGAGAATTAATGGAGGTAATGAAAAAAATGGACTTAACAGACATCTATAGAACAGTCAACTCAAATAGGAAAGAATATACCTTCTTCTCTGAAGCTCATGGAACCTTCTTTAAAATTGTTCACATACTCTGTAATAAAGCAAAATTTCACAGACACAAAAAATAATATTAGTAACTACCTGTGTCTTGTCAGATCACCATGGATTAAAGTTAGAATCCAACAACAATGCTACCCCCAGAAAGCCTACAAACTCATGGAAGCTGAACAGTCAACTACTGAACCATCCCTGGGTCAAGGAAGAAATAAAGAAAGAAATTAAAGTCTTCCTTGAATTCAACAAAATTAAAGAAACAACATAGCCAAACCTATGGGACACTATGAAAGCAGGGCTAAGAGGAAAGTTCATAGCATTAAGTGCCCACATAAAGAAAACAGAGAAAGCACACATTAGAAACTTAACTGAACACCTGAAAGCTATAGAAAAGAAAATCAGATTCACCAAGGAGAAGTGGAAGACCAGAAATAATCAAACTGAGGGCTGCAATCAACAAAATTGAAACAAAGAAAACAATCCAAAGAATCAATGAAACAAAAAGCTGGTTCTTGCAGAAAATCAACCAGATTGAAAAATCCCTAGCCAAACTAATCAAATGGCAGAGAGAGAACACACAAATTAATAAGGTCAGAAATGAAAAGGGGGACAAAACCACGGACACAGAGGAAATTGAGAGAATAATTGGATATTACTACAAAAGCCTGTATGCCACAAAATTGGAAAATGTAAAAGAAATGGACATTTTTTAGATAAGTACTATACACCAAAGTTGAACCAAGATCAGGAGAACAATCTAAATAGACCTCTTAGTCTCAAAGAATTAGAAGCTGTTATCAAAAACCTCCCTACCAAAAAAAGCCCAGGACCAGATGATTTCAATGCAGAATTCTATCAGAACTTCCAAGAAGAGCTAATACCTATATTCCTTAATGTATTTCACAATATAGAAAAAGAAGAGTCATTGCCAAATTCTTTTTATGAAGCTACAGTTACCCTGATAACAAAACCACACAAAGACACAACCAAGAAAGAGAATTACAAACCAATCTCACTCATGAATATTGATGCAAAAATTCTCAATAAAATACTGGCAAACCGAATCCAAGAACACATTAGAAAAACTATCCATTATGATCAAGTAGGCTTCATCCCAGAGTTGTAGGGCTGGTTCAACATACGCAAATCTATCAATGTAATTCATCATGTAAATAAACTGAAATAAAAAAAAACATATGATCAATTAATTAGATGCTGAAAAAGCATTTGACAAAATTCAACACCCCTTTATGATAAAGGTGTTGGAGAGGATAGGGATACAAGGATCATACCTAAATATAATAAAAGCTATTTACAGCAAGCTGACAGCTAACACCAAATAAATTAGAGAGAAATTCAAAACCTTTCCACTAAAATCAGGAACAAGACAAGGCCGTCCACTCTCTCCATACCTCTTCAATATAGTGCTTGAAGTTCTAGCAATAGCAATAAGACAACATAAGGAGATCAAGGTGATTCAAATTAGAAAGGAAAAAGTGACCCCAAAAACTCTATCAGAGAACTCCTACAGCTGATCGACACCTTTAGTACTGTGGCAGGATAGAAGATCAACTCCAAAAAATCAGTTGTCCTCCTATAAACAAAATACAAAGATACAGAGAGGGAAATAAAGGAAACATCACCTTTCACGATAGCCACAAATAGCACAAAGTATCTTGGGGTAACTCTAACCAAGGAAGTGAAAGATCTATTTGACAAGAACTTTAAGTCTTTGAAGAAAGAAAGTTAAGAGGATACAGGAAAATCGAAGGAACTCCCTTGCTCTTGGACTGGGAGGATCAACATAGTAAAAATGGCAATTCTACCAAAAGCAATCTATAGATTCAATGCAATCCCCATCAAAATCCCATCAAACTTCTTCACAGACCTTGAGAGAAGAATAATCAACTTTATATGGAAAAACAAAAACCCAGGATAGCCAAAACAATCTTATACAGTAAAGGAGCTTCTGGAGGCATTACCATCCCTGACTTCAAACCCTATTACAGAGCTACAGTATTGAAAACAGCTTGGTATTGGCATAAGAACAGAGAAATCGACCTATGGAATTGAATAGAAGACCCGGATATTAACCCACAAACCTATTAACACCTGATTTTCGACAAGGGAGCTAAAGGTATACAACAGAAGAAGGATAGCATCTTTAACAAATGGTGCTGGCATAACTGGATGTCAACCTATAGAAGAATGAAAGTAGATCCATTTCTATCACCATGCACAAAACTCAAGTCCAAATGGATTAAAGACCTCAAAATTAATCTGACCACTTTGAACCTGACAGAAGAGAAAGTTGGAAGTAGTCTACAAGACATAGGCACAGGAGACCAATTCCTAGATAGAACCCCAATAGCATAGACAATAAGAGAATCAATGAATAAATGGGACCTCCTGAAACTGAGAAGCTTCTGTAAATCAAAGGACACTGTCAGTAAGATAAAAAGGCTACCTTCCAACTGGGAGAAGATCTTCACCAACTCCTCATCAGACCAAGGTCTGATCTCCAAAATATACAAAGAACTCAAGAAACTAGACTTTAAAACTCTAATTAACCCAATAAAAAATGGGGTACTGATTTAAACAGAAAATTCTCAACAGAAGAACTTTGAATGGCCCAAAGACCCTTAAGGCCATGCTCAACCTCCTTAGCGATCAGGAAAATGCAAATCAAAACAACTTTGAGATACCATCTTACAATTGTCAGAATAACTAAACTCAAAAACACCAATGATAGCCTATGCTGGAGAGGTTGTGGAGTGAGGGGAACACTCATCCATTGTTGGTGGGAATGAAAACTTGTGCAGCCACTGTGGAAATCAGTGTGGCGGTTTCTCAGAAAACTGGGAGTCAATCTCCCTCAGGACCCAGCAATTCCACTCTTGGGAATATGCCCAAGAAATGCCCTATCATACTACAAAAGCATTTGTTCAACTATGTTCATAGCAGTACTATTTGTAATAGCCAGAACCTGAAAACAACCATGCTCCCAATTTTATCAGTCAGTGTTGTCTATTTCCCCTTTCCAAGTGGATCTAAGTATGTTTTTCGTAGGTTATACCTTCTCACTTAGCTTTTCAAGTATCATGAACTATAGGGTCAATATCCATTGTTTTACAGTTAGTATCTACTCATGATTGGGTACATATCATTTTCATATTTCTTGGTATGAGATACCTCACCTAGGTTTTCATTTATCATTTCATGCAAATTTTAAGATGTCATGTTTTTTACTACTCCGATGTGTAAATGTGCCAAATTTTCTTTATCCATTCTTCAGTTGAGGGCCAGCTAGGTTGTTTTCAGTTTCTGGCTATTAAAATAATGCTGCTATGAACATAGTTGAATAAATGTCCTTGTAACATGATTGAGCATCTTTTATGTATATGACTAAGAGTGGTATTCCTGGGTCCTGAGGTAGGTTGATTCACGATTTCCTGAGAAACAACCATACAGATTTCCAGAGTGGTTGGACAATTTTGCATACCCACATCAATGGAGGAGTGTTCCTCTTCCTTCACATCCTTTCCACCATGAACAATCATTGGTGTTTTTGATCTTAGCCATTTTGACAGTTGTAAGATGGTATCACAGAGTCATTTTGGTTTGTGTTTCCCTGATGGTTAGTGAAGAAGGGCGCCTAAAAGAAATCCTTCCTAGAGCAAACTAAGGATGTTGAACATTTCTTTGTCTTTTGCCAATTTGATATTCTTCTGTTGAGAATTCTCTTTCGTTCTGTAACCCATTTCAAAAAGAAGTCTTTAACTTCAATTTTCTTAAAATGTGTTTGTGGTGGTGTTTCTTTGTACTTTATAAAAAAATTCATCCTAGATGGGTATTGAAAACACTGTATTTCAAGATATTCCCAATAACATGAGAGCCAAGGTTCGGTGTTTAAATTTATACTTGGAAAAGAATATTTTTTGAAAGATAGTAGAATGTGATGCATCATTTTGGAAATATTTTCTCAAAATATAAGCACCTATATAATATATCCATGTCTATAGTACTTTCAATTAATTTTATAAATGGTTTTAAAACTGTGTTTTTCCTCCATTATTTTGAAATTTTGAAAGTTTATCTTATAACCACTAAGTATTTTCTTCCAGACAGATTTTCTCAGTGTAGTTCATTGCTGTCCTGGAACTCCCTATGTAGACAAGTCCAGCTTTGGTGGCACATGCACAACATTAATCCCAGCAATCAGGAGACAGAGGCAGCCTAATCTCTGTGTTCTCAACAGAAGAACTTCGAATGGCCAAAAGACACTTAAGGTCATCCTCAACCTCCTTAGAGATCAGGGAAATGCAAATCAAAACAAATTTGAGATACCATCTTACACCTGTCAGAATAGCTAAAATCAAAATCACCAGTGACAACCTATGCTGGAGAGGATGTGGTGTAAGGGGAACACTCTTTCATTGTTGGTGGTAATGCAAACTTTGGAAATCAGTGTGGTGGTTTCTCAGTAAACTGGGAGTCAACCTACCTCAATACCCAGCAATCCCATTCTTGGGAATATACCCAAGAGATGCCCTATCATACTACAAAAGCATTTGTTCAACTATGTTCATAGCAGCACGCTTTGTAATAGTCAGAACCTGAAAACAAGCTAGGTGCCCCTCGAAAAAAATGGTTAAAAAAGGTGTGGAACATATACACATTGGTGCTTTATTCGGGGGTAAAAAACAATGACATCTTGAATTTTGCATGCAAATGGATGGAAATAGAAAATGCTTTACTGAGTGAGGTAACCCAGACCCAAAAAGAGGAATATGGTATGTACTCACTCATAAGTGGATTCTAGCCATAATTAAAGGACATTGAGCTTATAATTTGTGATCCTAGAGAAGCTAAATAAGAAGGTGAACCTAAAGAAAATCATATAATTATCCTCCTGGATATTTGAAGTAGACAAGATCGCCAGGCAAAACTTAGGTACAAGGGGTTGTAGGAGTTTGGATATAAAGGGAGATGGGTAGAGAGATTGGAGAAGGGGAGGATTTGGGAAAGCTTGGGGGAATGGGATGTGTGGGATGGAGGAAGGGTGGATATGAGAGCAGGGAAGTAAATATCTTTATTAAGGGAGCCATTTTAGGGTTTGCAAGAGACTTGATTCTAGGGGGGTTCCCAGGTCCAAGGAGAGGTCCCCAGATTGTTTCTTGGCAGCAGAGGAGATTGTGCCTGAACTGGCCTTGTCCCACAGCCACACTGATGAATATCTTGCATATCACCATAGAACCTTCATCTGGCGATGGATGGAGATAGAGACAGAGACCTACATTGGAGCACTGGACTTAGCTTCCAAGGTCCAAATGAGGAGCAGAAGGAGGGAGAACATGAGCAAGGATGTCAAGGCCACGAGGGGTGCGTCTACTCACTGAAACATTGGGACTCATCTAATGGGAGCTCACCAAGGCCAGCTGGACTGGCAGTGATGGAGCATGTGATCAAACTGGACACTCTGAATGTGGCTGGCAATGAAGGCTGACTGAGAAGCCAAGGACAGTATCACTGGGTTTTAATTAAACTGCATGGACTGACTTTGTTGGAGCCTGGTTTGTTTGGATGCTTGCCACGGACCGGATCAGGGCAGCCACTCAGACCGTGGGGGAACAGGACGAAGGACAGGAGATTTCAGGATACGGCGGAGGAAATTGACAGACAGACCACCCTCAATGTATTTGAGAATGCTGCTGCAATTTTACTTTTTTCAGTGCAGGATTATATATTTTTTACAATCAAAGAACTTGGCAAAGGCATACATCATCAAATCATAGAACAGCATAAAACAGTTTACAAGAAGAATCTTTGAAGATGCTTTGACTTGGGCACAAGGACTTCTGCTCTCTCATATTTTGTAAAATAAACTCTTTTTTCTTGCCTTCAGAGAGGCTATTGCCCTTGAGCTAGGCTATCTTTATGAGCTTGTACCAGGTGGCTTGCTGGTTTGAGCTAAGTGACCTTGTGTGCCTGGGTGAGAAAGAAAAAGTCTACTATCTCCCTGAGAAAGCTTTCTGCTAGGAAATTTCTACGACATAGTCTCGAACCTCTCTGAAACTTGCTCCATATCACTAACTTCAACTCTCCTCCCTTCTCAATTCTCAGGCTCAGATATTGTCAGCATAGGTTAGGTCTTTTTCTTCCCACGAGAAAGGTTTCATAGGCCTTCTGTTTACAATTGCACATACGTCCCAGGCAAATGCCTAAAGCTTCTAAGGTTTTTCCTGGTAAAATTAACTCCCTTTGTTCCACATCATCAAGGAATTGTCCTAATGATGACCCTGCCAATTTCCAGAACTGGCTATGTCTTTTAAGGCTTTAATGAATAGTGGGGGAGAGCTCAAAAATGTCCTCAGCAGTCTTATTTGTATCTGCAACTGCCTGAAATAGTCTGATCTGTTAGCAATATGCAAGGATCACAAAGAACACACAGACAAGGGAAAAGACAGACATATATGGCTCCAAGGACAGTCAGGTCGAGTCAGTACAGGTAGCAATTACAGGTGGCATCATGACCACAGCTGATTGGCAAGGAACCGCCTGGAATACACCTCCGAGAAGCACAGATCCCAATCCTCTGGCAACACTTGCCTGCCCAAAGTTAGATTATGTGCAATAAAAAGTTATCAAGTAAGAAGTAAAATTACAATATCCATTCCTTTTGAATTTGACAAAATTTGAGAAAATATTCTATTATCTATTATCTTTGTGAATCCAAAGTTTTAAATCAAATTTACCTTATTATCACAACTACCAAAAACTTTAAGTCTTATTATTTAGTCTTTAATACCCTCAAAAATCCCAGAAATTTAAAATGTTACCTAACAGCAGGGAAAATGGGCTACCTACCCATGATTCATCTGCATTGTTGGGTCATTCGATTTTGGTCAGCAGCCCTGGTAAATCTGACCAACATTTCTGAGAAGGAGACAATTTTGAAGAACTCTCCTTCTTTTTCTTGGAAAAGTATGGTAATCACTTTATTTTGCATCATCAAGTTTGGAGAGTCTACTGTTAGCAATTGAGGCAAAAGTTGTTTTTTTTATCATCTTCTCTGAAGTAGATTGGTGCTGCCAAGAGCAGATGTGACTCATTGACATAAGAAACCTTACATTATAAAACAAATTTAATACCATATTATGTAGGTATTAAGGTATTTGAAGACTTTATACCAGAATATCTGTTTATGACCTTGAAATCTTACCTAATATGACTATAAGTTTGATTATTATAGATGACTATTAATCTGTATTTCCTAAATATACACCACATATTAAATGAGTTGCATAAACATAATGCTCCATAAAAGAGTAGAAAATATACACACAGTATAAGAAAATTAACCTTAGATTTGTTTGAATATAACAAAATTCATACCAACATGGAAAATTTTAATAATAGAAGTTGTTTATTCTATTTAAAAGTAGATTCAATACCTTTTTATCCTATAATTTCTATAGCCCCATTTACTTTTCAGAATGAGATACCTGAATCTAATCTCCTTTATTTTTTTCTTTTTTTCTGACCATCATCAATAACTACTTGTAACTCTCCCCCATTAAGTGATAGCAAACCTTGATAATCGATATTTCAGGAACGTTGGCATTGTTCTCCAGACTACTTCCTTTTGTCTGTGGGCAGTTGGTATCTTTGGGGAACCTTGAGAAAACATGATAATGACAAATTTTAGGCTATAGTAGTTTGCAAAGTTGGACCATTTCCGTCAGCAGACTTGAAGTTGTTTTGGATTCAGAATTTTTAGTAGACTGTAACTGAGGCATTTTGACATACTGCATCACCTGGACCATCTGTTTTCATTGGTTTGGATCCACTCTTTTTGAAAATGCATCGACTTTTAAAGGTAACATGCATACAATTATGGAAAGTGTATTTGAAAAAGTCACTTAAAGATTTTTTTTGTTTGTTTTATGTTTTAACAGGAAAATGTATGCTTTCTGTCTTGCAGTTTTTCTAGGTTCTAGGTTCATTTCTGTCACCGGGATTTCAGGGTATCCTCCTTGAGCAAAGCTGACTATCTTTGATCTAGAATGAATACACAGATTCTCTCTTTCTGTGGAAATAAAAGCATAGCATCTTCCCCAAAGTAACATATTTTTTGATTTCCATTTTGAAGTCAGTACCTTTTTTAAATATAAAGACTTGCTGAATGCAACAACCTCGATAATCCAATGTATCTTAACAGTGATTTCTCATTTCTCAGTAATCAAAAAATTTAAAGAGAACACAATAACATACAATATTCACACTCCTGTGTATTTTACATCTTTGTGTGACTTTATTTTCTTTGTTTTAATTTATTCTTTCTTTAAATACTTTGTTGTTTTTAAACTTTTTTGTGACTGTCTATACAATATTTCCTTGCTCCCCCAAGCTTATATACATTTTTAAATATATTGTAACATGTTTAGAGGTGTTTTCCCATCTGGATATTTCTTACAGCATTTCAGAAATCATTTTTGTCTGCAAGAGCAAAACCTTAAATCCTCCATGTGGTTCAGCTCATGCCATTCAGATTTCCTAGTGCTGGTAGCACAATCCTGCAGGCAGCATCTGGGAAGTACATCCCTGAATCATGACCAACCTAAGAAACTAAAGATTAGGCAGAACTTTTGCCTCCTTTTCATTTGTTTAGAGCATTATTTAAAGCTTTCTCAGGCTTCATGTGGATATATGTGGTCCCAGAAATTGGGAACCATTTGTAGGTATAAGTTTCTGTCCTGTCAACTGCTCCCAAGTAACCACAGAGAGTTAATATTAATTATAAGTACTGATCCAATAACTCAGGATTGTTACTAGCTAACTCATACAATTTTAAATTAATCCAAATTTCTTATCTATGCTTTGCCATGTGACTTGGTAATTTTTCTCAATATGGCATGCCCATCTTGCTTCTCTATGCATCTGTTTATGCCTCTCTTGACTCTGTGCTTCTTCTTCCCAGTATTTTCTTAATCTGTTTCTCCTTACAAAGTTTATCCTGCCTAGCCATAGTCCAGTTAGCTTCTTTGGTAATCCAATCACAGTGACTTATTTATAAACTATAATGGAATATTTTATATTCATATTTTCCCATTTTTATTAAAAAGTAAAGTTTTAACCAGTAAACTTTAACAGAAGTTTCTATCCTATCAGTCACTCCCAAGTAACAAAGCAGAGGCTTAATATTAATTATATTGCTTGACCAATAACACAAGCTTATTTCTAACTTGCTATTAGAACTTTAATTAACCCATTTCTATTATTCTTTGTCCTACATTGATGTTCATGTCATTTATCCTCCTGTCATGTCTTGCTTTCTCTTCATCTGGCTGGCAAATACTCTAACTCATCTCTTTTTTTCCTACAGTCTGTCTGTCTCATCTATACAGCCTGTCTAGTTACTGACCAATCAATCTTTATTAAACCAATCTAAGTTATAGATATTCACAGTGTACATAACAATTATTCCACAGCACTCTTTCATCACTGGTGGGAGTACAAACTTGTTCAACTTCTTTTGAAATCAGTATGACAGATTCTCAGAAAATTTAGAAGACACAGTTGGAAGACACAGCTATACCAATGTAGGCAGAGATAGTTCATTCATTTCCTGGCTGACAAGAAGTGAATAATAACACAAAACTAAATTAATTACAAGAGTATTTGGCCAATAGATTATGCATATTTCTAGATAATTCTTGAATCTTAAATTAACCCATTTGTATTAATCTATGAATCACCAAGAGGTTTTGGCCTACCAATAAGTTTCTGGCTAGTAGCTGGTGCCTTTCTCCTTCATCAGTTACATGGCATCTCTTCTACTCCACCTACTTTCTCTCTATATCTCTGTATGGATTTCCCTCCTAAGTTTATTCTACATAGCATACAGAGGGGAATTCCACATCATCATTCCTCATTGTGGGCCAAGAACATCTGCATAAAACCCGAGACAGGTTGTGATGAAATTCTAAACACAAAGAACAGACTCAAGTATGATTTCTTGGTAGCTGTATTTTTTGTTTCTTTTAGATTTCCTCTGTTTACTAGAATCAAGCAGAGGCAAGATTTACTGCTTCAAGAGATGGCTTCTTGTCTCAACAGTAGCAGCACAAATTGTCTGTCTCCTTTAAGAAGGATTCCTGATTTGTTCTAGTTGCACAAATAGCTCTGGTTCTTTCAGGAGGTCAAGCACTTGAATGGGGTTTATAGGCACCATGTTGCAAGTTATTTGGTGACAGCGTGGGCTATCTGCTTACCAGAGTTGAGGTGATAAGCATGACTCCCACCCAGAAGTCCCAGCGCTTGTAGAAAAAGTACCTATACCATATTAAAAGGAAGTCTGGACTCGAGGGGTTGGTCTATACCCTGAGACAGTCTGGCTGTTCTAATGGGAGCTCACCAAATCCAGCTGGACCGAGACCAAATGAGCATGCTATCAAACCAGACTCTCTGAATGTAGCTGAAAATGGGGGTTGACTGAGAAACCATTGATAAAGGCACTGGGACTTGTTTCTACAGTATGTACTGGCTTTTTGGAACCCTAGTCTATTTGGATGCAAAGCTTCCTAGGCCTAGATGTAGGGGGGAGGGCCTTGGACTTCCCACAGGGCAGCGGTTCCTTTCCCTCTCTTAAGGAGGGAGGGGAAGGGAGGAAGGTGAGTGCAGGAGCAGGAGGGCAAAGGGAGGAGGGGTGGAAGTGTAAATTTTTGAATTGAAAAATAAAGAAAGAAAGAATGAAAGGAAGGAAGGAAGAAAGAAAGAAAGAAAGAAAGAAAGAAAGAAAGAAAGAAAGAAAGAAAGAAAAGAAAAATGCTGAGATAGATGGAGCCAACAT
Organism: Myodes glareolus; assembly: GCF_982192425.1. Classification (NCBI taxonomy): domain Eukaryota; kingdom Metazoa; phylum Chordata; class Mammalia; order Rodentia; family Cricetidae; genus Myodes; species Myodes glareolus. The sequence goes on along the minus strand of NC_142053.1, from coordinate 61,359,694 downwards.
CCAGAGTTGCTGTTACCACACTGCTTATCATTCGAAAAGTTATCCTTCTCAGAAAATTATTAGATACACAATAAAGACAGATTCATACTGAAATAAATCTCTGAATGAGTCACAGTGTTTTTTTTTTAATGTATGTAGCCTTGGGAGAGAGAAGATAAGAAGAGGGACAGTTATAAAGAGAAGTAAATGGTTTTAAAAAAATAAAACAAAGTCATTAAAGAGAGAGCAAAAGTAATATAAAAGAGTACAGATGGAGAAAGAATAAATGAGTAATTATAAAGATGCTATTTAAAGATGGAAAATATACAGAAAGTCTGTATTATGTATGCTATTGTGTTTTCTTTGAATTTTTTGACTGCAGAGAGATATTTGATTGTGGAGATTGCTAAGTTAAACCAGCACATACATTTTAAAGGTAACTTGACTTCAAAATTTGGGTCTAATTTGTTGTTTTGGAAGAGAGCTTCTGCCTTTGTTTTCACAGAGATTAGAAAACTGGATTCTGTACCAACTAATATGCTTTGATCAAAAAGGACCACTGAAGCAATGGACAAGATGTTCCAACCTCCATGAGAGTTTCAAGACTGCTGGCTTATATGAACTTACCATAAAAGATATCCTATAGAAGACCTGAATAACAGTGCCCCCAATCACTAGAAAGTACTTCGGAGAATAACCCTCAAATTCCCTAAATGATTATTTATAAATGTTTGTTTACATTTAAAGGGGGATATGCTATAGAGAGGAATACTTTGCAATGGTGTGGATCTTAGTTTATTGATGTAAATTTGAGATCAATTTCTCATTGTATTGTGCCCTTCATTAATGTATTGTGTCTATGCAGCTCATCTAAAAATGTAATGTATAATTAAGAAATATAGGTAAAAGTCATGTGAAATAGTCAAGCTTGTAGTCATGCTTATTAGGTTTTGTGGATGTACAGCAATATATTTCAGATGGATAGGTATTCTTCAAACCTTTTAACAACTAACAGAAAATGACATTTAAAAATGTTTTAAAAAGTTAGGACTTTTAATGACAGTGAGACACATCTACTCCTGGAAGCACCAATCTACTTTAAGAGGATTATAAGCATTGAAGAGGCTCATTATGGTGTTTACTAGCCATCTGGGCAAGAAACTGCTCTTGCCTGAATTGCTTGATGGTATTATGTACAAACTGAACAAACAGGACCAAAAAAAAGTCTGCTGAACATTCCAAAAGACAGAATGGTACTTCAGGGCTCCTGATACACAGAAGAAGCTGCCAGACATACTACAGGTTACAGAAGAAAGAGACTGACAAACTTCCAAGATAGGAGAAATAGCCTATTAAATTTCCTGCTTTGTAGAAAAGTCTGCTGGATACTATGGTCTTATAGGCTAAAGATAGATGCCATAATAATGCAAAAGAACTTTACATGACCATCCGAACAGCAAGAAATCTCTGTCAATTATAGAGCTTTGGAAGTTTATTACAATGCACTGCCTGTTAACGTAGGTAACATTATATCCTTCTGGGGTCTTTGATGGAGTTGTATAGATAGTTATAATTATAGTTTTCCTTAGTTGTGATAAAAGATAAAGTTTTTTGATATAAATATTGTAACTGTAATTCTTGCTTGATACCAAATTTTTTATATGTAGCTTTACTATGTTGATGTTAAAACCTTCCTTTCTTTAAGACAGAAAAGAAGAAATGATGTGATTTCTTTCTGTATGCTGTGAATATGTTCTATTATCATTGGTTATTAAATAATTTAATTCAGGTCAGTGGCTTAGTAGAGTAAAGCTAGGTGGGAAATCTGAACAGAGATATAGAAAGAAAATACGCAGAGTTGAAGAAATGCCATGTAGCTGCAAAAGGAGAAATATGTGAGCCACCAGTCAAAATCTTACTGATAGGCCACAACCTCATAGTGATTCACAGATTCATCAAAATGGGTTCATTTAAGATGTTAAGAGTTAGCTAGAAATATGTATAAGCTATTGACCAAACACTCTTGTAATTAATATAGTTTCTGTGTTATTATCTTTATTTGGGAAGCCAGGAAATGAATGTACAGTATCTGCTTACATACAAATCTTGGGCATATACTCAAAGGATGCTCAATAATACCAAAAGGTTTCTTACTCAACTATACTCATAGCAGCATTATTCATAACAGGTAGAACCTGAAAACAACATAGATGCCTCTCAGCAAAAGAACGCATGAGGAAAATGTGAAACATTTTGCACAATGGAGTATTACTCATTGATAAAAATTACAATGACATCATGAAAATTTCCAACAAATGAATGAAACTAGAGAAAAAACATCCTGAGGAAACACAGACCCAAAAAGAAAATCATGATACTTCTCCACTCATACATGGATAGTTGCTGTAAAATATAGAACAAGCAGGGTATAATCCCAAGTCCCATATAGGCTAGGTAACAAGTAGTGTCCAAGAAGGGACAAGTGGATTTTCCTAGGAAGGGGAAATGCAATAGATCTCTTGGGCAAATTGAAGGTAGGGGAATGGGGAGATGGAAACATGAGGGATTAGCTTGGGCAAACTGGCAGCAAGATGGAGGGGGAGAGTAATAAAAGCAATGTCTTTAAGTATTGTGGTCATTTTGTATTTAGAGAGAAACATGGTATGAGAGAACATCCCAGGAATCCACGGGGATGACCACAGCTAAGATCCATTGCATCGATAGTAAGGGTACTTGAACTGGCCTTCTTTTTAATCAGGTTGGTGACTACTCTAATTGCAATTGGACTCTCTATTATTCAGTAACTTATGGAAACAGATGCAGGGATTCCCAGTCAAGCACTAGGACAAACTACATGAGTCTTGAAGGAGAAGAGATTGTATGATGCAGGGAAACTCAGAGACAGCTGAACTGAGGTTTTGGGAGCTCACAGATTCTGGATCAACAGTTAGGAAGCCTTCATGACACAGACCTAGGCCCTCTTCATGTGGGTGACAGTTGTTTAGCTTGATTTGTTTGTGGGGTTCCTAGTAGTGGGATCAGGACCTTTCCCTAGCACTTGATCTGGCATTTGGGAACCTATTTCCCAGGCTGGGAAGTCTCTCCTAGCCTTGATGCATGGGGAAAAGCTAGAACCCGCCTCAGCTTGTGGTGCCCTATTTGTTGAATCTTGTGGGAGGTTTGTCCCATTTCTCAGAAGAGATGGAGGTGGAGTTATGGGATCGGGGTTATAAGAGGTGACAGGAGGAAATGGGAGGAGAAAAGAGAAGTGAAACTATACAGCATGTAAAATAAATGTAATTTTTAATTAAAAATTCCTTGTTCACAGAAAAAAATATTGACAAAAACAACCAGTTACTTATATCACATTGAAAGTCTAAAGTGATGGTCAACATTAATCTGAAATGTCATTCTTTATATTTGTTGCTTTTATTGGTTAATAAATAAAGCTGCCTTGGCTTATGGTAGGCCAAAATATAACAAGAATGGAAAACATATATGGAAAGAGTAGGTAAAGTCTAGGAGGCACCATGTAGATGCTAAAGGAGAAGGATGCTAGAACCATACCAGTAGGACACAGCTTTGTGGTGATACATAGATTAATAGAATCTGGTCAATTTCAGATGTGTCAATTTCAGATGTAAGATTTAGCTAGGAATGCATCTGAGTCCGTGGTCAAGCAGTACTATAATTAATGTAGTTTCTGTGTGCTTATTTGAATTTGGGTGGCCAGAAAATGAACGAGCAGTCTCTGCTTATAATTGGTCACATTGTGGGGAAACTCATCCATATAAAACCTGAGAGAAATTGGAAAAGAATTCTGGACACACAAAAGAACAGAGTTAATTATGCTTGATTTTTGGTAGCAGCATTTTCTTAGGTGGGCTCTGAGAGGCAAGCACATCTTCTTTAAGTGAATGTTTAACTGATTCTGTATTAGCAGCAAAAGGTGGATGACTTTTTTAAGATCCAGATTTCTGGTTCATGCAGGCAGCCAGAACAGCTCAGAATCTTTTGGAAGGTTCTTCATTCAAATGGGTTTGTGAGATGTGTGCTACTAGTTGCTTAATGTCAACATAGACCCACTGCATCCCTGGAGCTGGGGCAGTGAATGACTCTCAGAGATGGTGTGAACATACCTCCAAGATTTTTCATAGTACAGAGATAACAGTCATGGCAACAGAGTTCATCCTACAAATGAACACTTAGCTTTTTTATTTAAAAAAAAGTTATTCTGGTCAAGAAAGCATTAAAAATACATAGTAGAGGCATATTCAGACAAAAAGAAAAACATCTAGATGCGTCACAGATTTGGACAAATGTATGTGGGCTTAAGAGAGAGACAGAGAAGAAAGAATACTGACAGACATAGAGTAAAGGAATAAAGATAAAATATTAAAAAGTAAGAATAATAAAAATAAGCCACATAAAGATGGAATATACACAGAGAGTCTTGATTATGTAAATTATTGTGTTCTCCTTGAGATTTTGACTAAAGACAGACATTTCAATCTGGAGATTAATAACTTAAACTGACATATATATTTTAAAGGATTCTTGACTTCAAAATTTGAGTATAAGTATATGTTATTTTGGAAAAGAGGTTCTGCATTCATTTCCACAGAAGATGAGAATCTGTGTATTTCTTTCAGGCTAATGTAGTTTGATAGAACAAGATCACCAGATCCCCTGAAAGAATTCCATGAACCCTAATAATACTTTACCCAACAAATATCAAGCAGCAGTTTGAAGAAAACTACAGGCAAAATCCCAATGATTGCTTATAAATGTTTTCTTTTTTCTTTACTTTTTTTTTGGTTTTTTGAGACAGAGTTTCTTTGTAGCTTTGGAGCCTATCTTAGAACTAGCTCTTGTAGAGCAGGGAGGTCTTGAACTCACAAAAAATTGCCTGCCTCTCCCTCCTGAGTGCTGGGATTAAAGACATGCACCACCACTTCATGGCTAAATGTTTGTTTTCATTTAAAGGGTTTGATTAGAAATGATTAATGGTTTAAGTCAATTTCATAAAAAATAAGGGAGAAAAGGCAGAGAATGAATACTTTGCATTGTTATAGATTTTGGTCTATTGATACAAATTTAAGCTCAATTTTGTTATATGTATGTTTCTACTCTTTTTTAATGCATTTTGTTCATACAGCATGTTTAAAAAAATTAATTTATAGTTAAGAAATACAAACAGACATATAGCCATCTGTAATAATTAAACTTTTATTTATGCTAGTTTATTTACATTTACAGAAATATATTTCAAATGGACAGGTATTTTTACCTTTCAAAGACCTACAGAATATGTCTTTTAAAGTGTTTTAAGAACTTAGACTTTTCTTCATAGTGAGATATATGTGTTTCTGACAGCAACAATATACTTCAAGAGGATGATGGGCATAGAAGAGCTCCTTATGGAGTTTGCACCCATATGGGCAAGAAATTTCTCTTTCCTGAGCTGCTTGATGGTATATCATATATATGGGATATGATGGAACCACAGATAAAGGACTGCTGAACTCACATAAAGAAGTTGAGATTGTCTTCCAGGTTTCCTGCTTCATGAAAGTCTGTCATACATTTTGCAAGATACAGAGAAAAGTGACAAACTATCAATAAATATGAAACAGTCTTAGTTATAATAAAAGATACAAAATTTCAGACTCACAAATATAAGATATATAAAATATTGTACCTTTAATTCTTGCTTGATACCTGTTTTGTTATATGTAATTTTACTATTGTAAAGTTAAATCTTACTTTTAATTAAACGGAAAGGGGGAGATGATATGGGATATCCCTCTGTATATGTGTTGAGTTTTTTTGGTTGACAAGTCAAACTGCTTTTACCTATGTAAGGACAGAATATAGACAATCTGGGATAAATACAAAGAGAAAGTAAGCAAAGTCTAAGAGTTGCTATGTAGCTGCCAAAGAGAAGTGGGATAGGAGCTGGCTTGTTCATTTCTTGACAGTCCAGATTCCTGAAATAACCACATAGGAACTGTATTAATTAAATCACTGATTGGCCCATTAGCTATAGATTCTTATTGACTAACTTACATTTTATTTTAAGTCAACTTTTTAATCTGTGTATTGCCATGAGGCTGTGGCTTACTGGTTAAACTTCTGGTTTCTGCCTCCTATGGTACTACATGTCTTCTCCCTGAGTCCATCTTCTTTTCCCAAACATTCAGTTTAGTTTTTCCCGCTTACCTATATTCTGCTCTGCACAAGCCTATGACAATTACTTGAATTTACACCAAACAGAGGGGGATCCCACATCAGAGAAGGATGTCAGAATCTTATCAGTAGGCCCCAGCCTCATGACAATACACAAGTAAATAGAGATTGGTTAATTTCAGATATAGGAACTAGCTAGGACTATACCTAAGTCATTGATCCAATGGTGTTGTAATTAATATAGTTTTATGGGAGATTATTTAAGTCTGGGTGGCCAAGCAATGAAAGAGCAGTCTTTAGTTACAAAATGAAACAATTCAAAGACAGATAACTTGGTTTACTCTCCAAATAGGAGGGAAAGTAACAAAGTGTATTTCTGACATTCTGACCTTTCAGTATGCTACCTGAGTGTTGCCTTCATCCTCATTGCAAACAGAATACTCACAGAGCAGATATGGTCAAAGGAAACGTGCCAGATGACTTACTTTGGCAGTCACAGCTGTACCCTGTATGGATAAGATAGATCTCAGTAGCTGAGATGTTTCTCTCAGGTAGGAGTAACCAAATTGAGCACATTTCTAACATTATGTCTTTTACTGCACTCCTCAAGATAGAACAGTTATTTATCATATATAGTTTGGTGGAAACAATTCAAAACAAATTAAGAGGTTAGGACAGGATATTATCTCTAGAACTATTCTACAAGATCAGAGAGAATTGCAAATCTTCAGCCTTTTCCATGGGAGATGAAGAGAAAGGATCAGTGATGAATCCAACTTGCCACACTTTCAGTACCGTAGTCAGAAATCAGAAGAATAAAAATTATGTATGTATATATGTATGTATGTATGTATGTATGTATGCATGTATGCATATTCACAGTTGTACAGGAACCTGCAGAGGCCATAAGAGGGTGTCAGATCCCCTGAATCTAGAGTTACAGATGGTTGTGAACAGCATGAAGTAGGTTATAGAAATCAAATTCTGGTCTTCTGCAATATCAGTGTGTGTTCTGAACTGCTGAAAAATCTTTCCAGTATTGACATTCAAACTTATAAAAGATAAAGTATACCATCTACAAATTGCAAAAGTTTGACTTCTTCCTTTCCAGTTTGTATCCCCTTGTTGTCCTTTTGTTCTTATTGTTTTAGCTAGAGCTTCTAGTAGTACGATGAATACATATGGATAGTGGACAGCTTTTTCTTATTCTTGGTTTTAGAGGAATTGCTTTGAGTTTCTCTCCAATTAATTTTATGTTAGTTCTCAGTTTGTTGCATATTGCTTGTATTATGTTTAGATACATTTCTTGTATCTCTGATTTTTCAAAGTTCATTACCATGGAGGGGTGTTAGAATTTGTTGAATTTTTTTTCAGAAACTAATGAAAAGTTCATATTTTTCTTTCAGTTTATTTATATGTTGGATTACATTGATTAATGTTCATATATTAAACCATCTCTGCATCAATGGGATGAAGCAAAATTAATCATGGTGAATGTTTTTTTTTGATTTGTTCTTGAATTCAGTTTGCTAGTTTTTATTGAATGTTTTTGCATCAATGTTCATGAAGGAAATTTGTCTATAATTCTCTTTTTTAATTGAGTCTTTGTGTGGTTTCAATATCTGGATGAAAATAACCTCATAAAAAGAGTTTGGCAATGTTCCTTCTGTTTTTATTGTGTAGAATAATTTGAGGAGTATAAGTATTAGCTCATATTTGAAGTTCTGGTGGAATTCTGTGCTGAAACCATCAGGCCCTGAAACTTTTTTGTCTGGGAAATTTTTAATGAAAGGTTCCATAGGGTATATTTAAATTGTTTATCTGGTCTGGATTTAATTTTGGTATGGGGTGCCTTTCCAGAAAATTTTCCATTCTTTTAGATTTTCCAGTGTTATGGAGTGCAAGAGATCACTGGATCTCCTCAGTATGTGCTGCTGTATCTCCCTTTTAATTACAGATTTTGTTAATTTGGATGGTTTTTTCTCTGTCTTTTAATTAGTTTAGATAAGAGTTTATCTCTCTTGCTAATTTTCTCAAAGAACCAGCTCTTTTTTTATTGATTTTTTGTATTGTTTTCTTTCTATTTTATTGACTTTATACCAAAATTTGATTATTTCTTGTCTTTTATTCCTTCTGGGTGAGTCTGATTCTTTTTGTTCTGGAGCTTTCAGTTGTGATATACATTACAAATGAAAGATTTCCTCATTTTCTTTATGTAGGAATTTGGTACTATAAAAATTCCTCTTAGTACTGCTTTCATAGTGTCTCATAAGTTTGGGTATGTTTTGCATCCATTTTTGTTGAATTCTCAAAAGTGTATCATTTTTTTCTGTCTCTCTTTCTTGATCTAGTGTTGCGGGAGTATCTTCCACTGCCTCAGCCAACAGTTGCTGAAGCACAAGCCCACAGTGTGGCAGGATCATGCTCTCTTGGTTCCGGCACTTGGTCTTGGCTCCTGCTCCCGGCTCCTGCTTCAGCGACTAGGTTCCCTTCCTGACGGTTTATGGTGTATGTAAGTTTTACCCCCCAAAATAAATAACCCCTTAAAACATAACTGGTGTGGGATTGATTCGCCGATACTTGGCGCCCAGCATTTGGTTTAAGAACCGCCCCACCCCCCCACCCCCAGCTCGGCCTCTTGCTTGGCTACCTGCCGCCAGCACAGGGACACGGGGCCCAAAGCACTAGGCCTCTTTAGCAACAGCACAGTGGCTGTGTCACAACCCTCTGCATCAGGTTGAACAGAGCAGCAGGGCAGGAGAGCCTGGCTGGGTAGGCCAGGCTGCCTTGTTTATTGGCCACTAGAAGCTCTCTGACCTTTTGTGATCTGTGAATTTAACCTCTGGAATTGAGTGTATATATTCTAGAGTTTACTTCCTGAATCAATGCCACTGCCATGTGGAATCAGGTGCGCCCCACCTCCTACTGGCATGCAACGGTCATAACAGGTAAGATTTTTCTTTTCGGTTGAAAATAAATACATACATACAAGTACAATTTCTTTTGATTGAAAATGTCAGAAAATATTACTATCCAAAAGTTCAATGGTTTTTTAATTGCGCTATGGAGGATATTCTGAAGGATGTCTCAGATATTCCTCTTACTTTGTTATTCCTGGGATCTGTTGCTTTTCTGGTGTTTGGCTATTTTATAAGAAAGATACAGTCCTTACAGACTGAATCTACAATGCTGAGGGCAGAGATTAAAACATTAAGAACAATTCAGACTGATACCAACCTCCTCAAAAAAGAGTTTGGAGATTTCAAGGAAGAAACTAGATCAGAGTTTGGAGATTTCAAGGAGGAGACTAGATCAGAGTTTGGAGTTTTCAAGGAGGAAACTAGATCAGAGTTTGGAGTTTTCAAGCAGGAGACTAGATCAGAGTTTGGAGTTTTCAAGCAGGAGACTAGATCAGAGTTTGGAGTTCTCGAGGAGGAGACTAGATCTTTGTTTGATATGACTCGGTCAACTGACCAAAATATCAAGAAGGTACAGTCTGATATTGCTTCTTTGGAAGGGAGCTTCACTGCTCTGGAGGAGGGGACAACCAAAATGACTCGTAACCTCCAGTCCATGACTGTAAGTGCTGAAACATTAGCTGAGAGGTTTATAACCATTGAATGTGAAAATCGGACTTTATCAAAAGGGTATGATAGATTAATTGACAAGATTTCAATACAAGAAGGCACAGTACATGCCATGAGGATTATGTCCAAGGAGGATATCGTATCTCTAACGGACAAGCTCCACACCTTAGAATTATCAATGAAGGCGATTGTGTCCAAGAAGGAAATAGTGTCTCTGACAGACAAGCTCTATGCCTTAGAATCGTTAATGAAGGCTTTGGAGCATAATACTGGATAGGAGATTCAGGACTTACAGAAGGCAATGGTGAGCAGATTTAATAAGATTGAGGAAATCATAAACTCTGATGAACAGGAGCAAAAGGTAGAAAGGCAACCTTCACCTCAAAAAACTCTCAGTCTACATAGAGTTATACCTGCTTTTCCAGTAATAACATCAGAAAAGATAACCGGCTCCAAAAACCCTAAGGTCATTAAAGAACATACATGAGAGCCTATACGTATGAATGATCTGAAAGAATTTAAACAAGCAATTGTGAATTATGGACTACATTCATCCTTTGTTAGGGAGATGCTAAAATCCTGGGCTCTGAGCAGCAGGGCCACCTCTCAAGATTGGAACCAGCTCACATCAGCTGTCCTCGAGAACGGACCTTTATGGCATTTCAAATGCCTATTCAAACAAGAGGCCAGACTTTTACAACAACAAGAATCAGCAAAAGGAATTGAGGTTTCTCTAGATCAAATTCTAGGGGAAGAACTTTACTCTGATCCTCAGGAACAAGCTCTTTATGATGAAAACATTTTATCCATATGTGCTACAGCAGCTCTAAGGGCCTGGGACAGGGTTCAAGACTCAGGTCAGAGAGTAGAATCGTATGTCAGGGTAAAACAGGGTCAGAGAGAACCCTTTAGTGACTTTTTGCAATGACTAACTAAGGCTGTACAAATAGGGATACCTGATCCAAAAGCAAGAAATATAGTAATTGAGTCTTTGGCTTATGAGAATGCCAACGTAGAATGCAAAAGGATCCTGGGGCCTTTAAAGTTCAGATCAGCACCTTTGGATGAATGGGTATTACATACAATGAATGTTGATACATTTGATTATGGAAATGAAACATGGGTGCAAGAAGCAATTTCCAAAGGTAAAAGGAGACATCAGATTACAAAATGCTTTCATTGTGGCAAAATGGGACACATGAAAAGGGACTGCAGACAATGGAATTCCAGGAATAATGCCTCTTCTAGGAATAACAGGGATAGGAGGACTCAGCCTTCAGGTTTATGTAGGAGATGTGGAAAGGGCAGGCATTGGACGAATGAGTGTAGGTCAACAAGAGATAAACAGGGCAACCTGTTGCCATTGGGAATCTCAATAGGGGGCCTCTCGAAGGACCCCATGGCAAATGTGGTCCAGTCATTTCCGATCACTGCAGAGAACATGCATCTTCAGGGAAATTAGAATGCCCCATGCCTGCTGTTAAAAGCAATAACGGCCTGAAGGATGAGTTAAATGTGGTGAATGAATCAAGAAATCTAAGAGGACAAAGTAAACAAATAATCTGGCAGACTTCTATAAATGAACAAAGACCACAGCTAAGAGTGTGTGTAAATGGCAAATTTATTACTGGCTTACTGGACACAGGTGCGGATGTAAGTATCATTACTCCAGAATCTTGGCATCCGCATTCGCCTCTTCAGGAGGTAGATATTCAGTTCTTAGGAATTGGAACCCTATCTCGAGTAAGACAAAGCACGAGATGGGTCAATTGTATAGGTCCAGACAGACAAATAGGAAAACTAAGGCCATATGTAGCAAATATTGCAGTGAATTTATGGCGCCGTGACCTATTGCAGCAATCGAATACCCAAATTAACATTCCTGCTGCTTCCAGAGCCTATATTTCTGAGGACAATATTACAAGATATTACAGATGGCAGAAACCAGCCATTAGAGCTATACAAGAACACAACACAATTGATGGCCCTTCAGAGGTACCAACAGCCATGCCTCTACGATGGTTGACTGAGAAACCACTATGGACTAAACAGTGGCCTTTAGCTTAGGAAAAGTTACAGGCTTTAGAACAGCTGGTACAAGAGCAATTAGATGCTGGACATATAGAAGAATCTACCAGCCCTTGGAACTCTCCTGTGTTTGTTGTTAAGAAAAAATCTGATAAATGGAGAATGGTGACAGATCTTAGAGCTATCAACAAGGTTATTCAACCTATGGGCCCTCTGCAATCTGGAATTCCTCTGCCCTCCCTGTTACCAAAGGGATGGCCTCTTATAGTTATTGATCTGAAAGATTGTTTCTTCACTATACCATTACAAGAAAAAGATAGAGAAAAGTTTGCCTTCACAGTGCCTACCTATAATAATTCTCAGCCTACAAGGAGGTACCAGTGAACCATCCTCCCACAGGGAATGTTGAACTCTCCCACCGTGTGCCAATATTTTGTAAGCCAACCATTGAAAATTATACGCAAACAATTTCCTAAGTCCATAATATACCACTATATGGATGATATCCTGATATCTGATCAAAACAAAGACACCTTAGAAAGGCTGTTTGAAGAAGTAAAAATAGTATTACCTAAATGGGGATTGCAAATTGCTCCTGAAAAAATTCAGAGAGGAGATTCTGCTAATTATTTAGGTTATAAAATAGGCTTACAAAGAATTAAGACTCAAAAGGCACAAATCAGGAGAGACCGGTTACAAACTCTTAATGACTTTCAAAGATTATTAGGAGACATTTCCAGTCTACGACCAGCTGTTGGGATAACACCTGATCTAATAATCCATTTAAACAAAACCTTAGATGGTGACAAAGATTTGAATAGTCCCAGAGAGTTAACAGCTGAAGCAGAAAAGGAACTGATGATGGTTGAGGAAAAATTACAGGAGGCACATGTAGATAGGGTTGATCCAAATCTTACTTGCATTCTAGTTATATTGCCTTCCAGAATTTCTCCTACAGGAATTTTAATGCAGAGGGAAGATACTATTTTAGAATGGATCCTTTTACCACACAAACCAAGTAAAAAATTAAAAACTTATGTGGAAAAAGTCTCTGAATTGATTATAAAAGGAAAATTGATACTTCATCAATTGGCAGGTATAGACCCAGCAGAAATTATAGTGCCTTTCACTGCTGATGAGATAAAAACGTTGTGGGAAGACAATAAACCATGGCAAAGAGCTTGTGCTAATATTTTGGGAGAAATCAATAACAATTACCCAAAAAGCAAGAGAGTTAACTTTATAAAGAGAACTTCTTGGATCCTCCCTCGAATTGTCCGTGATGCTCCAATAACCGGAGCCCATACATTTTATACCAATGCTAATAAATCAGGGAAAGCAGGTTACAAATCAGAAAAATCGAGTAAAGTGGAACAAAGTCCTTATGATTCTGTCCAGAAGGCAGAATTATATGCCATCCTTATGGTGCTTGGGGATTTTATAGAACCTCTTAATATAATTACTGACTCATAATATGTAGAAAGAGTTATTTTGCATATTGAAACTGCTTAATTTATACCTGATGATACAGAACTGACCTCATTGTTTATCCAGGTACAAGACATGATCAGAAACAGGCTCTGCCCTATGTATATAACGCATATCCGATCCCATATGGGTCTGCCAGTTCCTCTAGCACAAGGTAATGCAGATATTGATCAATTATTGATTGGTAGTGTGCTGCAGGCATCTGAATTTCATAAAAAAATATCATGTCAATAGCAAAGGCTTGAAAAAAACTTTTCTATTACATGGCAACAAGCTAAGGAGATTGTAAAGAAATGCCCTACTTGCTCTTTTTATAACCAAACACCATTGCCTGCAGGGACTAATCCAAAGAGTATTAAAAGGAATAAAATTTGGCAGATGGATGTGTTTCACTTTCCAGAGTTTGGCAAATTAAAATATGTACATCACACAATTGACACTTATTCAGGCTTTCAGTGGGCAACTTCTTTAAGCTCAGAAAAAGCTGACTCAGTAATCACACATTTATTAGAAGTTTTGGCCATTATTGGTATACCTGCACAAATAAAAACAGATAATGGTCCAGCTTATGTATCTAGGAAAATGAAATGATTTTTTGCTTATTATAATATTAAGCATGTTACAGGTATACCATACAATCCTACAGGTCAAGCAGTTATAGAAAGATCGAATCGTACTATAAAGGATATGTTAAACAAACAGAAAGGGACGAAAGATACCCCCAGAAATAGATTGCATAATGCTTTATTAACCTTGAATTTTCTTAATGCTAATGAGAAAGGAACAACAGAAGCAGAGAGGCATTAGATAATGGAAAAAACTTCTGAACTAAACCAACCTGTTTATTTCAAAGACGTGCTGACCTCTCAATGGAGGCCAGGAGATGTGCTACATTGGGTAAGGGGTTTTGCTCTTGTTTCCACAGGAGAAGAAAAATTGTGGATACCATCAAAATTAATAAAGGTTCGATTTGAAGAGGAGAAACCTCTTGGAAAGGAGAAATGACAGCTCATCCACAATGATGATATTCATACAGTTGGTAAGAAAAACATATAGAATGGGGGCAGGGTTCTGTTCTTATCTCCACAGGAAAACACTGATCTTTGAAAAGTTCAAGGGACCCTGGATATCTGAATACTGACAGATGGAAAATAATGGCCCAATATGGACTATCAAGAAAACTGAATTGGTTCTGTAAGTAAAATATACTAAATCATATTTCTAAATTTATAGAGCTGGTTTTAGATTTGGACTCTGGCTCAGTCCCTCTCTAATTCCAAACCTGTTGTTAAAAGAAAAACCCAGAGTTTCTGGAGTTTCTGTCTCATGTCAAGAGCCATGATATGGGACAGAAAGAAATATGAGTTTAGAAAACATTTTTACTTTTCTTCATATCTATCATACCTTTGATTAAGTATATCTATCATGTCTTTCATTGAATATATGTATGTCTGTATATGTCTATATGATTAATGTTTAAGTTTTCCACAATGAACACTAAGTTTTTCCTGCAGTGACATTTGAAGTTTCCAGGAAGAAGATGGGGCCCCATAACAACAACTCCACCTGGTTGATATGACATCATGATACTGATAACGCTACTACAAGACCTGTTTTGGGTACCAGCTGCACAAGACGATTCCAACGTGGTTAGCTGAAATGATGCACATCTTGTACAACATTCTGGCCAGTCCTCCACAAAATACTCAAGACTATTTGCAATTTTAAAAGACATTGATCTTGAAATTTAACCATCATTTTGCTTTCACAGGATCCCCCAGAAAGAACGTCGCCCCCATGACAGCTGGAAGTAATTCTAGAGAACGACGTCCCCTCTCCCAGTAAAGTTTGTCCTTGGGTTTAGGGACATCATTTAGGGGTTGATTATAATTAGTATAGGGTTGAGGGTTGGGGGAGGAATTTTATAAGTGCAGGAATCTTTTTAAAAAAAGAGGGATAATTGGATTATGGGATAATAGCTTTGTACTTGTGAGTTATTGTTTTTAGACAAATATATTGGTATTGATTCTTATATATTGATACAAAGTTAAATTATGTTGACTATTTTATGCATGCATGCTTCTACCTCTATTTAAAACATTTTTATGTATTGACATATATATATATATATATTGTATTGATATATGTATATTTTACCATATTGCATTGTACACTTCTACCTCTGATTAAGATACTTATATATTATTTATGTATTGATATATATATTTACCATATTGCAATGTATACTTGCACATTGTTTATATTTGGAGGTCATATTGTCCCCATTTATTGCACAGTTGTTTACTATCTCAGTCTTTAAGTTAGATAGATATAGATCAATAGTCATCTAAGTTTGTCATTTATAATTAGACTAATCAGGTTCTTTAGATACATAGAGATTATATTCAGTATAGATAGATAATCTTCAACCTCTTCAAAGAACTGTAGAAAATGGCCTTTAATCTAATTCAGAGTTCTGTGGTAGGGAGACACAATCGCTCCTGGCAACACCAATCTATTCCCGAGAGAATGTTGAGCACCAAAGACACTCCACCTGGAGCCTTTCTTCTTGGCAGAACTGGCCTTTGGGTAAAGAAACGCCCATATCTCAACTACTGACAGAGTTACAGAGTATCCGTAAATGGATAAAACAGGACGGTCATATCTTGCCAAGACAGGGTAACATAGTTTTGAAAAGTTTCTTGCCTTTGAAAATGGTATGCTAGTTACGTTAGGCCTTAGCCAAAGTTGGTTGCTTCAATGCTGCAAACGTGACTTTGGGTGTTTGCCCAGGTCGCCAGTTGTCTCTGTGATTTGTTACATGTTCTGGAAGTTTGATTGCACTTCCTAATTACTCAGGTAACATTATTTCCCTTCTCAGATCTTTGATAGGATTGAATACTATATAAACGTAGTTACTTTCCTTTCATGACTTGGCTAAGTTATTTATTATACAAGACTTTAGCTAGTTAGAATAGGATATTTGTACTTATTGTATATAATTGTGTAGGTTTGTACTTACTGTATATAATTTCGTAGTAGGCTTAGAACTCTCTTACTTAAACAAAAGGGGGAGGTGTTGTGGGAGTATCTTCCGCTGCCTCAGCCAACAGTCGCTGAAGCACAAGCCCACAGTGCGGCGGGGAACGACTTCCGCTCCGTCAGCCAATAGCCACTGAAATACCAGCCCACTGGGGCGTGGTATATTTCTCTTTTAAAAAGAGCCACAGATCCCGGATCAGGCTCTCTTGGTTCCGGCGCTTAGTCCCAGCTCCTGCTCCCGGCTCCTGCTCCAGCGACTAGGTTCCCTTCCTGACGGTTTATGGTGTATGTAAGTTTTACACCCCAAAATAAATAACCCCTTAAAACATAACTGGTGTGGGATTGATTCGCCGATAATCTAGAGCTGAATCAATTGACCAATGTTTAATTTCTATGAGTAGTAGTCTTTCTACAGAGCAACAATAAATAATTAGGACCATCAGAAACTGAGAAACTTTTATAAGGCAAAGGACACAGACCATTAAACAAAAATAGTAGCCTAGTGAATGGGCAAAAATCTTCACCAACCCCACATAAGACAGAAGACTGGTCTCTAAAGTATATTAAGAACTGAAGAAACTAGACATCAAAATACCAAATAATCCAATTTTAAAATAAGGTAAAGATCTAAACAGAGAATTCTCAAAAGAAAAATCTCAAATGGCTCAAAGACAATTAAGAAACTGCTCCACATCCTTAGCTATCAGAGAAACGCAAATCAAAACAACTCTGAGATATGATCTTACACGAGTCAGAATGGTTAAGATCAAAAACACATATTATAACATGTATTGAAGCTGATGCAGAGTAAGGGGAACACTTTTCCATTGCTGGTAAGAGCGCAAACTTCTACAGACACTTTGGAAATCAGAACGGCAGTTTCTCAGAAATTTGGAAATCAACCTGTCTCAAGACCCTTCATTATTTTGGTCTGTACCATATTTTTTATTAGATTATTTGTTCTTTTGATGACTAATTTCTTGAGTTATTTGTATATTTTGGAGATCAGACCTCTGTCTGATGTGGGTTTGGTAAAGATCATTTTTGAATCTGCAGTTCCCTTGTATCAGTGGGTGATCCCACCCTTCGCGGCCCTAAGTTTTTTTTTCATGTTCTTCCTCCTTCTGCTCCTCACTTGGACCATGGGGGGCTCAGTCCAGTGCTCCAATGTGGGTCTCCGTCTGTATCACCATCCATCGTCGAATGAAGGATCTATGGTGAGAAGTAAAATCTTCATCAGTATGGTTATAGGCCAAGGCCGGTTCAGGCACCCTCTCCTCTGTCCAGAGAACAATCTGGGGATCTCTCCTTGGACCCGGGATCCCATTTATAATCAAGTCTCTTGTAAACCCTAAAATGACTCCCTTAGTTAAGATATATTCTTCCCTGATCCCATATCCTTCCTTCCTCCCTCCCCCATCTCAGTCCCCCGAGTTTTTCCCATTCCTCCCTACTCCCTTCTCTCTAACCCTCTCCCCTTCCAACAACCCTCCCACCCACCCCGCCCCATGCACCCGAGGTTACCTGGGACTCTTGTCTATTTTCAATCTCCAGAAGGATAACTACATGATTTTCTTCAGGTTCACCTTCTTATTTAGCTTCTCTAGGATCACAAATAATAGGCTCAAAGACCTTTAATTATGGCTAGAATCCACTTATGAGTGAATACATACCATATTCCTCTTTTTGGGTCTGGCTTACCTCACTCAGTAAAGCGTTTTCTATATCCATCCATTTGCATGCAAAATTCAAGATTCCATTGTTTTTTACCGCTGAGTAAAACTCTAGTGTATACATGTTACACACCTTCTTTAACCATTCTTCTATTGAGGGGCACCTAGGTTGTTTACAGGTTCTGGCTATTACAAATAGTGCTGCTATGAACATAATTGAACAAATGCTTTTGTGGTATGATAGGGCATCTCTTGGGTATATTCCCAAGAGTGGAATTGCTGGGTCTTGAGGGAGATTGACTCCCAGTTTCCTGAGAAACCGCCACACTAATTTCCACAGTGGCTGCACAAGTTTGCATTCCCACCAACAATGGATGAGCGTTCCCCTCTCTCCACATCCTCTCCAGCATAGGCTATCAATGGTGTTTTTGACTTTAGCTAATCTGACTTGTGTGAAATGGTATCTCATAGTTGTTTTGATTTGCATTTCCCTGATCGCTAAGGATGTTGAGCATGACCTTAAGTGTCTTTTGGCCATTCGGAGTTCTTCTGTTGAGAATTCTCTGTTCAGATCATTTTTGAATCTGCAGGCTCCCATTTTGTCTTGTTGATCATGTCCTTAGCTTTACAGAATCTTTTCAAATTCAGGAGTTACCATTTATTAAGTGTTTCTCTAAATGTTTGCTCTACTGTGCTTATATTTAGGAAAGGTATTCTTTGCCAATGTGCTCAAGTACACTTCCCATTTAAAAAATGGGGTACAGAACTAAGCAGAGAATACTCAACAGAGGCACCTAAAATGGTGAAATACACTTAAGGAACTGCTCAACATTCTTAGTTCTCAGAAATATACAAATCAAAACAACTCTGAGATTCCATCTTACACCTTTAAGAAAGACCAAAATCAAAAACACTGATGGCAACTTACACTGGAGAGGTTGTTTTTAAAGGGAACAGTCTTGCATTGCTGGTGGGAGTTCAAGCTGGTACAGTCCTTTGGATATCATTATGGCTATTTCTCATAAATTTAGGAAACAACCTTCCTCAAGCCCCAGCAATACCACTTTTGAGTATATACCCAAATGATGCGCAATTGTACCACAAGGACATGTCAACAACTATGTTCATAGTAGCATCGTTTGCCATAGCCAGAACCTGGAAACAACCTAAATGCCCCTCGACTGAATAAAGGATAAAGAAAATGTGGTACATTTACATAATGGAGTACTACACAGCAGAAAAAAATAATGACATCTTGAATTTTGCAGGAAAATTGATGGAACTAGAAAATATTATTCTGAGTGAGGTAACCCAGACCCAGAAAGATAATTATCATATTTATTCACTCATAAGTGGTTTTTAAACATAAGGGAAAGAAAATCAGCTTAAAAACCACAATCCCAGAGAACCTAAACAACAATGAAGACCCTAAGAGAGTCATATATGGATCTAATCTACATGAGAATGAAAAAAACACAATATTTCCTGAGTAAATTGGGACTATGGGGACAATTGGATAAAGTTGAAGGGGAGGAAATAGGAAGGGAGCAGAGCAAAGAAAAATATATAGTTCAATAAAATCAATTTTAAAAAACACCATGCAATACAACTCAGGCATATACCCGAAAATGCACAATAATAATATAACATATTTTCTCAACTATGTTCATAGTAGCATTATTTGTAATAGCTAGAACCTGGAAACAACCTAGATGTCCCTCAACCAAAGAATGGATAATGAAAATGTGTTACATTTACACAATGGTGTACTTACTCAGCAATAATAATGACATTTTGAAATTTGCATGAAACTGGATGAAACTCGAAAAAAAAAAACATTCTGAGTGAGATAACCCAGACCCATGAAGGTGAATACAGTATGTACTCACTCATCGATGGATATTAAATGTAAAGCAAGATAACCAGCCTTTAGCTCATGACCCCAGAGCACCTAAGTAACAAGAAGTACACTATGAGAGACTTACATGAGTCTACCAGTACTGTGGAATGACAGTCTTGTTTTCTGTAAAAATTTTTTACTTTTATTTTTTTAATAATATGCTTTCTGGCTAGTAGCCAGGCAGGCAATATAGATGGGGTGACCAGAAGGGGATAATTCTGGAAAGAGGAAAGTCTCAATCTGCAATCGTCACCCATAAGCAGAGGAAGTAAGATGAGAATGCCTTACTGATAAAAATTACCAAGCTTTGTGGCTAACACAGACAAGAATTATGGTTAATGTAAGCTAGGAGAATAAGTTAATAAGAAGCCTGAACTTATAGACCAACCAGTTTATAATTAATATAGGCCCCTCTGTGTTTCATTGCTACTGAATAACTATGGGTGATTGGGAAGGACAGAAACCTCTATCAGCATACCTGGCATGGGGAAATAGACAAGATTTCCTGAGAGAATTTGAAGCATGGGCATCAGGAAGAAGGAAGTGGAGAAGGGGAAGAAGAGGAGAGAAGAATGGGGGAGGAAATGTGAGGGAATTTGTTGGTTGAGATGGGGGAAGGACAGAGCTATCTTGATTGAGTGAGACATCATGGGGCTATCAAGAATTCTGTTACTAGGGATATTCCCAGAAATTCACAAAGATGGCCACAGCAATGACCCTAAGCAATAATGGAGATTATGTCTGAACTGATCTTCCCCTGTAATCAAATTAATGACTACCTTAAATGACATCATAGGACTTTCACGCAGGAACTGACAGAAGTACATGCAGAAAGCCACATCAGAGTACTGGGCTGAGCTCCCAAAATCCAGTTGAAGAGAAGAAGGAGTAGATAAATCAAGACCATGTTGGGAAACCCACTGAAACGGCTTTCCTGAATTAATGGGAGCTCACTGACTCTAGACTGAGAGCAGAAGATCCAGCATAGTACCAAACTAGGCCCACTGAATGTGAGTGACAGTATTGTATGGCTGGGGAAAACTGTGTGGCCAAATGAAGTGGGATCAAGATTTATCTCTAATGATTTAAATGACTTTTTGAGCCCATTCTCTTTGGAGGGATAGATAGCTTGTCATTCTAGATATAGTGTGGAGGGCCTTGAATCTGCCTTAATTTGAGACCTTGTTTACTCTCCATTGACAGAGTTACCCTCTCTGAGGAGTAGATGGGGGATTGAGCCAGGGGAAGTTTAGGGGAGAAGGATGGGAGGGATTGGGAACTGAGATTGGCATATAAAATGAGAAAAGATTGTTTTTTAAAAAAATTAATAAATTAAAATAGATAAAAGATACAGTCAATCATTATAGTTAGGAATTTGACCTCTTTTGGAAAAAGAAAACTCTAAAGACATCAGAAATATTATTTTAACACAACTGATTTCAGTATCTAGGAGTTGTATGATGATCAAACAAGTCTTAATATTGAGTGTATCATAATTATATGTAATGATGTTTTATCAAAATATAATTTAACATTTTTATAAAATTTAAGAACAAACAAAAAATTAATTTTATTGCCACAATAACAATGAACTATCCTGAAATGAATGAAATCAGAGAAACAGACAACTAACAGCAGCTTTAGAAAAGAAAAATAAAATACATAGGAATAAATTTCAGCATTAAAATAAAATGTTGGTATCTTGAAGCCTTCACAACTTTGACAAAATAATTTTAAATACTTAACTAAATTGAAATGCACTTATTTTACTGAATTGGAAAAATAATATTATTCAAATGGTTAAGCTTCTCAAATATTTGCAAATTTCAGATATTACCCTGAACTAAATACTATTAATATTTTCTATTAGATGGAAAGAAAAACTCCTTCAAATTTATATGACAACAGAAAAGCCTCATATAATCAGTTAGACCATTCACTTATGTGCTGAAGATGCTGATCATTCTAAGAAAGTAAACAGGATAGTGTAAAAAAATCTGATCATGACCCCCATGCAATGCAGTTCTCCCATTTGGAGAGAGAGCAAACAAGTCATTCCATGCCATGGTGTTTTTAAATTGCATCTTTTGTATTTTTATATTATACTATAAGTACACCATTTCCTCTCTCTTTTTCCTCCCTCTGAACTCTCTCATTTACCTCTCTTTGCTCTCTTTCAAATTGGTGGTTTCTGTTTTCATTAGTTGTTATTACTTTCATAAACATATGTATAGATCCCTAAATATAGCCTGTGCTTTATGTGTAACGTTATCTGTGTTTATGTTTTCAGGACTGACCATTTGGTACTGGATAATCAGTTGTTGTGTTCTTCCCAGTGGAAGACATTCTTAGCATTCCTTACTTTGTGTAGGGTTGAGGCCTCATGGTCTTGCCTATATCTATGGTAGCATGTCTATTTCTATTGTTCTGCTACAGAAACAGTTACACATTTATAGTTCTATAAAGTACCTGCCTCCTCCACACTTGGTCTCTTACATTTCCAAAATGCAAACATGGATAACAAATTTGAATAAAATTCTCTTCAAAGAAGTTGTACACAGAGGTAAATTGCTTATGAGAAGATGTTGAACATTTCTAGTAGACAATTTAATTAGAAATCCAAAGCAAATAGTGATATTGCCTTGTACCTATTATATTGCTTAGATGGTTGAATATATAAAAGGATAAGTAGAAATTGGCACCTTTACACACTCTCGTTAGGATGTAGAAATGATGCTTTTACTTTACTTAATAGGGCAAATTCTTCACTAAAATCAAAATTAAAGATACTAAAATTAGAACTGTCAAATAATATAGAAACATTATTTCTGAAGTATAGGGTGGCTTTCCCTGTTTAATGTAGCAATGTCTCTACTACAAAGATTGACAATATAAATGTTAAGGATAAATGAATGAAGTTTTTAATAATAATATATTTGAATATTATCTTATCCTTAAGACAGAGGGAAATTTATGTAAGTATATGGATGGACATTTAAGACATTTTGCTTAGTAAAATGAGCTAGTCACAGAAGAACAATCACTAACTAATATCTTCTTTTATGTCAGTGATCTAAAACAGTCAAGCTCTTGCTTCTGGGGGATGGTGAGTCACTTTTCTTTGAGGATGGCCACTGATAGACTACCTATACCTCAGTGAATAATACTACACTCAAGGATATAGCAAGCACTAATTCAACTTAGTGGTCACAAAATTGTAAATGAGATATTCTCGGGAGCGGAGGATCTAGTAGGGGATCCTTAAGGATTGGGGACATAATTTTGATAAAGACTCATTATATACACATACAAAAAATTCAAAGAACATTTTAAACAAATAAATAGGAAGCAAAACAGTTGTTACAGGGGAGGGAGTAGTGACAAAACACTGTTCAACAGATGTGCTTTTTCAATTATGTGAGATAAATGAGTTTAAGACATCTACTATACAGCACTATTTCAAGAACTAACAGTACTCTATGCTTAAAACATTATTAAAAATTTAGAATTTGTGTTAAAAACTTTTAAACCCATAGGCATACACACATGGAATACTACTTATAACTAAAATGGATATAATAAAGAA